>NW_021703781.1:32290169-32425342 GCF_005190385.1 Monodon monoceros | reverse complement strand
ATGCAATCCCTATCAAACTACCACTGGCATTTTTCACAGAACTAGAATGAAAAATGTCGCAATTTGTATGGAAACACGAAAGACCCCGAATAGCCAAAGCAATCTTGATAACGAAAAAAGGAGCTGGAGGAATGAGGCTCCCTGACTTCAGACTATACTACAAAGCTACAGTAATCAAGACAGTATGGTACTGGCACAAAAACAGAAAGATAGATCAATGGAACAGGATAGAAAGCCCAGAGATAAACCCACGCACATATGGTCACCTTATCTTTGATAAAGGAGGCAGGAATGTACAGTGGAGAAAGGACAGCCTCTTCAATAAATGGTGCTGGGAAAACTGGACAGGTACATGTAAAAGTATGAGATTAGATCACTCCCTAACACCATACACAAAAATAAGCTCAAAATGGATTAAAGACCTAAATGGAAGGCCAGAAACTATCAAACTTATAGGCAGAACACTCTATGACATAAATCACAGCAAGATCCTTTCTGACCCACCTCCTAGAGTAATGGAAATAAAAACAAAAATAAACAAATGGGACCTAATGAAACTTCAAAGCTTTTGCACAGCAAAGGAAACCATAATCAAGACCAAAAGACAACCCTCAGAATGGGAGAAAATATTTGCAAATGAAGCAACTGACAAAGGATTAATCTCCAAAATTTACAAGCAGCTCATGCAGCTCAATAATAAAAAAACAGACAACCCAATCCAAAAATGGGCAGAAGACCTAAATAGACAATTCTCCAAAGAAGATATACAGACTGCCAACAAACACATGAAAGAATGCTCAACATCATTAATCATTAGAGAAATGCAAATCAAAACTACAATGAGATATCATCTCACACCAGTCAGAATGGCCATCATCAAAAAATCTAGAAACAATAAATGCTGGAGAGGGTGTGGAGAAAAGGGAACACTCTGGCACTGCTGGTGGGAATGTGAATTGGTTCAACCACTATGGAGAACAGTATGGAGGTTCCTTAAAAAACTACAAATAGAATTACCATATGACCCAGCAATCCCACTACTGGGCATATACCCTGAGAAAACCAAAATTCAAAAAGAGTCATGTACCAAAATGTTCATTGCAGCTCTATTTACAATAGCCCGGAGATGGAAACAACCTAAGCGCCCATCATCGGATGAATGGATAAAGAAGATGTGGCACATATATACAATGGAATATTACTCAGCCTTAAAAAGAAATGAAATTGAGCTATTTGTAATGAGATGGATAGACCTAGAGTCTGTCATACAGAGTGAAGTAAGTCAGAAAGAAAAAGACAAATACCGTATGCTAACACATATATATGGAATTTAAGGGAAAAAAAATGTCATGAAGAACCTAGGGGTAAGACAGGAATAAAGACGCAGACCTACTGGAGAACGGACTTGAGGATATGGGGAGGGGGAAGGGTGAGCTTTGACAGGGCGAGAGAGAGTCATGGACATATACACACTAACAAACGTAGTAAGGTAGATAGCTAGGGGGAAGCAGCCGCAAGGCACAGGGATATTAGCTCGGTGCTTTGTGACAGCCTGGAGGGGGGGGATAGGGAGAGTGGGAGGGAGGGAGACGCAAGAGGGAAGACATATGGGAACATATGTATATGTATAACTGATTCACTTTGTTATAAAGCAGAAACTAACACACCATTGTAAAGCAATTATACCCCAATAAAGATGTTTAAAAAAAAAAAAAAAGTTTAAACAAAGAGTTTCCATATGACCCAGCAATTGTACTCTTAGGTGGCATACCCAAGAGAAATGAAAACATACATCCACACAAAAACTTGTACACGAATGTTCATAGCAGCATTATTCATAATAGACCAAAGCTAAAAAAGAATGAAATGACCATCAGCTGGTGAATGTATAAATAAAATGTGGCATATCCATACAATGGATTAGTATTTGTTGATAAACAGAAGTGAAGCAATGATACATGCTACAACATGGATGGACCTTGAAAAATCATGTTAAGTGCAAGAAGCCAGACACAAAGGACAACATATTGTATCATTCAATTTATATGAAATATCTTAATAGGCAAATCTATAGAGACAGAAAGCAGATTAGTGGTTGCCTAAGGCTGGAAGGTATGGGCGAGTAGGGTAGGGGGGTGACTAAGGAATGCAGGGTTTCCTTTCAGGGGTGATGAAAATGTTGTAAAATTGATTGTGGTGATTATTGCACAATTCAGTAGATATTGAATATAAAAAGCCATTGAACTGTACACTTTGAATGAGTGAACTGTATTAGATGTGAATTGTGTATCAATGAAGCTGTTAAAATTTAAAAAAAATAAAATAAAAAAGACAGAAAAAAAAAAAACGTTAAAAGAAAGCCTATCAACCAAGAATCCTATATCCAGCGAAACTATCCTTTAAAATTAAAGAGAAACTAAAACATTCCCAGATAAACACAAACTGCGTGAATTTGTTGCTATCAAACCTTCCCTACAAGATATACTTAAGTTGGAGACTTTAATACCTCCTTCTCATTAATGGATAAAAAAACTAGGAAGAAAGTCAGCAAGGAAACAGAAGACTTGAGCAACACTACAAACTAAGGAAACCAAACAGACATCCACAGAATATATGAGATTAAATTAGAAATCAAAAAACTCACTGCAGGGCTTCCCTGGTGGTGCAGTGGTTGAAAGTCCGCCTGCCGATGCAGGGGACACGGGTTTGTGCCCCGGTCCAGGAAGATCCCACATGCCGCGGAGCGGCTGGGCCCGTGAGCCATGGCCGCTGAGCCTGCGCGTCCGGAGCCTGTGCTCCGCAACGGGAGAGGCCACAACAGTGAGAGGCCCGCGTACCGCAAAAAAAAACCCAAAAACAAACAAAAAAAAGACTCACTGCAAAGAAAAGCCAAAACCCAAATAACCTCAATGGTGAATTCTATAAAACATTTAATGAAGAATTAACAAAATTCCTTCACGAACTCTCTCAAAAATAGAAATGAAACACTTCCCAATTCAATTTATGTGATAATATCAAAACGACAAAGACATCTCAAGAAAACTACAGACCAGTATTTGTTATGAATATATACAGAAACATCTTCAACAAAATACTAGCAATTTGAATCTAGCAACATCTAAAAGGATACCATGACCAAGAGGGATTTATTCGAGAAATGCAGGGTTGATTCAACATCTGAAAATCAAAGTCATACACCACATGAACAGAATGAAAGGAAAAATGATTATCTCAATAGACACAGCAATAGCATTTGACAAAATCTAATACCTGTTCGTGATTAAAAAAAAACACTCAACAAAATAGGAATAGAAGGGAACTTCCTCAACCTGATAAAGAGTATCTATGAAACCCACAGTTAATGTCATACTTAACAGTGAAAGACCAAATGCTTTGCTCCTACTATCAGAAAGAAGACAAAGATGTCTGCTCTCATCACTCCTTAACTTGTACTGGAGATTCTAGCCAATTATGCAGGGGGGGAAAAAAGGGAAAGCATCCAGATTGAATAGAAAAAGGTAAAACTATCTCTATTCTCAGATGACAGATCTTATATATAAGAGACTCCTAAGGAACTAGGTAGTCAGAAGGTTAAATGAATCATGCACATGAACATTGGAGGCTACACTCAGAGTTGTAGCAAAGATTACAATGAAGAGGGAAAGTGAGCCAAGGGCCAAGATTTTTGTGAGCTAGGGATTGGGACCGTTAAGGAGGAGTTGATAAAGCCAAATGCCCTAAGTGTCAAATGAAAAAGGCTTAAGAACACTTCATTTAGAAGTAACAATGAGGAGCGAAGACAAAGACCTCACCCCTAAACAGCACAGTACTAGAGTGCCTGGAAAATAAGAATCTTTCATATAAGAATGCTACTGAGGAATTAGTACATTTAGGAAAAAGTTACAATCAGGAGAATGTAGGTGAAGAAGTCAAGGATATGGGTTTGTTAAGATGTGAGAGAATTCCATATGGTTAATGGAGGGTGTAGGGAAAAGGGGAGGTCTGGGGAGAAAAGAGGAATAAAAGGATAGGCCAGGTGAAAAGAGAAACAGTACTGACAAAAATACAGAGAAAGTAGATCAGTGGTTCTGAACCACCAGTTCCCTGAATTACAGATTAAGACATAATCCTGTAGTTAATTATGACAACGATGGGAACTGAAGGACAGACAGGAAAGGGAACCAGCAACATTCAAGAAGTCATAGAATGGGAAGAGGAATTTTTACACATGTAATATTAAAAGGCCCCGGGGTTAGTACATCCAAATCTTTTAAAATCAAGGTATAGAAAGAAAATAATAGTTTTAAGGTTTGCTGGAGTAAGGCTTATCTTGGATGAGATTTCTCTCTCTACCACCCATCCCCATAACTGGCTCTGAGAAATCTAGAAGTCCCAAACCTCACACAGCTACCCAAAAGCCTGAGGGGATCCATAAACTGGTTAACCTATAACCAGTCATAACAAACCAGTATGTGTCAGCACTTGTTGGGAAGTTCTGCGCTGAGTCAGATTAGCAACCGCCAAGAGTTCTGTGCATTTCTCTCTCCTCATCGAGACTCACAAGTGTGGATGATCCACAAACCACTAGTCCCTCAAAATACACTGTGTAGAAGGGATTTGTCCTCATGTTTTGGAAAATGGCTACATATTTTCCTGTACCACCTTTTGCAACATCACAGTACTATAATTATATATTAAAGGCACTGCAGAGTCTACTATTTAAAAAAAAAAATTAACTTCGATTAACTTGTTCTTCCTATACTCATCTGATCAGTCTCCCTTTTCTACACCTATTGAAATCCAGGAATACAGTTTTTGGAAAATGTTGCTTAACTTTTCTGACAGATAAATAATCAGTCTCACTGATCTCTTGATCAATGAGATCTCATTGATCTCTTGATCTCTTGATCATTCCCAGGGACAGAGACTGCTATCTCCAGGTAATTCATTCCATTTTGGATATTCTGATTAATAGTCTCACAAAGCTGAAATTTGCCACCCTTTATCTTAAAATGAATAGATAATTTTGCTATCTACAGTTAGAGATCACATTTATTCATTCCTCCAAGTGAACTACCAATTCAGCTAGGAACCTAAGAGCAGTTCTCTGAAAATGTCACTGTTTCATACACGGTTTTGCACATGCTATTTTTTCCATCTGAATACTCACCCTTCTACAGAAATTGATCCTCTGCAATTGCTACAGTCATGGTTATCAGTTCAACAGTAACTTTATGCATCACTATCCTAGACAAAAACCTGTATACTCCTGGAGTTCTGTATACAACACTTTGAGGCACCTCTCATCATTACACTGTACTAATACTGCATTATAACTATCTACATACCTGTCTCTCCCATACACTAAACACCCTGGCAGCAGGAAGTATTTACTACTCATATTTGTATGGGATGGAAAAGGCACAAGAGTCTTCTACCTACCTGATAATTGCAATGATTCCAACTGACCTCACACACTGCATAATTCTTTTTAACCTCCTCAAAACAATGCTCCGAGAAGCCACTACCAATCTACAGCTTTCACCTCTCACACCATCTCCAAATTCATTCCAGCTTGAGAATTTAGCACAGAGCCCAACATACAGGTTCTCAAAAAATACTTCTCAAATGGTTGAATAAATCTTGTCTTATAAGCAAAGGTTCATATTTTAGGTAGGCTTCTAAATTTTCATAAGTTGGCCTTAAATTTACCTTCTTATAAACCAACCATCAAAGATGAAGGAAGCATCATCTTCATTATTAGCAATGAAGACTATCTTTACATCAGATTCCTGCCTGATAATACCAACTCTCTGATGTCCATTCCTTATCAAAAGCCCAGATACCAAACAGCCAAAATAATGCCTGGAAGGGTATGTACTCCATACATTCTTCCAGATCTTCTAAATTTTATCCTGGCATCAAATTTTACCAACAGAAGGATCTTTAGTTGGACCTCACTGTTTCATGATCCACTGTACAACTGCCTTTTGTCACTTAAGAGTTTTTTGTAGCATGGATTGAAGAACATAAAGAAAATACAGACTTAAGGAATTTATCAATATTTCTACTTTGGGAAGCTGTCTGAGACCTGTCCACTATATCACAAGGTAGTCTCCTTATAAGAAATCATGCAAAGCGACTGCTTTCAGGTTTCTATCTCATAAAAGCAAATTAATTGAGAAACATACCCTTTATCTTATGTATATTATAAATCTTGTAATGGATCAAGTTTTGTTCTTTGCTTTTGCTGCAAGGAATCTTAATTTTTTTTCTTACTTCAAGAACTATACAGTGCCTTAAGTTTCCCCCCTTCCATTGTGTCTTTATCCCAATTTTATTATTTGTATTGTAAATGTGCTCCAAAAGGACCTCAAATCCCTAGGAGAATGAGATGACAGAGTAAAAAGGAAAAAAAATTAATAACTGCCATCGGGTGCCTATAGTAAGTCAGACACTGTTCCAGGCACTTTTATCCCTGATCCTTGAACACTGAGAGAAAGGTATTATTAAGTATGTTTTACAGATGGTAAACTGAAGTAGAGAGGGGTTAAAAAATTATCTAAGCTCACAAAACTAAGTTGTACCAGGCCAGGGTTTGATCCCAGGTTTGAATGACTATACAGCCACACTATACATAAGGTCTGACCAAATTAAAGACTATGGTACACTTCAAAAAGAAAAAGAATTCTAGTACAGTACTTGAGGAATTTTAAAATTTCAATTTATTACATAAGCAAAAGAAGACAAATCACTTGAAACTAATTTTACACATTAATATCTTAAACATAATAAACTTCAACAAAGTCAACATCTCTGGTCATTCCCAAATAAGAACCAGAAAATCACACAAAAATTTAAAGTTCAAACAGCAGACATAAATATTTATATTCACGACAAAGCTAATGGAAAAAGATTTGAGCCAAAAGAAAAAAATTAGACTATTCCAATTAGTATCACATATAACTTGAAATGTTTTTTGGTGCCTCTAAAAACAAAGACGAAAAACAGTTTTAAGGGGTGGGCGGAAATATGATTCTAAACTAATAAGATGGAAAATATAATTGAAATTAGACTCACCTGCTCAAGTCACTTTTTCCATAGTGATGATAGTGGTCAGGATGGCTAAGGTGGTAATGCTCCTGTCCACTCCACCTCTGGGGTGGCCTTTTCCAAAATCCTTCTTGAGACTGCCGAACATTTCTGTCTGATCGGTCAAAGCGGTTCATATTGTCACACTCCACTAGACAAATTCAAAAGCGAAACACTAGAAACATGTACACAAACTCTATAAAAGCTAACTACTTACAGCTCAATAATTAAATGCTGCTGAAAATATAAAAGTAATGTTCTAAAACTACCAGCCATTTATGTTAGCTAACCACAAAATCAAGATTTCCAGAAGAAAAATGACTAGTTCTTTCAGTGAAAACCAAACTTTATATTATTCAAACTGAAGTAAATTATAGAACTTTCATTATCACAGTCACTTAAGTAACAACAGTCCCACTGTTTTAAAACAAGCAAATTATCCTTGAAATCAACATTATACATTTTAAACACCAGTAGTCAGTTTTAAGTAGTTTTCATCATTATCAGTAGTTGTTTCTGACTTCAGAATGAAAATGACAAGAAAAAGTAGAAGATTTTAAGTCTGGTAGAGAGCTCATTCCTAAAAATGAATGCCACAATAAATTTTACTGATTTCAAGAAGCACAAATTAACTCTTCATCATAAACAAATCATATTTTTTAAATTAAGCTCACAGTTTTAGAAAGTAAAATGCTCCAATCTGCCGACAGTAGAGCTTGTTCAAAAATTCTAAAATGCCACTGAAAACAAAGCCAGTACTTTGCAGCAACAAACAGTACACTCCCTGAAATCTAAATGCCACAAAAACATGAAAAGAATTTCTTTGAAACACCCCAAGCTTCTCCTTCACTTACCCAAACACTTTTTCCTCACATATCTGAGCACTCACTAAGAGAGTTACTTTGTACGAGGGAGACATTGTGTCGCTTGCTGCCTACTCAGACATAGTTGCATACAAGGCACTGACAAACAGGCCTTCCTTCCTGCTCAACTCCCAGCCCTCCCTGTGGGAAGCAAGCCCAGTTTACCCTGTGACTCCATCTTCACTCAGTGCTTACATAGCCTCTGAGTTAAGACTGTTACTAAAAATACAACTAAACACTAACCCAAGGCAGGAACAGGAAAGGTTTCTCTAGTCTGAGAATTATTACATGAGAAAGTTCAAATCCTGCATGTTCAGAATCCCTTGTGATAAGAAAGCTTTAGAAATCAACGTAATCCTCCCCAATTAAAATTAAAAAAAAAAACCTCATTATTTAAATGGTTTTTTTAACTTAACCTAAACCTGGATTTGATACATGGCAACTGTTTAATTACAGTATACCAGATAAAAACAAACTTCCCCACTCCAAAAAAAAGGTTGATATAATTAAAGTGTATATGTTCAATTCTCATATACACTGAACTCACTGTGAACACATTACTTATATATGAGTAACAATTTAAATAAGGTTCTAAAAGACATCGAAATTTTGTTTATTAGAAAATTTCCATTAGAGAAATCAATTTGGGGAAAAAAAGATAGGTTTTATAGTTTAAAAAAAAATTTTTAAGAAAAATTTTTTAAAGAAGACTTATATTTGAAATTATTTCTAACAATTTCTCATCATCTTATTGGGATAAATTAAGATATACATTTTTTTAAGATATACATTTTTTTTTAAGTTCAATAAAGAAAACCGGACTGTTATGTAAATAAACACTATGCCGCAAAAGTAAGGAGGAGAATATAAGACGGCAAAAGAAAAATAAATTGAAAAATAATCCTAAGAAGGCTTAAAAATGCTTTTAGTTGACATTCACATTATACTCATAGACTCAGTTAACTTCCTTAAGTATTTCTACATGGCATTAAAATGTTACTTTAGGTTAAGAAATTCTGTATAACTGAGGGATAATCTATATCTACTTTTAAATCTGAATTCATATTTCCTCTTAATTCACACAGGTAAAATTCCACTCACTCCCCAAAAAAGAAATTCTGCAATAAGAATCTGTTATATAATTAGTATATCATCCACACAGTGCACTCAGAGTAATAAGAAGCACACTAATCAGGAAAACAAGTTAGGAGATGGGGTTAAATGCTGTGGGAAATTATAATGCAGAAAATGATGTGCTGCTTTTGTATTTACTAAAGATTGTTGGTACTACACACAGGCTCCAAATAAAGCACTTTCATTGAAACATGAACTCAACCATCAGCATAACGACAAATAGGCACCGGAAACAAATATTTTCCGTGACTACAAAACACTATTGTTAGAACTGGGACAGAGGGGGGCTTAAACTCTCAGAAAAATGTCTCCTCCAAGACTCTGAAGGAAGGAAGGGTCCCGCTTATACTACTACCTGTAGTACCCATCAATCATGTTTTGATACACTTTAAAATGTTACTAAGAAGAGAATGCAAAATAACATTAGTGGTGGTTTCTTAGAAAAGACTAAGGGCAGAGAGAAAGAAATAACACAGAAAATAAAATGCAAAGCCAATAAAATTACAAGATGGAGTTAATTTAAAGCCAGTTTCCAGCGCCAATGAAGGAACAGGACAAACAAGACTAAGAAAGGAAATAAATCCTTCTGAATGTGTAATATCATAGGGAAGGATGGGGCAAACCTAAAGGCTTTCCAAAAAAAATTTTAACCAATATGCTGATCAAAACTATCTACACACCAGATTTGACCCTAATTATGAGTTTAGGAATAGAGAATAAATAAACGCCTTCTAAAGGGGCTTTCTAGCTCCCAAAGTAAAAGGCAGATTTTAGTAGGTTTTTTACTATGAGTAGGAGACAGAATTTTCAGTACTTCTACCCTGTGATGAGGGAAAGAGAATCTAACATAGCTAACTGAAAGGTATGGGATATGGAGATGCCTATGTCTAACACTCATCATACCCATTTCTTCTGATTTGATAAAGAACGAAATATGATGCCAAAAGTACCCTAGTTCTTTCTAATAACTTAAAGTCCTACGAAGATAATGGCTGACACAGGTAGTATTCCTATCTATGACTAACAACTGGCTATGAAGATAGCAGGAAGAAATTACATATCAGAAAGTCTGGAAAGGATGTGTCATGCAGGAGGTTTTACAATATGAACAAGAAAGTTTTTTAAATGAAATTTGGTTTGAAAGGAGAAAAGCTCATGCTAAAAAAAAAATCATGAAGTTGATATTACTAAATGCTATTAGTACTGAAAAAGAAAGATAACTTTCCAGAAGAAAATACAGTAATTGGAAAGTGGTAAAGGACAATACTATTGACCTCATATGACTATATCTCAATAAAATGTTTAGCAAAAGTGGCCTTAGGAAATATATTAATAGCATGAAGTAAGTGCAATTTAATAGGCACCATAATTTGATGGGATAGGATTCAGGAAGTAATTAGAAAGATATCTTTTTCAACAGAGAAAAGTTTAAAACAGAACGAGTGGAAGAAAGATCACACCTAAGAAAATGTATACTATGGAAATTTCATAAACCTAAGGATGACGCTATGAATGTGCCAAATGCTAGGCTTTAATCTGTAGGCAATGAGTGACCATTAGAAGTTTCTAAGCAAGAGAATAAAACAATACAACTATGCCTTTGGTATAACCAAACTGTTTATATGAGAGACACTTTAGAACAAAAAGCAAGCAAAGCTCAAATACCCACTGGTCCGCTAAAAGAAATTCAGATTCCAAAATTTCCTTAAGAGATTCCTTCACCAAGGTAAAAGAAAAATATAAAAGAAAATGGTCTCTCTTTTTAGATCCTCCCAAATTGCTACTCAAATCTAAAGTCCTTTTTCCTTTTATTCCTCTTCCCTCATTCTATATTCAATTTCCCTCCACCCCATCTCTCCCTTTAACCTCTTTCCCTACCCCTGAAGCTGACCAGAAACCTAAAAAACTCTATAACCATCCTTCAGAAGACAGAAAATTCCCTTAAGGTTGACTTGGATCTGGTCTCATCCTGAGCTGAGAGCCATAGCTACAGACTTTCTAAGGTCTCAACAAGACTGGGAGAAATTTCCAGAAGAATTTAGAATACTTTTAGCAATTGATAATCCAGGGCCTCCAGATCTATACCAATTAGTTCATACATTAGAAGGATATCTAGGTGCATAAAAACAGAATAGAAAAAGCACAGTGTGAAAAACCTAAAGTTGACTGAAGAACCCACGATTGTGTAGTAGAGGAGGAAAGATTTTCTCAACTCTCTTAGGGCCTGAAAATAAAACTGACAAGATAGATTAATGGGAGAAAAGCATACAAATTTATTTAATATGTGACATGGGAGCCTTCATGAGAAAATGAAGACCCAAAGAAACAGTTAGACCTGTATATTTTTATGCTAGGCTTGATGAAGAGTAGACAGTCAAGGAGGAATGTGACAGGTTAAGGAGTCTAAGTGTGGTAAACTGGGGGAAATTTTAGCAAGGCCTGTTTGTTAGGATCTTCTTGGTCTAACTTTGTCTTCAGAGATAAGGATGCTCCTTTCCTCTAGGTATGGGGAAGGCGCCCCTCACATGACGGTTTTATGACCTGTTTCAGGGAAGATGGGCAAGAGGGGGAGGAAATCAGAGTGATTTTTCTGCTTCTGCCATTTTCTCAAACTCCTTCAGCTTAAAATATTCAATATGCCAAGGTGCCATATTTTGGGGTTGTGTGTCCTGAACTCCATCAATTGCAGAGGAAATCAGAAGTTAGAAAAGGACTTTCAGAGGCTGTCAACAAAGTATTTCCTGTGAACGTAGACTGGGCTCTGATTCAGTTCTGTAAGCAAAGGAAGAATAAATCCACTAGAGATTTCACAGATAGACTAACACCATCAGATAGCATTCAGGAATAGATTCTGAAAGAGATGTGACCTCGTCTCCCTCCTCCCTTGCCAGGCTTCCAGTGCTTGGAAAGAGACTTAGAAAAAAGCAGAATAAGACTCAGAACAAAATGATGTCCTTCACATATAACGAGATGCCTCCACCCCAGTAAATTAAACACTGGAGAAAGGAGTCTCTCGATACACTTATAGATAAATAGCAGGGCACTGAAAAACTGTCTTGCATTGCCTAAGAAATAAAAGAGAAAAAATAAGTGGGCGATTAGTCAAAGTGTTCTGAAGGAAAAATCAAGCACCCAATTTCAGGTTTTACCCTTAAACTCAAAGATAAAATTTTCTAAAGAGTAAAGGACAACCCTGAAAATATATTATTGATATAGGCACTATAATATCAACTTTAAACCCTGTGACTATTATATAACCTCCCCCTCAGTGTCACTAAACCACCCAGTGTAGCTATCTCCAATAACTCAGACAGTTCCCAAGTCCTAGTCCATAACTGTCCAAGAAACATTTGACCAACAAACATTCGTTCCTTGTCTGTGCTACCACATATGCTACCTTAATAGGTTCACAAATGCAATTGCCAGATAAATATTCTCTTCATGGCCTCTTCCTTGAAATCCCAGATGACTTCCCTATTCATAATAAAGTCACAGCAAACTTGTGTCCAAATCAAACCCAAACTAAAGATCTCAACAAGGTGCCAGTCTTCTTGTTGACAAAAATTCCACTGATATTGGCAGAATTAGTGGGGCTGAACCCATAAAATCCAGAGTGATCCATCCAAAACTCTACCCAAATTTGCATAGTAGCTTCAAAAACCGGAAGCTAAAGGGAACTAAAACCAATAGTCTAAGTATATTAGAAGACCCCTTAAACCTTGTACTAATCCTTGTAACATTCCTATCCTGCCAATAAAAAAACTCAGCAGCAGTGGGTATAGTCATTCAGGACCTCAGACCTATAAAGAGAATAGTCATTCCCTCCTTCCCAGTAGTACCAAATCTAAATACTGTTTTATCTTTGGTGCCTCTGAAGGCTACATATTTTAGATCCAGGTTCTGCTTTCTTCCGTGTTCAATTAGCTCAAAATAATCAATACCTGTTTGCCTTCTCCTAGGAAAATCTATAATATATGTGAGATGTTATACCTCAGGAGTTCCCTCCTACTTTTCACAAGTCCCCAGCCAAGACCTCAGAAACTTTAAATTGCCTTGTGATTCTACTTTTACCTAATATATGGATAACTTTTTGTTGTGCTCTAAAGATGAGGCAGACTCTAAGGCAGGCTCAATGCCATCTCTCTACTTCCTGGTTTAGCTAAGGTTTCCAAAGAGAAGTTGTTACAGTTCTGTCAAAGTAAAATGCATTAGATAATTTATTCCACGGAGGTAAATCCTTCATTCCTCACTACCAGCCCTTAAAACTTCACATTAAATCTCCTGGATCATAAAGTCTCATTATTTTTTCCCTTTTAATCATTAATGGTTTATGTTTTTCTTCTGTGTTCTAAAATACTTCTCCACTTGATCTTCCAGGCCACTAATTCAGATTTCAACTATGCTTTCTGTCATCGATTGAACTGTTTTGTTGGGAAATCTTCTTTTATAATAAGCTCCAGAAAGTATTGTGCTGCAATTGAATCTAAGTGCTCTCATTATCATCTCTTTTGGCCACTCTAATCCCGGGAGTTCTGCTGTTTTCCCTGTTCCTCTTCCTGGGTACTGGCTGTGATTTTTCTTTCTCAGCTGACTAGAACTCAGCACTGATTGCTAGAGTATCCCAAGTGACAGCAGAACCACAAGAAGATGCAACAGTCTCTACCCCCGTGGTAGAGTAGATACTGTTCTCAGCTCTACACTCTGTCCTTCAATAGACTTATACATCCAATGTCCTCTGCTACAGAGATTCGCACTGTGAATAGAGTATACTTCCAAGTCGCACTGCTCTTAGGGTTGGCCATGTAACTTGCTCTGGCCAACAGAATGTGGGTAGAATACCAGTGTGCTGGTTCTAAGTGAAGACTTTAAGAGATACTATATGCATGCTTCTCCGCACCCTATTGTCCTTCTGCCATCTGCCATGAGCACAACCTGCTCCAAGGAGTCCTGGTTCCAAAATGAAGAAGCAAGGAGTAGACCTGAACTCAGTCCCACAGTCTGAGCTATCCCAGCTAATACAAACATCCATGAATGAGAAAAATAAATGTTTATTTTGAAAGCCACTGAGATTCTAAGAGTGATTATTATACAGCATCCTGGCAGCAGGGGAAAAGAAAAAACAAACAAAAAAACCCTGACCATAAGACAAAAGTGAACAGCAAGCAGGCTCCTTGTACCTCGATGAAGCACTAGAACAACCAACCACCCTCTCTGAAATATCCTTGCATTTTTCTAGCAACATGTATAAAAAGGACTTCACTACCCTTTTTAGTTCATCCCTGGCCCCTGGAAGGCCTAAGAAACCTGGCAAATGTTGAATAACAGGGAATCCACAGCTCTCTGAGATTCTTCTTCCAGGAGGATCCTCATTTCAACCCTTGCCCCAGAGGATTCCTAGGCTGGTCTCTGGTTCCTGACAAGTCTTTAAGACAGAAAATCCTGCAAATGCTATGGCAATGGGGGCAAGAGCACCCAGGCCCCTCTTGCACATGGATTATCTAAAGCCCCATTCCAGCAGTTACTGGGATCCAGAGACGAAGACAGACCAGATTTGAGAGTAAAAAGGATAGAATAATTCATTCAGGTCACCATTTTCCCAGAATTGATTTTTTAAACGTATTTATTAACAATGGTTTTTGCTGCTGTTTTACAAGTCAAATGATATCTCTTTTTCTCTAAATTTATGTTTTCTTAAAATCAAAATGAGATAAAGGAATAAAAAATTGGATAAGACAAAGGGAAAAAAGGACAAATCCTATCTACCAGATACTTTAGGATATAGGTATACAATCTTATTGGATCATACAGAGTTATACCTAAGACCTACAAAGTCAGGTTTTAAACATTTAAATAGTTTTGCAAATGAACCTGTTTAACATCACTTACGATAAATTCTCAGCCTGAAAAGGCTACCACCATAGAGATAAGGAAGTCTGTAAATAACAAATACCAAATTGGATGTAGTCAAGTAGCTCAACTATATACTTCTGAAGGTTCAATATTGTCCCCCCTACCATTCTCAAGAGGTGCATCCTCAGGCAGATCCACATCAAGCATAAGGTCATCATCCTCAAGGTCACATGATTCAAGATTATTCAGAATATCCTGTAAACAAAAGCAGAAAAAATGCTATAACCTAGCTCAGTGTAATCATTATTTTCGAACATCACTATATAAGAATCTTATTTTACTCAATGTTTGTGTCGTTAAGAATGGATTTTAAAGATAAAATTTAAAAAAAAATAGATTCAACTGGTTTACTTGGTTCAGCTATTTGTAACATCCTTTTCCTAGTCTTCTTCCCCACCAGTAATTTTTATTTGTATTTTTAAAAACTTACACAGTGCTCACTATCTGCAAGATATTGTCTAAGCCCTTCACAGATATTGATTTCTTTAGTCTTCACTATGATTTAGTGATTAGTATAACCTCCATATTATACATGAGGAAACTAATGCACAGAAAATCTAAATCCCTGGCCAAAACAGAATGTGAACAACAGGAGGTCAATCTCCCGAGTCCACGCTTTTAACAACTTCTCTGATAACATGAATAATCAAAAATGGTAAACAATCTCACAGGATGTATTCATATTTGGTGTGGGAGGTGGTATTTTATTATCTCTAGGGATCTGACTACTTACGTAAATTAATGAAGTGAGTCTTTAATGATGTCATTATTACATTTCCTTTCCTGAGCCAAACACCGCTGCTACTACTACTTTCAGCACCACTACTGCTTCCTTGGTTTATCTTAATTTGTTCTTTCTCTACAGTAGGACTGGACTACTCAAATTGGTTATAAGCAGTCCCTCCTGGGTTCTATCTGCAATCTTGTTAGCTACTATCTATCCTTAGAAAAGTACTGTTTTGCTTTAGAAGACTCTTATTCTGAAGTCTAAATAACTAAATAAACAAAAACTAAGTTTAAGGTAATGAACTCAGTTTGACCTATAGCCCACTAGTGAATCCCTCCAATCCAAAAACTGATCTAATACTGCAAGATCTTGCCTTAGTATATACAAGTAAAAAGATCACAAATTCACAAATCTTTAAATGGGACTGAGAGATTATGACCTTGAAAAACACTCACAGAAGGGGAATATCTACTTTATTACAGATAATATGAATAAAATTAGAAGTGTTTCCTGTATTGGATATTCCACACAAATCTTTTCAATTTTGTGTTGGGCCTTCCTTCCAGAATCCACTGAGAACTAAGAGTAATTGGAATAACTGTTATTATTTAAAATGAACAAAAAAGCTGCATAATTATTTACCTTGGCATAAGAAAAAGGTATTTCACAGAACCTCTTTCCATTATGAAATATTTGCTGTTCTTAAAACAGTCTTCCTAAAAAAGTCAAGGAAAAAAATGAATATGGAAAAAAAAAAACTGCCAAAGGCCATAATGGACAATTCACAAAATAAATAGAAAATAAACGGCCAATAAATACAATGTAGGAAAGAATGCTACCACACCAATGTGGATTTATCATGATTTAGAGGAATCTAGTATCCATACAAACCATCTGGAGGCCAATTTGTTAAAATTTAGCTAAAACCTTTTTGAAAAAGGCAAAGTCTTCCCTCCTAATAATTTATCCCTTAGAAACAGACAAATGCAAAAAATATATGTATAAGTGTGGCTATTGTAGCATTGGACAGAATGGCAAAAAAAGTAGAAATGAGCTAAATGTCCAACAACAGAAAAATGGTTAAACAGGAAGTACGATATAGTCATACAACAGAATATGATGTTGTTCTTAAAAAAAGGTAATAAAAATATATTTACAGACATAGAAAGATGTTAATTGGGAAAAATACGGACTAGTTTGTTTCCAATCTTTTGCTCTTACAAATAATGTTTCAACGAATCCCTATATGTCAACATTAAATTGAAGTAAATGAATCTGTATATCAGGTTGATGGTATAACACGCAGAGAGAAACTATTTCAAGTGGGGGAAAAAATCCTCAAACTATTTTCAGTAATCACATTACAGATGGTAATAATGGTGTTGTTATTCTGAGACTTGTGTATATTGGTATTTGCTGAAAAATGGATTCTCATCTCAGGAAAAAGAAAATAAAGACGTAAAAAACAATGAAATTAAGTAAAAATTCTATGCTATGTTCCTGAGTATAAGTGGGAAGTATCAGTATGAACACAAGATGTTTTTCATCTTAAAATAAAAGATACATTTCTTCCACTGAAAAGGCCTACATGTTAACTGGAAAAAAAAAATCACGTCTCTAAAACAGCATATACAGAATTATCCATTTTATAAAAAAAAATTGTATAATATGCATTGGAAAAAACTTAGAAGAAAACCAAAACACAGGTTAACTATTTTAGGATTATGAGATTTTTCTTTTTCTTCTTTTTTTTTGATTAGAGTACCTGTATTTTCTCATTTTCTGCAATAAGTATTATAACTTGTATAATTTTACTCCTAAAATCATATCTTCAATTAAAAAGTTCGGCTATTTGTATGAATATGTGTGAAACAAGATGATGTTGGGCACCCCAGGCCAAATCTGACAACTAAAGACACAGAAAAGAATCAAAGGCAATAGAACCTCATTTTCTAAGTCCAAAGTAGGGCTTGCTGAGAAGCACCAGTCAGCAAAAGGAGCACTGTCACCACTGCCAAAAAGGTGTTCAACTTTTAATAACTAATTAAACTCTACATATGTTTTGTAGGGTTTTCTGTAGGTTTCATTTTATAACAAAGATTTAAAAACATAGTCTTAGGGAATGGGAATGAGCCTGTTCTAATGAATTCAAAAGTGGTCAAAAAATTGTATCACTTTGAGAAGTTACTAAGGCTCAATGGAAAAGTAAGGGGGACACAGTTAGCAATAGTTACAGAAAGGGAAAACCATCCATATTTATGCTTCAAGTTAACACTCATCAATAAATCATTATATATGATATTTCAGAAATTTATCTAGACACATGGAAAGATGCTCTGTAAAATGGTGGGCGGGGAAGCAATTATATATGTACAATATGACTTCATCTTTAATGCTGAAAAATACATTTAAATGTCTGAATGGTGATAAACCAAAGAATTGTTATTATTTTCCACTGTGTGAGACAACATGCGCTTATGTTCTTTGTATTCCTTTTGATTTTGACTTACTACACTTTTTTTGATTTTGTAATAAGGACATACTGCTTTTATAATAAGCAAAACTTCACATTGAAAAAAGTGAACCTCCCTTAGCAACAGCAGGGAAGTTCAAACCACACAAGTCTAGCCTGCATGTGGGAATCCTCAACCCAGCCCATCCCCTAACCACAATAATAACCAGAGCCACCTGCCTCTCCCCTCTTCATTCGAGCCATTCTGGACTAGTTTGGGTGTCTGTCCTGGTGTTCCCAGAAAGTCTCACTATGTGAATAATAAATGTTTTCACATTCTCTTGCTACATGTGTGGCACCATCTTTCTCGACACTGAACAAATCTGGGGGGAGGGGAGTTGATCCTGCCTCCATGTGGCAACCACAAGACACACCATCAAAAATTCAACACATATGAAAACCAATATATGCAAGGCATAATTCTGGGTACATGATATATTCATGTAAAAAGACAATCCCGATCTTGAGAGTTTGCTAAACTACTCAATGATATTGCTGCCCTGGCATCCATTTTGTGTGACCAAGAAGTCTGCAGGGGCCTGCCCTAGATAACAGTTCCAGAGTCATAAGCAAATATAAATTCCTAACAGGACTTCTCCAGCAGCCCTTGTGAGCAACAGTCTCCCCTGCCTCCCAAGGACTGCCCCTTGTGAAACCTTACATAAGACCGCTGCCGAGCTTACCAAAACCCTGCACTTCTTGGTTTGAACTGCCCAATCAAGCCTTAGCCCAAGAACCTAAAAGCACTCCAGCCATGGACCCTAATAACAAAAGCATGTGCCCCAGGTTCCTGCCACTCTGTTTGCCCTTGTATGGCTCCTCGAGGCATGCCATGTTTTCCCATATGGCCCCTGCAGGCATGCCATGTACTTCCTCCAGGACCTGAGAGTAATAAACTTCTCTATTTCTATTTCCCTTGTGGTCTTTTGTTGAATTGGGGCTCACCAAACACCACCTTGGGGCTCTACTTAACAATGTTAATTTAACAAAGTCACAACAACCCTCCAAATTTACTTGTCTCCCCTCAAACAGAAAATTCCTTCACAGTATGGTATTCCCAGGTGCCATGAGGGTATACACATGGATATATATCTTGGCAAATCAGAGCCAATCTAAAACAAATTCAATTGCAACAAAAAGAATAAAATACCTGAGAATAAACCTACCTAAAGGGACAAAAGACCTGTATGCAAAAAACTGTAAGATACTGATGAAAGAAATTAAAGATGATACAAATAGAAGGAGAGATATACCATGTTCTTGGATTGGAAGAATCAACATTGTGAAAATGACTATACTATCCAAAGCAATCTACAGATTCAGTGCAATCCCTATCACTCTACCAATGGCATTTTTCATAGAACTAGAACAAAAAATTTCACAATTTGTATGGAAACACAAAAGACCCCAAATACCCAAAGCAATCTTGAGAAAGAAAAACGGAGCTGGAGGAATCAGGCTCTCAGACTTCAGACTATATTACAAAGCTAAAGTAATCAAGACAGTATGGTACTGGCACAAAAACAGAAATATAGATCAATGGAACAGGACAGAAAGACCAGAGATAAACCCACACACATATGGTCACCTTATTTTTGACAAAGGAGGCAAGAATATACAATGGAGAAAAGACAGCCTCTTCAATAAGTGGTGCTGGGAAAACCGGACAGCTACATGTAAAAGAATGAAATTAGAACACTCCCTAACACCATACACAAAAATAAATTCAAAATGGATTAAAGACCTAAATGTAAGGCCAGACACTATAAAACTCTTAGAGGAAAACATTGGCAGAACACTCCATGACATAAATCACAACAAGATCCTTTTTAACCCACCTCCTAGAGAAATGGAAATAAAAACAAAAATAAACAAATGAGACCTAATGAAACTTAAAAGCTTTTGCACAGCAAAGGAAAACATAAACAAGACCAAAAGACAACCCTCAGAATGGGAGAAAATATTTGCAAATGAAGCAACTGACAAAGGATTAATCTCCAAAATTTACAAGCAGCTCATCGGGCTCAATACCAAAAAAACAAACAACCCAATCCAAAAATGGGTAGAAGACCTAAATAAACATTTCTCCAAAGAAGATATACAGATTGCCAACAAACACATGAAAGGATGCTCAACATCACTAATCATTAGAGAAATGCAAATCAAAACTACAATGAGGTATCACCTCACACCAGTCAGAATGGCCATCATCAAAAACTGTGCAAACAATAAATGCTAGAGAGGGTGTGGAGAAAAGGGAACCCTCTTGCACTACTGGTGGGAATGTAAATTGATACAGCCACTATGGAGAACAGTATGGAGGTTCCTTAAAAACTACAAATAGATCTACCATATGACCCAGCAATCCCAGTACTGGGCATATACCCTGAGAAAACCATAATTCAAAAAGAGTCATGCACCACAATGTTCACTGCAGCTCTATTTACAATAGCCAGGACATGGAAGCAACCTAAGTGTCCATCGACAGATGAATGGATAAAGATGTGGCACATATATACAATGGAATATTACTCAGCCATAAAAAGAAATTAAATTGAGCTATTTGTGGTGAGGTGGATGGACCTAGAGTCTGTCATAGAGAGGGAAGTCAGAGAAAAACAAATACCGTATGCTAACATATATATATGGAATCTAAAAAAAAAAAAAAAAAAAGGTTCTGATGAACCTAGGGACACGACAGGAATAAAGACACAGACGCAGAGAATGGACTTGAGGACATGGGGAGGGGGAAGGGTTAGCTGGGACGAAGTGAGAGAGTGGCATGGACATATATACACTACCAAATGTAAAACAGATAGCTAGTGGGAAGCAGCCACATTGCACAGGGAGATAAGCTCCTTGCTTTGTGACCACCTAGAGGGGTGGGATAGGGAGGGTGGGAGGGAGACACAAGAGGGAGGAGATATGGGGATATATGTATACGTATAGCTGATTCACTTTGTTATAAAGCAGAAACTAACACACCATTGTAAAGCAATTATACTCCAATAAAGATGTTCAAAAAATTTAACAATTTAAAAATTTTAAAAATAAAATAAAATTGTTTTAAATAAAACAAAGTCAAGTCAAGACAACCTAAGAAACAACAAATTCAGCCTCTAGAACGTGGAAGAGGAGACTATATTCTGCATAAACAGTATGGTAAGGGCAAGGAAGCAAAAAGCATAATCTATTCCAAACATTGGCAGAAACTTTTTTAAAAGGTGAAAAGTATTTTAGATTTTGCAAGCCTACAGAGAAAATCAAGTATATTATGTAGGTACTTATATAACCATTTAAAGTGTAACCTCTGGAAGTGTAAAAAACATTCTTAGTTTTCAGGCTGTGAAAAAAACAGGTGGTTGGTCAAATTTCGCTTACAGGACATAGTATGCTGATCTGCTCTATTCAAATAACTTCAAGTAGCTCATTAACACTTGTTATGGACTGAATGTTTGTGTGTGCATCCCCCCCCAAAATTCATATGTTGAAGCTCTAACCCTCAATATGAGGATATTTGGAAATACGGCCTTTGGGAGATAATTAGGTTTAGACAAGGTCATGATGGTGGGGACCCGATCATGGGACTAGTGTCCTTAGAGGAAGCAAAAGAGACCAGAGCACACAATCTCTCTCCCCACCATGTAAGGATTCTGTTAAAAGGTGAAGAGGGGCTTCACTAGGAACTGAATCTGCCAACACCTTGATCTAGGACTTCCAGACTCCAAAACCGTAAAAAATAAATGTCTCTGTTCAAGCCACATAGCCTACGGTATTTTGTTACAGTAGCTAGAACTAAGACAACACTCAAACAGTGTAAGGGGAAGGGACAGAAATATATCTACATCATGAACAACTATTTCAGCCATGTTAAGGAGTTTGGACTGTATCTCAATGACAGGGATATGACTGTTGAGTTTTAAGAAGTGACAAATTGAGATCTGCATTAAAGAAACATTATTCTGGTTACAGTGTAGACAATGGATTTAAATGGGGAAAAAAAAGCAGTTCTGTAGCTACTGCAGAATCCATGTGGCATATGACAGCAGCCTGATATTAATTAGTGTCAGTGACAATGAAAGAATAGCAATTATAAGACACACTGAGGAGTTAGGATCTAAAGAACCAAAGTTAACTAAGAAGTAAAGAAAGAGCCATGAATGACTCCTTGGTTCCTGGATTTAGAAACAGGTGGGTGATTCCCATTCACTGAAATAAAGTACTAAAAAAGGATGGCCAGATGTGATAGGAGATAAAAAAATTAATAAATAATATTAGAACCTGACAGTTTTGACATGCCTGTTGCATCTTCAAGAAGACATGTCCACCAGACAACTAAATATACAGGGGAGTGGAGCTGAGGTGTGGGAGTCACTACCACATAGATGACAACTGAAAGTTGTTGAATAATGAGTTTGACAAGAGACACAATGCTGACTGAGAAGACTGGATTCTAATATCTGTCTTAGACAGTTTTTCCCACACTCCCATAGAAGGTCTCTGTTTCTCCAATATCAGATTTTGAGAAGAGTTGTATCAGAGATATTATTAGACCTTTCAGAAACGATTCAGGCAAAGAGATAAGAAAAAAAATTATTATAATTTTTCTTCACTAGTGTAGAAATCTGTCATTTGCACAGTCTAGGAAATGCATTATTATAGGAAGAAAGGAAGCCATATAAGCATGGAGACTGCTTAACATGGGAAAGTGTTTCTCTTCCATGTTTGTGATGGTGGCAGGCTCTTCCTCTCACTGGCAAGCCTGCATTTGTTGGGAGCCAACATCCACATATACCTGGGAGACGATCTAGCACAGCCATTAGCTGGGAGTATGACAATGAAAACATAAATCTGTATACTGTCTGGCTTCCAGAGGCTTCCCACAAATCTCATTGGAATTAAAACCCTGACTAAACACATATGAGCAGAAGTGCCACAGAACTTCCTTGGTCTCTGAGAATGCTTTTCCATTCAAAAAGAGTGAACTATGAGATGGTGGGCCAGTGCTTCCTTAACGAGTTTCTCCTTCAGTAATACACTGAAGAAAGCCTAAATGTTTCTGGCAAATAAAGGACTTCATCACAAGTTTGTATTCATCACCATGCAGTAAAATTAATTTTTTCTTTTGGCATACAGCTTATGAATTTTAAAACACATATAAGTTTGTGTAATCAATCACCAATATAATCAGGACACATAATTTCTTCACCCAAAGAAACTTCCTTGTACTATCCAGTTTTAATTACACCCTCTCCCACCCATCACCCCTAGCAGACAATGATCTGTTCTCCATCACTACAGTTGTGTTTTTTAAGAATGTCATAACTGCAATCATACACTATGTAACCTTTTGGGACTGGCTTATTTCACTCGGCAGAATGCCTTTATGATTAATCTAAATCATTGAATATATCAGTAACTCATTACTTTTTACTAGTGAATAGCATTCCACTGCATGGATGTAACAGTTTGTGCATCCATTTACTCACTGAAGTAAACTGGTTTTTCCAGTTTTTTGTTATTATAAATAAAGCTACTATGAACATTCATGTACAGGTTTTTGTGTGAGTATAGGATTTCATTTCTCTAGAGTAAATACCCAAGTGAGTAAGACTGTTCGGTGATATAGTGAGTTTATGTTTAACTTCATAAGAAAATGCTAAACCATTTCCCAGAATTGCTGTAACAATTTGCATTCCAATTATCATTGAGACCAGCCTTTCCCATATGCCCCTCCCCAGCTTGACTGCAGACTTTAAAGTAGACCTTGTTCCCAGTGTGGGACTCTGCTACCTGGTTCCAAAGGGCACAGTGGCAAACTTATTCATGAAATACTGTGTTTGTCTGCTCTAACCTGTCTGGGGTTACATGAATAACTAACACAAAGTGCTTTTCTTTGTTTTGCCCAACTTGGAATTCACTCAGGCAGAAAAGCTGTGGGCACTGCTCAAAAACCACTGTAAGTCAAACAATCCACAATCACCCTGGGGCAAAAGATTATAGTTGATATAATAGAATACTAAAAGACTGAGAAAAAAGGCTGGGGAGAGAATTTCTTTGGGAAATTAGGTAATTCAAAAGTGCCATGTATGTTGGAAATTTAGAAAGCCACAAAAATGCCCAGGGCAGAATGTATTCTCAGTAAAGACCTAAGAAAGCCCAAAGCTTTCACCTCTGGCTGATCTCTAGGCCCAGAAAAAGTAGCAAGTGAAGGCTAAGGTAGAACTGTAAATGGTCAGGCTAAAGATTGAAGGAGTGGCCCAACACAGAGCCAATATGCAGACAGAGACACTGAATGGGTTTTTTTTTTTAATTTTGACTGTAAGATCTTTTAATTCTCCTTCCTTTTAATTTTGTTCTTTCTCTGCCTCCTTCTCTTCTTCTTTCCCTTATTCCCTTCCTCTTCCTCTCTCCCTCTTTTTTGCTTTTCTTTCTTTCTTTCTATTTTTTTTGCTGTACGCAGGCCTCTCACTGTTGTGACCTCTCCCGTTGCGCAGCACAGGTTCTGGACGCGCAAGCTCAGCGGCCATGGCTCACGGGCCCAGCCGCTTCGCGGCATGTGGGATCTTCCCTGACCAGGGCACGAACCTGCATCGGCAGGCGGACTCTCAACCACTGCACCAACAGGGAAGCCCTCTTTTCTTTCTTTTTATTTGCCATCTGGCACTCAAGGAAATCTCTGCATAAAACACTAAATAAACACAAGCTAAAGTAACACACACTTCATAGGCCACACATGAAAAGAGAGGCTTTGGAAAAACAGTTTAGAAAATTCACTAAAAAAAAAAAAAAGGGGGGCACTTCCCTGGTAGTCCAGTGGGTAAGACTCCGTGCTCCCAACGCAGGGGGCCTGCGTTCAATCCCTGGTTGGAGAACTAAATCTCATATGCATGCTGCAACTAAGAGTTCACATTCCGCAACTAAGAAGCCCACATGCCGCAACTAAGAGTCCGCATGCCACAACAAAGATCCTGCATGCTGCAACTAAGACCCAGCACAACTATAAATAAATAAATAAATAAATAATAAAAATTTTTTAAAAAAACAGCTATAGCCTAAAAAAGTAACAAAAACAAACCCTAAGAAAGATGAAGGATATGATTTCCAGTGTTGCTATATTAAAATATTTAAAATGACTAGTTTTCAACAAAACCTTAGGGACATGCAAAGAAAGTATCATCCAGTCACAGAAAAAAAAACAAAAATTAACAGAAATGAACCCTGAGGAAGCTCAAGCACTGAACTTAATAGACAAAGGCTTTAAATCAACTATCTTAAATATGCTCAAACCTCAGGCAAAGTATATTTAACCAAGTACAGAATATCAGTGAAGATATAGAACATATATAAAATTCTGGAGGTGAAAGTATAACAATTTAAGAGAAAAACTCCTAAATACATAAAACAAGTATTGACAAACACAAAAGGAGAAATTGACAGTAACACAATAATAGGAGAAGACTTTAAAACCCCACTTGCATCAACAGACAGATCATCCAGACAGAAAATCAATAAGGAAACACTGGCCTTAAAGAACGTGTTAGACTCATTAAACTTAATAGCTATTTACTGGACATTCCATCCAAAAGAGCAAAATACACATTTTTTTCAAGTGCACATAACACATTCTCCAGGATAGATCACATACTAGGCCACAAAACTAGTCTCAAATTTAAGAAAACTGAAATCACATCAAGCATTTTTCCCACCACAACACTATGACAACTAAAAATCAACTACAAGAAAAAAAACTGAAAAAGACACAAACACGTGGAAGCTAAAGAATATGCTACTAAACAAACACTGGATCACAGAAGAAATCAAAGAAGAAAGAAAGAAAAAAAAAACTGGAGACAAATGAAAATGGAAACACAATGCTCCAAAATCTATGGAATGCAGCAAAAGCAGTTCTAGGAAGGAAATTTATAGCAATACAAGAAAACATCCTCAACAAAATACTAGCAAACCAAATTCAACAATACATTACAAGGATCATACACCTTGATCAAGTGGGATTTATCCCAGGGATGCAAAGATGGTTCAATATCTGCAAATCAATCAGTGTGATACAACACATTAACAAATTGAAGAATAAAAACCATATGGTCATCTCAATAGATACAGCAAAAGCTTTTGAGAAAATTCAACATCCATTTATAATAAAAACTTTCCAGAAAGTGGGCATAGAAAGAATATAATAAAGGCCATATAGGATAAGCCTAAAGCTTATATCATACTCAGTAGTGAAAAGTTGAAAGCATTTCTTCTAAGATCAGGAACAAGACAAAGATGCCCACTCTTGCCACTTTTATTCAACATAGTATTAGAAGTCCTAGACACAGCAATCAGACAAGAAAAAGAAATAATAAATGGAAAGTAAGAACTAAAACTGTCACTGTTTGGAGATGACATGATACTATATATAGAAAATTCTAAGGACACCACCAAAAAACAGAATAAGTGAATTCACTGAAGTGTCAGGAAATAAAATTAATATACAGAAATCTGCTGCATTTCTATACACTAACAACAAACTATCAGAAAGAGAAATTAAGAAAAACCCATTTACAACTGCATCAAAAAGAATAAAATACATAGGAATAAGACTTTTACTCTGAAAACCGTAAGACAATGATGAAAAAAATTGAAGATGACACAAACGAATGGAAAGATATATGTCCTCATGGACTGGAAGAATATTGTTAAAAAAATCATACCACCCAAGGCAATCTACAGATTGAATGCAACTTCTATCAAAATACCAATGGCGTTTTTCATAGAACTAGAAGAAATAATTCTACTAATCTTTTGTGGAAACACAAAAGACCCTGAATCTTCATGACTTTGCATTTGGCAATAAATTCTTCAGTATGACATCAAAAGCAGAAGTAATAAAAGAAAAAATTAAATTGGATTCATCAAAATTAAAAACTTTTGTGCATCAAAGGACATTATCAACAAAGTGAAAAGACAACCTACAGAATGAAAGAAAATATTTGCAAATCATATCTAATAAGACTCTAGTATCCAAGATACATAAAACCATAAATAATCCAATTTTTTAAGTGGGCAAAGGACTTACATAGACTTTATCTGAAGAAGATATACAAATATCCAACAAGCACATGAAAAGATGCTCAACATTACTATTCATTTGGGAAATGTAAATCAAAACCACAAAGGAATATCACTTAATATCCAGTAGGTTGACTATTAAAAAAAAAAAAGACAGTAAACAAGTGTTATCAAGTATGTAGAAAAACTGGAAGACTTATACATTGCTGTATAAGACTTACACATTTTACATTGGGAATGTAAAATGATTCAGCTGCAATTAAAAACAAAACAAAAACTGTTCAGCAGCTCTTCAAAAAGTTAAACACAGAATTACTACATAATCCAGCAATTTCACTCCAAGGTATATACACCTCAAAAATTTAAAGCAGGTTCTCAAACAAACACATGTACATGCATGTTCATAGCAGCACTATCCACAACAGCAAAAAGGTAGAAACTGCCCATATGTCCTATGTCCATTAATGGATGAATGGAATGTACATATGATGGACTATTATTCAGCTTTAAAAAGGAATGGACTCCTGATACATGCTACAAAAATGTGGAAGAACCACAAAAACACTATGCTAAGTAACAGATCTGGGCACAAAAGGTCACATGTTGTATAATGCCACATATGAAATATCCAAAATAGGTAAATTCATACAGACAGAGAGCAGATTGATGGTTTCCAGAGGCTGGGGAGGGGTGAATGGGGAGTAACTACTTAAGTGAGTACAATCTTTACTTATGGGTGATGAAATGTTTTGGAACTAGACAGAGGTAGTGGTTGCACAGTATTGCAAATATACAAAATGCCACTGAAATGTTCGCTTTAAAATGGTTAATTTTATGTTGAATGAAATTTCACTCAAGAATAAAAAAGAGCTTTTGAAAATTAAAAAATGTTGCTCAAATTTCTAAGAAAATTACTTGTACATTTAACCTTTGATCCAATATCACCATTCTATATATCTATCCCCAAAATACAAAAAGACAAGGCTATTTATTAAAGAACTAGTTGTAATAGCAAAAGCACAATATACATGTTTAGAAGCTGAGGGGTGGTAAATATATTCATATTTGCTTACTTTTTCTAAAAAAAATGAATAAAAAATTCATTTAAAACTTTTAAACAAATACCTGTATTTTCATACTCCTTCCCCTACCTTAGCCTCTATAATATGCTATTCTTATGTAATATGAATGTTATTTGGGTGTTTGTGTTGTTTCCAATATTCTACTATCGCAAATAATGCTTAAACGAATCCCTAAAAATCAAAAGTAAAATAATATACACAAACTTGTGTATCAAGTTCATGGAATAACCATTCAGAGAGAAACTATTTCAAATAGAAAAAAAAAAAAAAAAAAGAAAGAAAAAAAATCCTCAAGCTGTTTTCAAGAATTATATTGTTGGTGGTGGAATTATTGGGTTGGCCAAAAAGTTTGTTCGGGTTTTTCCGTAACATCTTACAGAAAATTACAATATTATTCTCAGACCTTCATAGGACAATAATCCCATCAACTTTGCATTCCTAACAGTAGCCTCTATTAAAATTTCACCAAACAGTTTTGCTTCACAATACTAGATAGGGCATAATATCCTTTTCCATAAAACATTCAGCTAAGACGACCAACTACTTCACATAAAGCCTGTTTAAACTTTCACTTGAACTTTCATCTTAATCCCATCAACCAATGCATTACTATTTTCTCTCAGTCTAAAGTGGCCCCAGTTAAGACATGTTCGTCAACATGTTTTGATACCAAAGTACATGGGGGTCTGTGTCAAGGAGTCCCAGAAAGGTCTCTTCTACACCTGGTGACCATTTTACCCACTCACATACATAAGGCCTTAGGTCCCCAGAGGGGAAGAATTAAGAGCCAAGGGACCCTATCCCTTCTGTCAATCTTCATTTTCACTAATCTACCAGAGCATTGTCCCAGGTGATTCCAAGTCAGGTTTCTCAATTTTACCTTTGCCTTTAAGCTTTTAAAATTCCTCCAAACTGGGATAAATACAGTGGTATTGTTCAGGCCCCTTTAAAGTTGTAGAATCAGCATTAGCTCCCATTGGTACACTCAATCTTCAACACTGCTGCATTAACACCTTTGTCTTAACCTCATCAATGTCCAATATATTCACTATATTTCTCATAAACATCGACCCCTGATGGGACGAATCCCTTAGCTCTCCCCTTCTGTTTTCCTCCCTTTTCTTGTTAATGACTTTTTTTTCATCTTTAATATCGATAAGGGAAACTGAGACAACAAATCTAATAATGTTTCTCAGCTGCTTGGTTTTACAACAGTATTGTTTCATGAGGTGCTCATGTAAAAGGGGCCCGCTTAATCACAAGAGTTACCATGACCTGGTTATAGGGCATATTCAGTAGATAAATAACCTTCATATGAAAAGCATCAAGTCAATCCAGCATGGCTTGCTATGAAGTGCACAGACTCTTCATCTGTGGTGTTCCACTTGGCATTTATAGAAGAAATACAGTCTCTCTTCTCAGATAAACAGACTTTACAGCAAGTTTTATCCAGTCCACCAGGCTACCCACTCCCTCAGGTAACCTACTATGGACAGCCATCTGTGATTGTTCTACAGTGAGCTGTGGGTCCTATGTCAACCCAACATTCTCTTCCGCTCTGTAGCATTCAAAACCAAAGATACTACCCCTAAATTAGTCACTCTCGCAATCCATTTTACTAAAAGTTCTTCAGGAAGTTGATGACACAGATGCACAAAATAAGACTACTCCTTGGCACTATAACCCCTGGTTTCAGTAGTTTCTTGGGTTTTCCCTCTCCCTAACTAGACCACCTTCCTGGTAACCAGAGTTCATAACAGTACTGCCTTTTGTCCTAGAATAATCTCTCTCATTAGGGGTGGCTTTAAAGCTATTGGTGGTAGATCAGACTGACTGAAATCTAAGCTTGGCCCAGCATCAGGATCAGCCCCAGCACTCTATATTACTTTCACTTTAGCTATTACAAGTAACAATAGCCAACACATTATATATTTAGTTTGCTTCTTATTATTCTGCATTTCCTTCTGTAACCAGTGAGCCACCTCATTGGGGATTGTGTCTTCCACCGTTTCTAAATTCTATTCCACAACTTTTGCCTTTAGTAATGGATCATAGCACAGCTGCAGTTTCATATCATGAGCAACTAGATAGCCATCCAAGAATCAAAATTTCTTCATCCCCAGTCCTTTCATCCTTTCTCTTCCCACAAGCTACAGTGAGGCAGGGTTATCTAGCATATTCCACTTTTTCTGACACCAACTACAAGGACTTTTGACATTAATGATCCAGAGTTAGGACAAACTTCACAGGTTAAGGGCACAGTCTTCCACAAGACTGACATTAATTCAGACATCACTGGCCAAAAAAGCTCAAGGGTTCCCAGGCCCTGTATGTCCTACTAACTGCCTACAAATGCAGAGGTTCCTGTGACTCCCTCAGGTTATTCACTAGAACAACTCACAGAACTCAGGAAAGCAATATACTTTATGATAAGTTGTATTATAGCCAAAATGGTATAAATCAGGACAAACCAAAAGAAGAGACACACAGGGCAAAGCTTAGGATGGTCACAAACGCAAAGCTTCTGTGTTTTCTCCCCATAGAGTCAGAACAGGTCACCTCCTTGGCACACAGATCAGCAACATATGCAGAGAGTATGGTTAACTAGGGATGTTCACCTGAGATTCAGTGTCCAGAGTTTTTATTGTAGTTTCATTACAAAAGCATGCATGGTTGAGTCATTGGCCACATGACTGAACTCAATGTCCAGCCCACTTCCCCTGCTCCCCAGAGATCAGACTAATAGCAGAGGGCTCAACACCCCAACCCTCTAATCACATGTTTGGTTTTTCTTGCATGGCCTACCCTGACCCTGAGCCGCCCTGTTAGCATAAACTATTAGGGCCCACAGTGAACAAAAACACTCCTATCACTTGGGAAATTCCAAAGATGTAGAGGCTCCCACGCAGGAACTAGGAACAAAAGCCAGCTGAATTCTTCATTATACAACACAAGACTTGCTATAAGACATAACAAGACAGTAATCAAGACAGAATGTGACTGGCAAAAGAATAGACATGTAGATCAACAAAAAAGAACAGAGAGCTCAAAAGCAGACCCACACAAATACACTCAACTCATTCTGACAAAAGAGCAACAGCAATTTAATGCAGAAAGGATAGTCTTCTCAACAAATAGTGCTGGAATTCTTAGACAAAAGTTTATGCAAAAAAATTAACTCAAACATAGGTGCTACACAAAAATTAACTCAATATGGATCACAGACCAAAATGTAAAATACAATACTATAAAACTTCTTGAAGTAGAAAAACAAAGTAGAAAAACTACATGACCTTGATCTGTGAAAGAAAAAATTAAGTTGGAATTTATTAAAACGTTTGGTCTGTAAAGGACACTTTTTTTTTTAACATGTTTATTGGAGTATAATTGCTTTACAATGGTGTGTTAGTTTCTGCTTTATAACAAAGTGAATCAGCTATACATATACATATATCCCCATATCTCCTCCCTCTTTCGTCTCCCTCCCACCCTCCCTATCCCACCCCTCTAGGTGGACACAAAGCACCAAGCTGATCTCCCTGTGCTATGTGGCTGCTTCCCACTAGCTATCTATTTTCCATTTGGTAGTGTATATATGTGAAGGACACTTTTAAGAGAATGAAAAGACAAGGCACAGGCTGGGAAACACATGCAAAACACATATCTGATAAAAGACATATCCAAAATATACAAAGAACTCTTAAAACTCAACAGTAAGAAATGAATTTTAAAATGGGCAAAAGATCCAAATTGACACTTAAAGATATACAGATGACAAGCATATGAAAAGATGCTCAACATCATTTGTCATTAGGGAATTGCAAATTTAAAACAGTAACAGGATACCACTATACACCTATTAGGATGCCTAAAACACAAAGCACTGACAAAACCAATTGCTGGTGAGGACACAGAGGACCTAGAACTCTCACTCACTGCCAGTGGAAATGCAAAATGGTACAGCTACTTTGCAAAACAGTTTGGCAGTTTCTTATAAGGCTAAACAGTCTCACCACGTGATTGAGCATTTGCACTCTTTGGTATTTTCCCAAATGAGTTGAAAACACCTGTCCACATAAATACCTGCATGTGAATATTTATAGCAGCTTTATTCATAATGGCCAAAAATGAAGCAACCAACATGTCCTTTGATAGCTGAATGGATAAACGAACTGTGGTACAATGCAATATTATTCATCAATAAAAAGAAATGAGGTAGCAAGCCACAGAAAGACCCAGAAGTATCTTAAATTCATATTGCTAAATGAAAGAAACCAATATGAAAAAGCTATGTGCTGTATGATTTCAATTATATGACATTCTTAAAAAGACAAAATTATAGAGATGGTCTATACATTAGTGTTTGCAAGGGGTTCACTGCAGGAAGGGATAAACACATAAAATATAGGGGACATTTTTTGGATGATGAAACTATTCTTTATGATACAAGACATTAAGCATTTGTCAAAATTCAATGATCTTTATAGCACAAAGAGTAAATCTTAATGCATGCATATTTTTTTTTAAGTTTATGAAACAACCTCACTGAAGGAGGTGAGGGGAATAAAGCACTGTCCAAAGTAACTGTGGAAATGAATGGAGTCTGCAAGACTAAAGGTAAAGGAATTCTATATAAACACCTTACTTTAATTGATAAAGGTGTTTCCTATGGGGGTACAAATTAACAGTTCTTAAATGACTAATCATTTAGGTTAGAACAGCAACTTCAACAACTCCTAAAATTCATAAAAGGCATTTAACTCCTCAGCCTCAGTGTCCTCACTAACCATAACTAGTTTATAACATCTATCTGATCCAACTCACAGAATTCAGTATTTTCTTCATAAATATTACTAACTATGCATCTACTCTATGCCAGGTCCTATGCTAGGTAAAAGGGATCTGGTAGTGAACTAATTACTCTTTTTTTTTTTCTTTAACAAACTACTTTTATTTTTTTAATTCATTTTTATCCAAGTATAGCTGACTTATAATGTTGTGTTAGTTTCTGCTGTACAGCAAAGTGAACCAGTTATACATATACATATATCCACTCTTTTTTAGATTCGTTTCCCATATAGGTTATTACAGAGTACTGAGTAGAGTTCCCTGTGCTACACAGTAGGTTTTTATTAGTTATTTTACATATAGTAGTGTACATATGTCAATCCCAATCTCCCAATTTACCCCTCCCCTGCCTTTTCTCCCTTGGTAACCATAAGACAAACTACTTTTAAATTCACTAACTTTTTCTCTGAAACACAGGCTTTGACCCAGAAGGAGTTTAGACAGTCCAATAATTCCATTTTTATGAAAAAAGAAAAAATGCTCAGAAAAAAATACTCATGGTCCCAGTACACAGACAGGAAGTGTGTATAAAGATCTGAAATAGAGATATTGATATAATATTTAAATTATATCTGTCTTATTCTAAAATCTGATTTGTAAACATCACTTGTCTTTCTGATTTGAGATACAAGATTTTTCTTCCTTTCCACTTTATTAATTCCACAGCTTCATCTCTAATTTCTCTCTACTTCACACTTTATACTATTAGTGTGCAGATATTCCTCTCATACATCACAATTTTGTGATCCCTCCAGGTCACTGTACATGCTATTCTTTATGCCTAAAATGCTCACCCTCCCTTTTCCTTGACCAGTTGGTCAACTTTGTATCCATTTTTCAAAACTCAACTCAGATGTCACTTCCTCTTAGTATATCATGCACATGCTAACACAGCATGCATGATATCACTTAAAAATTATACTATTTTGAATTCATAAAGGACAAAGACAGCCTTATGCATATTCAGTAATTTCAGCACTTAACAGTGTGCCTGAAACGCAGCAGAAGCTCAATAAATAATTACTGAATTGAACTTCATATTAAACAGATTTAATCTACAAGAAACAATATAGAGTGAAGAAAAACATTATGTCTAAAGGGTCACAACAACCATGTGTGATAAATTTAAACTTTGTTTTTAAACCTAAAAGTTACATTAACAGGCCAAAAAAGAAGCTATGCTAGTAATTAAATGGACATGGGAAATTCACTAGTCTAGCTAAAAAAAAGGAAATTAAGAAAAATTTAGTTTTCCCATCTCATTCCGTCCCCTTATCTGTAAAATAGTTAAATGAGTTGGATTAGATCCCTTCTATGCATTCAAGTTCTGTATTCTGTATCAGAGCATACTGTAAATATTAATGTCAGTTTGAGATTTTCATTTACCTATATCAGGACGGTCTCAACTTTCTGTAAGCTGTCCCTCCACTATTACACCTATGCTAATGTCACATTTTTACTTACTTGCAACTTGCCATTATGACACGTGGTACCTTAGAAACTTACTTTGTAAATAGGTTATGTCACAATGTGTATGGAAAAATACTGAATAATATTAAGCATTATATTTAGTTTAAGGGTTTCCATTTATTTTGAATTAAATGGCATGTCATCATGGCACCCATTTCAACAAGTATGTTTTGAGTCTTAATTAGTGCCAGAAACCTAAAAGAATGATGAGAGAGAGAAATATCAACTATATTCAAGACATGTAGTAGGAACTGGAGATTAAAAGCAACTAGACAGACCTGTATAAAGTGAGCACAGACCATGGAGAGCCAGTCAAGGAGTTTACATTTGACATTATAAGGAATGGGAAAATCATCAGGAAAATAACAAGTCAAACTGACAATTTAGGATGATTCTGGCAAAATGAATGAGAGCAACAGTACTAATCATAACTTCTAAACGGGAGGAGGTGACACTTTTCTCCCCTACCGTCAATGAGTAACTGAATTTCATCAGCTGTACCCTCTAAACCCGTTTTCAAAATTGCTGACCCCACTACATCTTCACTCTGCCGTCACTTTAGCCCAAGCCACTACCACCCCTCACTTGAATGACAGCTTCCAGCATACTTTCTCTCTCTCTTCTAACTCTTTTTTTTTTCTTAATTTATTTATTTACATTTTTGGCTGTGTGCAGGCTCTCTCTAGTTGTGGCTACTCTTGTTGTGGTGCACGGGTCTCCCATTGCAGTGGCCTCTCCTGTTGTGGAGCACGGGCTCCAGGCGCACAGGCCTCAGCAGTTGTGGCCTGCGGGCTCCAGAGCATAGGCCCAGCAGCTGTGGTGCACGGGCCCAGGTGCTCCACGGCATGTGGGACCTTCCCGGACCAGGGCTCGAACCTGTGTCCCCTGCATTGGCAGACAGATTCTTAACCACTGCGCCACCAGGGAAGCCCCCTAATTCAATCTTTATACAGAGCGTTTTTAAAATGTGAATCAAATTATGTCCCTTTCCAGCTTAAAATCCTCCAACAGCTCCCCTTCAGTTTTTAGGATAAAGATTCAAACCCTTTGTGCTCCATAAAAGCTCTATACTAATAGCCTCCTCTCTCCTGCCACTCCTCCCCTCTGTGTCAGTGCTCAGGCCATACTGGCCTTCTCATATTTCCCCAAACACTCCATGATCCCTTCCTACTTCAAGGCATTTCCATATGCCGTTTACTAAAACACCTGACATTCTTCCAATTACATATACCCTTTTTACCTACTGTATCCCTGGGCCAACTAAGCCTAAACATCATTTCCTGAAACAGCCTTACCTTACACTCACACCAGACCAGGTTTTCCAATAATACACTTTCACACTTTGTAATTCTCCTTTGTAGCACTTTCTCCACATATCGATTGAAGATAATGAGTTAGCTAAATATTTCAACTACATGTGCCTTAATAGAATATAAGCACGAAAACAGATCCTACAGCTGCCTTGATCACTGTATCCTCAGTGCTCTGCACATGATGGTCACTCAAATATGTTAAATGGATTGATGGATACCTTCCACTGGGGGTCAGAGGAAGAACGGCGTAGCAATGACAACAAAGAGAAAACTAAATGCCTAAAAATTTTCCATAGACTTTTCATTGGTTTAAAAAGTTAACTTCTGAATCTTTAAAATTATCTGCAGTGTTCTAATGTAGGGGTCAGCAAACGTCTTCTCAAAGCCCAGATAGTAAATATTTAGGTTTGTGTACAATAGTCTCTATTGTAACTACTTAATAGTGCCACAGTAGCATGAAAGCAGCCACAGACTACATGTAAATTAAACTTTACATATACGTAAATTTACTTACAAAAATGGGTGGGGCTTCCCTGGTGGCGCAGTGGTTGAGAGTCCGCCTGCCGATGCTGGGGACATGGGTTCATGCCCCTGTCCGGGAGGATCCCACATGCTGCGGAGCGGCTAGGCCCGTGAGCCATGGCCGCTGAGCCTGAGCCTGCGCGTCCGGAGCCTGTGCTCCGCAACGGGAGAGGCCACAACAGTAAGAGGCCCGTGTACCACCAAAAAAAAAAAAAAAAAAAAAAAAAAAGGGTGGGCAGCCTCAAGGCTGTAGCTTGCTGGTCCCTGTTAATATACCCCAAAGAAACAGGAAACAGAAATTAAAGCCAATAAAACTAAATACGAAAAATAAAAACCAAATTTGATATTCTAGTATTCCTCTGCTACATTTCTAGACTACAGGAAATTCCAAAATTCAGTGCAAAAAAACCTATGGGAGTCCTATTCCCACATAAATTACTGCTAAGAATATTATGATATTCAGCATACATTTAAGTCTCAATAAACTCTAGCAACATCAGCCATGAAGGTAGAAACCCAAATCTAGCCAGCTGTTCCCTTAGTAAAACACAGGAAAAAAATGTGTAATAAAACGTGTTAGCATCATGAGGCATAACTACTTACTGATGTGTCAAAAGCATTCAAGCAAGAATTTGAATCTACATTTCAAAGTAAAAAAGTTTCTATTTAAATGATAAGGTTAAACCTGCCTACTATGTGAACATAAGTCAAGGCTGATAAAATAGAAAAATAAAGCTAGACACTTTCAGGGAAAATCTGGTTCAACCACTTCTTTAGCCTTCCATAAAAATCCTTCCAAAAATAAAAGCACTCCATGTGATGATTTAAAATTATCAATCCCTAAATATATCAGTGTTAGGAAATCAGTCATTGTGACATTGTAATTCAATTCCTCTGCAATGAAAGCTCTTATATTGGTCACAGCAACACAGCAAAGAGGGTTGCGATTCACTGTACAACAGTGAAAATGTTTTTGCCTCTAATTGTTCACATACAATATGATTCGGACAATATTTACTAACAAAAAAAATGCTGTATTTCATGTTCAAAAAGGTTAAATGTCGACTAAAAGTTTCCTGAGTTTTAAAATGCTCAGTTATCCTGAGTAGATATAAGGCTGAAAAACAAGAATACCGGACCGAGAGTACAACAGTCAGCAAGCTAGTTCCCGACCTATCAATATCAGTTTACTCAACGCATCTAAACTCATCCAAATCTGAAGCAAGAGTTATAGTAACTGGTCGATAGCTACTTCAAAGGATTATTATAAAAATACAAAAGATGATAAATTAAAAATATACTTACTGCAGCAAACAAAATAACTTCAAATCAGTACCTATGTCAGAGTCCTCAAGACCACCCCCAGGTTAGATGGTTCACAAGAAGGACTCACAGGACTCAGCAGTCATAGATATTCACAGCTAAGATTTGTTCCAGCACAAGGACACGAAACAAAATAAAAAAAGGAAAAGGTTGGGGCTTCCCTGGTGGCGCAGTGGTTGAGAGTCTGCCTGCTGATGCTGGGAACACGGGTTCACGCCCGTGGAAGGGTCCGGGAAGATCCCACGTGCTGCGGAGCGGCTGGGACCGTGAGCTATGGCTGCTGAGCCTGCGCGTCCAGAGCCTGTGCTCCACAACAGGAGAGGCCACAACAGTGAGAGGCCTGCGTACCGCAAAAAAAAAAAAAAAAGGAAAAGGCACATGGGACGAAGTTGAAGAAACGATGTATAAGCTTCCAAGAGTCCTCTCCCAGTGGAATCGCAGCGTGTGCTTAATTCCTCAAGCAACAAGTTGTAACAACACATGAAAAGTGTTGTCTATTACAGATGTTCCTAAGAAATTCGGTTGTTTTTATTGAGGGCTGGTGATATGGGCACCCTCTGCCTAGGACATACCAAAACTCCAGAACCCCAGAAGGAAAGCAGGTTCACAGCATAAACCACATGCACAGCTGAGGCACAGTGAACCACTCTTTATCACTTAGGGAAAGTTTTGTATCACAGTAAGGGAACTGTTTACCAGCAAAGGGCCAGCTAAGGAATAGGCAATCTCAGGCCTGCTGTGTTAAGTCTTTTTTGCACAGCAAGTATATTATGAAAGAATATCACTGAGGGTAAATTATTATGCCTCATACCAACTTCAGATGGATTAAAGTCTTAAATGTAAAAAAATGAAGACAACAGGAAAATAATAAATGGCTAACATTTGCTGAGCTCTTGCTATTTCCCTGGCATTAAGTATTTTATATGTATGACCTTACTTAAGGTTCACAGCAATTCCAGGGGGTAGTCCGAGATGATACTCAAAATACTCAACAACCATTATCACATAGCTGTTAAAACATTCATGCATGTACTTCCTAATATCAGCCCTATAGATATGTACTGTTATTATCTCCATTTTATTAAAAAAAAAAAAAAAGGAACAGAGACTCCAAAGATGTACAACTAGTACATGACAGTGACGGGATTTTTAATCTAACCTGTCTCAGAGCCCTGGCTCTTGTCTTTATTACACACACACACACACACACACACACACACACACACACACAGTAAAAACCATAAAGAAAAACATTACTAAATTTAATTACATGAAAATTTAAAACTATACATGGTAAAGGCAACAAAAAAAGTCAGAAGCCAATGGCTGAGAGAAGATATTTGTGACACATTTAACAAGAATTAAATTCAGACCACACAAGAAACTTTTTCTTATCAATAAGAAAAAGACAAACAACTCAGTAGAAAAATCAGTAAATAAGTAATACACAGAAAAGGAAACCAACCAGTAAATATATGAAAACATTATAAAATTAATAGTGATATAGATGCAAATTAAAATGAGTATCATTTCACACTCAACAGACTGGCTAAAATTTAGATAATAGCAAGTGGGCTAAGATGAGGAGCAAGAGAAATTTTCATTCACTGCTGCAAAGTATAAATTAGTAGAACCATTTTAGGAAGATATTTGGCAGCATCTGGTAAGGCTGAATATCCACAGATCCTCTGATCCAGTAATGCTATCCCTAGGTTTATATCCTAGAGAAATTCTGACGTATATGATCAAAGAAACATGAGTAAGAATGTTCACTGCTGCATTGTCTTGATATTATCAGTGAGGAATAACTTGAATGTCCATTAGCAGAGGAACGGAGAGCAAAAGAATGGTATATTTAAATGATATTATACAGTAGTAAAAATAAATGAAATAGACCTATAATATAAATACACATGTACCACAAAGACATAAAACTGAGTAAAAAAAAAAAAATCACAGAACATCATGTATCACTTATGTAAGTTGTAAAACAGACACACAAAACAATATCATGTATTATCCACAGATACATAAATGCATTAAAGGTTAAAAAAAAAAGATGGCCTATATAGCATGGTTTAGAATTCATTGTTTTAAAGTAAGACACATTAGAAGAAACTCATTTTTATATTTGCTACTAGGGTGCTAATGAATGAATTAGCAGGGATCAGTAATCAGGAAAGAAAAAGTGAACATCACTACAAGACCATAAGGATGTTTAAAAAAAAATAAGATAATCCTGAACAACCTTCAACAACAAATGACATCTTAGATGAAATGGACAAGTTCTCAAAACCAACACAAGAAGAAATATATATATAAACCTTAATGGGCCAACATCTATTTTAAAAATTAAATCTGTTCTTAAAATTTTTTTCCCAAAGAAAACTCCAGGTCCAAAAGGTTTCATTGGTGAATTCTTTTAAACATTTAAGGAAGAAGCCACATGAATTGTACATAAACTCTTCAAAGGAAAAAAAAAAAAGTAACACTTTTCAACCCATTTATAAAGCCAACATAACCCTTATACCAGAACACCACAAGAATACCCCTCCCCCGCAAAAAAGAGGAAAATTACAAAGCAATCTTGCTCATGAACATAAATGGAAAAAAAGAACATAAATACATATTCAATATTAGGAAATCAAGTTATAATAAATGTTAAACATTTATTATTATAAGAGGATAGTACATCACACTCAAGTGCCAAGTAAATCTATTCCAGGGATGGAAAGGTGGTTTAATATTTGCAAATCAATAAATACAATCTAGGGAATTCCCTGGCAGTACAGTGGTTAGGACTCCACACTTCCACTGCAGGGGGCACGGGTTCAGTCCCTGGTCGGGGAACTAAGATCCTGCAAGCGGCACAGCACGGCCCAAAAAAAAAAAAAGAAATGCAATCTACCACACTAACAGAAATAATAATAATAATTTAATCATTTCAATAAATGTAGAGAAAGTGATAACAAAATTAACATTCACTCACAACAAAAATTCAGCAAATAAAGTAAAAGGGAACTTCTTTAATCTGATGAAAAATATCTACAACCCCCCCACACACACACATATCCACACACACAAATATTAATGGTGAGCTATTAAAATTTTCCTAAAATTCTATCACCATTTCAATTCAACATTATGTTGGAGGTTCTAACCAGTGCAATAAAGGGTGGGGTGGGAGGGGGGGTTAGGAGGGATGTTGAGCCTTTGCAAATAGTATCATTGTATAGTATATGTAGAAATTCCAAAAACATTCACAGGCAAATTATCAAAACTAGTAAGTGGATTTACCAAGGTCACTGAAAAAACAGGTCAAAATATAAAAATCAGGAAATAAAATTTTTAAAGTGGTACCATTTATAGCAACCAAATCAAATACCTAAAAATAATGCAAATATGTATAAAATTTTACAGAAAAGTACAAAATGTTAGCAATAAATATTTCTTAAAGTCCCAAATAAATGGAGGAACAGACCATACCCATAAAGTAGAAGACTCACTATAGTAAATATGTCATTTCTCCCCAAATTGATCTATAAATTCAATGCAATCCCATTCAAAATCCCTATAGGTTCTTTGTAGAAACTGACAAACTCATTCTAACATTTAAATAGATTACAAAAAGCCAACTAGGGAAACCTTGGAAAAGAACAAAACTAGAAGACTTACACTACCAGACGTCAATACTTATTTTAAAGCAACAACAATTAAAGCAGTGTAGCACTGACACAAGGATAAACAAAGAGACCAACGAACTAAAAGAGAGGCAAGAAATACATAGATACAATTACTGACTTAGGACAAAGAAAACCCTGCAGTAGAGTAGGAAAAATATGACTTTTCCAAAATAAAGAAAAAAAAATTAATCTTGACTTCTACCTCATATCATGCACATAAATAATTCCCAGATGGCTTGTAGACCTTAATATGAAAGGTTAAAAAACAAAGCTTTTAAAAATAAACATTGGGGGCTCCCCTGGTGGCGCAGTGGTTGAGAGTCCGCCTGCTGATGCAGGGGACACGGGTTCATGCCTCGGTCCAGGAAGATCCCACATGCCGCGGAGCGGCTGGTCCCGTGAGCCATGGCCGCTGAGCCTGCGCGTCTGGAGCCTGTGCTCCGCAACGGGAGAGGCCTCCATACCGCAAAAAAAACCAACAACATTGGAATATACCTGCATAACTTTAGAGTAGACAAAAAATTCTCACAGTGCAAAAAGTGCTAATAATAAAGGAAAAATGTTAAATTGTTAAATTCTGCTCATCAAAAGACACTATTAAAAGGTTTTAAAAGCAATCCATATATATAAAAATGTATATACATATGTGTATATGTGTGTATATATATAAAATTTATATCCAAAATATATAAAGGATTTTTACAAAACAATTAAGAAAAAATACATAAAGCCCAACAGAAGGCACTTCACAGAAGAGTATGTACTAATGGCAAACAGGTAGTTACCACAAACCACAGGACAAAAATCTCAATGCAATACTACTATACCCCCACCAGAATAGCAAAAATGTGAAAAAAAAACCAGACAACATAAAGTATAAACTAGAAAGTGGAATTTCGGGAATGCTTATTTACTGCTAGTGAGAGTTTAAATGGATACAACCACTTTGGAAAACTGAAAGCATCTAAAGCTATAGACATAAGTATACACTATAATCCAGCAATTCCTCTCCTACATATTTTGTGAACAGAAATGCATAAATGTTCACCAAAAAACATGTTGCAAAATCTTCACAGCAGAAGCAGTAGCCCAAAACCAGATACAATCTAAATGTCCATCAATAGCAGAATAAAATAACTTATAATATATTCACACAATGGATTATTATGTAACAAGAAGAATGAGCAAACAACTAACAAATATGCATATAACATTTATTGGAAGAAGCCAGATATAAATAACACATGTCTATAATTCTACTCATATTGAATTCAGGAATAGGCAAAACTAAGCTACAGCAATAGAAATCAGAACAGTGGTTGCTCCTGGGGTGGGGTAACAGAATGACTGAAGAGCACAAGAAATATTCTGGTGTGCTGGAAATATTCTGTATCATAAATGTGGATGACTGTTAAACAAGTATACACATTTTCAAAATTCCCTATGCGATATGCAAAAGACTTGTATATTTTATTGTATTTAAATTATACCTCAACAAACCACTGTCAATATTTAAGCAAAAAAAAAGCCTAGATTCTAGACAAGTGCTATGCAAAGTAGTCCGTCTACAAACTGTGAGGACCTATAACAAGATAAGGAGCTTGCACCAGACTGCATCAACACACTGCTTTCTTCAAAGAGAAAGTCAGCTGAACTAAACAATGGATTTCAACTAAACTGTTAGTTGTGGACACAGCTGACTCACATTCTAGTGAAGGCTCCTAACCTCAACCTGGACCGGAATGAGCACTGTTGTAAAAAACAACCATAGTGGTGCTTGTGGAGAAGGACACAAGATTAGGAAATGTCTTTGGTGAGACAAAGGAGGCAATGGAGAGACAAAGGAAAATGAGAACAGGCTAAAGTTCTTTTGGGGTAAGTTAGATATACTATTTTAGAAAAAGGAGAAAGAAGAAAAAGTGAGATAATTTAAATAAAAATATAAGATAACAGAGTTAATTCCAAGTATATCAATAAATGCAAACATAAAGGACCAAACTCACCAGTTAAAAACAAAAGACAGACTGTATTTTTTATTTATTTATTTTAAATTTTTTTGCGGTACGCGGGCCTCTCACTGCTGTGGCCTCTCCCGTTGCAGAGTACAGGCTCCGGACGCGCAGGCTCAGTGGCCATGGCTCACGGGCTCAGCCGCTCCGCGGCACGTGGGATCTTCCCGGACCGGGGCACGAACCCGTGTCCCCTGCATTGGCAGGCAGATTCTCAACCACTGCGCCACCAGGGAAGCCCAGATTGTATTTTTTAAAAAATAATAACCTATTATATATCAAAAGAACTGATAGTGAAAGGATAGAAAATATATAAATAAAACTGGTAAAATATACTAATTCTGAAAAAAAAAGAGGCCTTAAGACAAAAAGCATAATGAGGGTTAGAGAGGTTCACTAAACAATGACTGAAAGTCCAATTCACCAGGGAAACAATTCTAAACAGGTACACATGTAACAAAATTAATTTAAAATAGAAAAAAGCAAACAGCTGATAGAATTTTAGAGCATAAATGGTAAATCCACTATCACAGTAGATCTTAACACTCTTTTCAACTTTTACCATCAATTCGCCATCCTTTCTCAGACTATCTTCTTCTTAGATCCAAAGAGAATGACACACAGACACCATTCTGTTCCAAAGCACAGAATGAACACTTTTGTAGTCTCCCATCCCATATACACAAGCCAAATGATCAAGGAGGAAATTCATGGATCTTAGAGACTAATGGTCAATTCAGATGTGTACTGAAGTCTTCCAGAGGCTATTTCATCATTTATGTTACAAGAACAGTGAACTGTCTGAAAAATGTCAGGTACTAGGCAGCTGACTGCTGCCATCTACTGGACACAATGGTCATTTCAACTTCAATCATACTCGCTTAAAAAGTCCTAGTGAGAGAGCACATAAGGCCCTAAACCGTAATCTTTTCTGAACTTCCTTTATCTAACGAAATAAGAGATGCTGCCTCTAAATTAAGTACGTGTCCTCTCCATGTCTGTGCAATTTAACAAGCCTCTGGTAACAACATTTATTTTTTTCCAAGTCACAGGTTTATATGAATAAACCTGTGAAAATTATATCACCTGAAGTCTACCTGGAATTTAATATACCACAAAGACTACCAATTTTCCCATACAACTACTGGAAAATTGATTTTATATACTCAGTAACTACAGGGAATAACTTTAATCACACCAACTATACTTTACTCACATCGCATATAATCCACATTACTTGCAATTTTTCTTAAAATATGCATGTATAAATATATGGTAGGTCCTCTAGTGCTCATTCATATCTGGTGCCCTCGCCTACCAGGCACACAGGAAAATTATACTTCCTGCCCACTCAGTACATAAGATTAGTTCCAGTCAGTATGTTGTGAGTAAAAGTGCCATATGCCACCTGCAGGCCACAGCAGTAACTGCATGTGTGAGATGTGTGAGACCCTCTGCCAGTAACTGCATGTGTGAGATCCTCGTTACCAGAGTGACAAAGGGTCTCAAAAGAACCCCAAGATCAAAGCAGCTTGGAACACTGAAGACAGTTGCCCTAGAGAGTTGTCCAGACCTACAATAGACATTTTAAGAGTAAAAAATAAACTTTTATTGTGTTAAGTCACTGAGAGTTGGCACTGAGAATGTTACCTCAGCACAGCCTAGCCCAGGATTTCTCATCAGCAGCACTATTTACATCTTGGGCTGGATAACTCTTTGTTGTGGGTGCTATCCTGTGCATTACAGGATGTTAAGCAGTATCCCGGTGTCTACCCATTAGTTGCCAGCAGCATCCCTCAATGTGACAACCAAAAATGTCTCCAGACATTGCCTTCCCCTACTGAGAACCACTAGCCTAGCTTAACCTGAACAGTACAGTGTGTCCATATGAATATGTGTGTGTATTTATTTACATACAGCTGACCTTTGAAAAACATGGGGTTAGAGGTGCTGACCCTCCGCACAGTTGAAAATCCACATTTAACTTACAATCGGCCCTCTATATATACACTGTTCCTCCATACCCGCATTTCCGCATCCGCAAATTGAACCAACCACAGACTGTGTGGTACTGTAGTATTTTTACTATTGAAAAAGATTCATATATAAGTGGACCCTCGTAGTTCGAACCCATGTTATTCAAGGGTCAACGATATTATGAATGTGTATGAGAACATATTTAACTCGTGCTATATTATACAAATATATGCTTTATTATGTATTAAGACCAGATGTTTTGTAGGCCTTTAAGAGATATGAATCCCCATTTCTCAAACTAGGAAAGTTAGTTCATAAACTTAAAAACTCCAATCAATATCCCAAGTCTCTCTATAGCAAAGTAAACAAAATGTTCCAAAATGGTATATAAATCCATACATACTATGCTGTTCATCTCAGAGGACTCATAGCTCCCAACTGGGTGGACATTTCCAATGGGCTCCAAGCCCTCTTCATCCCACATGTACGTTCCATCAGAGCTATCAGATGGAGAGAGTTCAAATGAAGAACCAGCTCTGTAATCTGTATCTGGTGAAATCAAGTTGTTTCCAGAAGCATGTTTTGAACATTCACTCCTGTCTTCAGTTGATTTTTTAAAAGAGAGGAAAAAAAAGTTATTAATTCACAAAAATATAATTATTTCTCAGGTTCAAAAAATATAAGCTTTAATAATTTGATATAGCAAAAAAGTTGGCAAAAAAGTATTCATAACTAGAATCTTCTAAATCTAAACAATAAAAAAATCAAGATGCAAAATCTTAAAAATAAACTACTGAAATATTTCCCAATAAAGAAAATTCATTGAGCCATCTTTCACTTCTGCAATATTTCTAGAAATGTACATAAAGCCTCATATTCTTTGAATATTTCCTAAAATATTTATTTTTAAGCACTGCCCGGGAAACTCTTTACTCTGTGTATATCATTTAACCTTGCAGTTGACTCCTTATAAGGAAATAACTTGCTCCAGCAGTCACTCCTAACTAGAAGACCCTCAGGCAGTCAAGGGTTTATGCATATCTCCAGGGATGGCCTAGTCCTTCAACCAGACTACATGCCTATACCCAAACCGTCAGTTTGTTCCTTTTTCAGGCCAGATGGGCACAGAGATATATTTTCTCCAGTATTTAGCACCAGGATTACCAAGTATGAGAAGAAATGTTTAACAGGTGCTATCTCACGCTCAATTAAAAAAATTAAGCTCCTCTGAAAGTTTAACTATTAAGTCTACTAAGCAAGAAATCTAACTCTTCCTTTAAAAAAATGAAAATTGCCTAGGATAAAAAAATTCATTAGATTTGACATAACCTATATTAGTCCATTTACCCTTTGGTACAGCTTTACTCTTAACAAATAGTAGTGATCTACTACCCTAAAGGAAGAGATGGTTTAAAACAGGCTGCCACTGATTGGAGGAAGCAGGGCAAAAAAATAATTTTGAAGCAAGCAGGAATAAGCCTGTGTGTGACAAAGAAGAGCAAAGGTAAAATACCATAAGGGAATGAATATTTTTATGGATGTTGTTTTAGCATGAAAAATAAAACAAGGGACAAAAGTCACAAGGAAGGTAAATGTTGCCCCATTCCAATTTTGTCTAGATCCATCCTTCCATGAAATTGTTAGTATCCTGGTATTAATCAGAAGATAATCCTAAATGGAAATTCAGTTCTATTATCTAGGAGAAAGCAAAAAAAATTAAGGACATTAATATTTACCAGAGACACTTATATCTATCCACTCATCAGTTTTACTGAAGGATTTTTCATTTTCCTTGGGGGAATCAAATATATCCTTTGGTGGTTCATTTTCACCCTTTTCTTCTTTGAGAGAAATTTCCTCTGGAGTTACTCTAGTTCTGTTGGAATCTTCTATATCTATAAAATCATCACTGAAGTCTTCACTTAAATCATTCTTATCAGAAGATGACAGAGAAGACAATGAAATGTCATCCACATCATCACCCAGGTATCTAATTTTAGTATCATGTTTCATGGTCTGGTCATTTTCTGTTCTATAACTATCATTTTCAACTAGTTCTTGGTCCTTATCCTTAGCTCTGTCCTTAGCCACAAGTGCAGCATCTTCCTCTATACATGTGTCAGCCGGTGAATTTTTATTACCATCAACTGTGATAGTCCCAGAAAATGGAGATCGGCCAGATTTCAGTAGAGAGGGATGAACCATCCTATAACCCAAAGTGGAAGTCACACCCGGGCCATTTGGTAAAGCCAACTTCTTTCCACCAGCAGCATAAGGCCTATTAAATCCATACCTTAAATGTTCATTCCCATTGAGTACTTCTGACTGCCGAGAATTTCTTGCTAGCATACTTGACCTCAGAGGCACTCTAATGGGTAGCTGTTGATTCTGATAAGGCTTTGTAAGATCTGCAGCTCTATTGAAGGAATGTGATCTGGTTATAGATGAAGGTGGAAGGAATGAATTCTGAATGGAATGTGAAAAACTCTGTGACCTAACCATTTTTTCACAAGCAAGAGATTTAATATTATCTAGGGATTGTGCTAAGCTTTCTCCAGAACTGCTTCTGGTGGCACAGGAGTTTGCTCTAGGCCTTTGGATGCTACCAGCTGATCGGTTTCCATAAAATCCATTCAACTGCGACTTTGGAGCACTGACTGAAGCATATGAAGTCCTTCCTAATAATGTGCCTTTGGTGAATTTACCCAAATTAGATGGTCCAGACAAAGACTTTTGGTTTAACTCTTCTGCAGATGACACAAACATAGTAGATGTCTTTGCTAACTTTGATGTGAGTAAAGAAATACTTTTCAAACCTCCCTTCATCCCATTTTTATCAAACATTCCTTGAGCAGGTGCATGTTTTTCAGGATCAATTTCTTTATCATGTGAACTCTGAGTACCGTTAGGCTCTTCAGGACTTTGTGCACTAAACTGGTATTTATTTGCCGTTCTCCAATTAAATGAATGGGACAATGAACAATCAGAGCCATTATTTTTGATGTAACTTTTGGCATTGCTACTCTTGGAAGTTCCCAATAAATTAACAGGTTTCCCATTTGGCATTGGCTGCAGTGTACTTCTTACAGGTTTTGTTCCATACTTTGGCAACTTGGAACCCAAAAAAGTCTTGATTTGTGTTTTTTCTTCCATGAGCTATATGGTGCATTTGTTCTTAAAATTTGACAAAATCTGAGGAGACAAAAAAGCAGATTAAACATTTCTAAATAAGGATAATTACATGGATTATTATATAATACGAATGCATATTCTTAAATAAATGCAGCAAAAACCAAAAGTTACTCATAATTCCTACAGAACTCTTAATAAATACTGATTACACTAATTAATAACTTTATGTTAGAAGAAAATAAACATTTTTGTAAACCCTTTTATTAACTTGGGCTATGGATGATGATAGCAAAATCCAGAAATGATAAAATTAGACTACCAAATTTGTATTAAAAAATAACACTTCTACAGCACATCTTCCAATTTCCAATCCAAATTATTTTTTCCATTTTGGGTAATATTATTTCCTTCAAAAATAAAAACGTGACTTTGGTTTTTTTTTGGGGGGGGCGTTCACGGGCCTCTCACTGTTGTGGCCTCTCCCGTTGCGGAGCACAGGCTCCAGACGCGCAGGCTCAGCAGCCATAGCTCACGGGCCTAGCCACTCCACGGCATGTGGGATCTTCCCGGACCGGGGCACGAACCCATGTCCCCTGCATCGGCAGGCGGACTCTCAACCACTGCGCCACCAGGGAAGCCCTGGTTTTTTTTTAAAGTGCACTTGATCTTATAAAAACTGGAATACAATTTAAAACTTTCATTATTAAAGTTACGAGAAGGATGTAGATAAAGAATCCAACAGCACCAAAAAAATTCTTCTGGCATCAAGGGCTGAAATATCAGCTGTCATTTTAAGCAAATATCTCAAAAGAATTTCTATCCAGTAATATAAACATACATTACAGTTAGTGTCAGGGTGAGAAGTATAATGAGTTAATAACATTGATTAGTCCATTAATCTCAACCTCTCAAATTTTTTTTTCTTTAATATTTATTTATTTGGTTGCACCGGGTCTTAAGTCACAGCAGGCAGGCTCCTTAGTTGTGGCATGTGAACTCTTAGCTGCAGCATGCATGCGGGATCTAGTTCCCTGACCAGGGATCGAACCCAGGACCCCTGCATAGGGAGCATGAAGTCTTATCCATTGCACCATCAGGGAAGTCCCTCAAATTATTTTAAAGGTAATAAAAAACAACAAAAAGGTTCAATGAACACAAAAGAGCATAAAAATAAAAAGTGTCCTCTATGTGAGTAACTTTAATAAATTATGTCATCTGATGAGATTACAAAAATGAGATAAAAATATTAAAATGCCCTAACATTAACAAAAATATAATATTGTCACTATATGTTCACTGTGGTTATATAAAAATGTTGTAACACGGGCTTCCCTGGTGGTGCAGTGGTTGAGAGTCCGCCTGCCGATGTAGGGGACATGGGTTCGTGCCCCGGTCCAGGAAGATCCCACATGCCGCGTAGCGGCTGGGCCCGTGAGCCATGGCCGCTGAGCCTGCGCATCCGGAGCCTGTGCTCTGCAACGGGAGAGGCCACAACAGTGAGAGGCCCGCGTATCGCACACACAAAAAAAAGAGACAGACTAGGGCTACCCTGGTGGCACAGTGGTTGGGAATCTGCCTGCCAATGCAGGGGACAAGGGTTCAAGCCTTGGCCCGGGAAGTTCCCACGCGCCACGGAGCGGTGAAGCCCATGCACCACAACTGCTGAGCCTGCGCTCTAGAGCCCGCGAGCCACAACTACAGAAGCCCTGTGCCTAGAGCCCCGTGCTCCTCAACAAGAGAAGCCACCGCAATGACAAGCCCGCGCACCGAAACAAAGAGTAGCCCCCGCTTGCCACAACTAGTGAAAGGCCGCGTGCAGACCCCAAAGCAGCCAAAAATAAATAAATAAAATTAATTTATTTTTAAAAAAGACACAGACTATACATACGTGTGTGTTTCATTTTTCAGCCAAAAATCCACCAGCTACAGTCGAACAAGAAAATGCTTAAACTAAACATCTCTTTAAAAACTTTAAAAAGTAGTGGCCAGAAAACGATTCTGCACAGTGTGATCTGGCTCCTAGCCTGATTACACTGCCTAGAAGCAATAATGAGAAAAATTGGTGAGTTCATAAAACTTGAAATTTTTAATATATAAATATTTTAATATTTTAATAAAGATCCTCCGGTTTGGATAGAAAGACCTGCTTTGGCATGCCCTAGAAAAGTCCAGGAGAACATCTTCAGCACAGAAGCTTTAAAACCTAAGCTGAGACAGGCAGAGTGGCCACCAGAACCTGTTGACTTCCAAGGCATTCTTCTGAGTTAAGGAAAGGGTCTGAAGCCCCTAGAAATGTACTACACCCTCGGCAGGATGGAACAAGGCCAGTACAGGACGCTTAACAAAATCTAAGGAGATAGGAGAGCCTGGAGCCCCAGAAGAACTCTCCCCCCCCCACCACCTTATATCCTTCAACTACAGAGAAGCAGACAGAGAATAAAACACACTGCTCAAAAGATGTATTGAGGGGGTACAGTAAAAGGAGGAGACAAAGTCACAGCTAAGATGAGGATGGCATCAAGGAGAACTAACCCATGTTATATCAGGGCAGATACAAAGTCTTGACTTCACTATCCAACTCTTTACCTAGCAAGATATAAAGAAAAGGCCATGCAACTGTATAAACAAGAGGGTGGAAAGAAGAGGAAAGAAAAGAAGAACCTAGTCTGAAAGCAAACATAACACAGGAAAATAAGGAAATCCCCAATGAGTTCTTTGTAACAGAAAACAACCTAATAAGCACATACATTTAATAAATCAAAAGCACAAAGATAAAAAGACAAAACGGGTAAGTTGAAAAGAAAAGCTATGGAGCTAAGAAAATCAATTAAGAAAAATGAATTTGAAAAAAAACCAAACACTGAAAATCAAACTAATGGCAAGAAGAAAAATCATAAGAAAAATCTCCTAAGTACTGAGGAGAAAAACAGACAGAGATACCAAGGCAATCAGATAGAATAAGTAGGACAGAGACTAAACAGAAAGATACTTAGTATCCCTGAAGTAGAATAACTAAACAAATAGAAGAGAAAAAGCAGGTAGACATGATAGAAAATAGCCCTAAAATAAAGGTAAAGAAAATCTACAAAAGGAAAGGAAAAATACAATAAACCACAGATCCAAATACATATCTAAATTAAATTAATAAAACGTCAAGGATAAAGAAATAATTTTCTGGGAATGCAGATTGAAAAAAATCATTTTGTAAAGAAAATTTTAAGACTTTTGAATAAGCAAAAAAGATCCTTCTGATGAAATGCTGCAGCTTCTAGGGATAATTTAATCCTACAGGAATTGTCATTGGACTATTTTACCACTCTGTAAAGATAGAGGTTAACATATAGAAAACTAATGGTAAAGCACACAATCCTTGTCTACAGACATGCAAATAAATTCTGCCCATTTCAGTTGACTTCTCTCCACCATGATGGAAGAAGCCAGCTTTGCAAATTCACTTCAATATTCCTGATCTATAAATGTACGTGTCCTTTGCATTCTCCCTTGAACCAGCTATAACATATCTCTGATTCCCTCATTAATGATTGGATAAATAAAACCTTTAACATGTCCATTTGATATCTGAATAAGAGTCATGATTTAATTCTCTTCTGAAATTTATCCTTAGTAGTTAGATACCCAGTGGATTCACCTGACAGAGCTAGGTAACTTCTTTGCCAAAATAGTACATATACCTCACAGGCAGCTCAAGCCCAGACATTTCTTGTCTCCCAGAAGTGAACTAAGAACAGCAATAGAACTTTGTTAACTGTGCTTTCTATTTTAACTTTCCTCTCTTCTAATTTTGTTTTTGTTTTTAGTTTATTTATGGTCAATAAGTTATTCTCTGTTGGTGATAACAATGATTCAGAATTTGATTTTATGGACTGTCATTCAGTGATCTCTGTAAACAAATTAATGGTTTATACAGATCTGTGTTGGGTGAGAGAAAAAGAAGAATCTGATTCATGAGTCACCTGTTCACTTATCTCTTTTGTTTACCTATCTTTTTTTTTTTTTTTTTTTTTTTTTTTTTTGCGGTACGCGGGCCTCTCACTGTTGTGGCCTCTCCCATTGCGGAGCACAGGCTCCGGACGCGCAAGCTCAGCGGCCATGGCTCACGGGCCCAGCCGCTCCGCGGCATGTGGGATCTTCCCGGACCGGGGCACGAACCCGTGTCCCCTGCATCGGCAGGCGGACTCTCAACAACTGCGCCACCAGGGAAGCCCTATAAAGTCTCTTAAAGCAGCTCTGTTCCGACTGGCTTATAGAGATAAATATGCACTATTTTTATAAATTGAATATTACCAAAATTCCCAGAAAATAAGCAAATTGATCTTCTAATATTTTAAATGTGTTATATTTTTTTAAATTATTCTTACAGAAATTAACTCAGAAAGGTTTTAAGAACTAAGTTCATATAATTAAGGTAAATGGCAAACAAAAATAGTTTAATAGGTTTATCTTCTGCTTTTTAAAATCAATGCTAAGTATAATACAAGCATACATCTTTATTCCATTAGAGTAACTTTCTAAAACATATATAGGCTTACTGATCAAATAAGCCAGTATTACTCACACACAGTGTTTAAGACTATGAAAATGTAAAACTGTATTTAAATTGAATGACTATTCTGACAAACTTTTCATTTCAACAGTAATTATGTTTTACAGTATGTCAGCTTACAAATAATTTCCAAGAACTTTAAGGTAACAAAAGCTTAGACTAATATTAAACTGAATTAATTAGTGGATAATCACTGGCTTGCTAGATCATTTCTAAGTAAGAATATTAAAACTTTGGTTACTAAGCATAATTTCAAGTTTATATGCTTTTGCTTCTTGTTATTGTGTGCTACAGAAAGACTCTCTTTGGGACATGTAAATGAACATGTTCGTTTTTGCTACTTTGAGAAATTGTACACTAGATCCCATTTTTATAAAAGTAACATGCCAGATAGATAGATAAATAGACAGACAGAGGATATAACACAGAGATGTGCGTGCACCTATATATTTAAACACACAAACTGTTAATAGTGATTACCATTAGGGAAGTGAGAATTAGGTGAAAAGAAGACTTCTTTTCACCTTTACATCGTTATTGCTTAAATACTTTAAATATGCCCATATTTTTACCATTTAAAACATGTTAACTAAAAAACTGCATTTAAAAAATTAAAAAAATTTATTCAGTATCAAACAAGACTCTTAAACAGTTTAATCTTACCAAAAAAATTATTTAAAATTAAGTTTAATATTACAGAAAATATACTTAAAAGACATAAAAATAGAAGTTTGGATAAAACACAAAAGAGGATTTTTTTAGTCAACAGACATTATTTTTTCATAAATTACTATTTCAATTTCTCCAGACTTCAACCTCAATTTATTGTTTCACTTATCAATTTTATCTTTAAAATTTTATTCTAAATTCACCATATCCATTCCACAATTCTAGTTCTTACCCTCATCTCTTTCTGCATTACTAAAAAGCCTTCCTACGTTATCAAGATTCCGACTCCATTTCTATTCAAACTGTCAAAACAGTTATTCTCTCAAAGCACAGATCTGATCATGTCATTCTATAGATTAAAAACCACGTGTGGCCCAGGAACAACAAAATAAAATCCAAAACCCACTGTACAGAGATCAAGCTTCTCTATTTGCTTCTACCCTATCACTGCAGTACTATACATTCTAGCCAAGATACATTGTCTATCATTCCCCCAAATCCATCCTATATTTTGTACCTTCTATGCCTTTGCTAAAGTTGTAAAGACCACCTTGAAGATCCTACCCTCCAAGTCCAAAATCATTACACTCACAAACCTTTCCAGTTAAAATTAATTTTGCATCCTTCTCTATTCCCTTCACACCAATAATAGAGCTGAGTCTGTCTTATAATTGTGTGCATGTTTATTTGACCCATAAGAAAGTATGAGAGCATAAACTGTGCCTGCTATAGGATCACAAATATGACAGATCCTCAACTTTTAAGTAAACTCATAATTTTAGTGCAAATTAATTTAATAAATAGTAAGCCAAGACTGAAAAGTAATTTCATTTTGTGGGCCTGTGACTGATTGGTAGTAGCGGCCTTGAGCAATACGTTGAGGACTCTGAGGTGAAATCTAGACTCTGCAGTAAAGAATCTTGATCAAACAGCAATATCTGCCATGAGCAGGAAAAGGGACAGCATATCCATGCTGGATGACTGCCATGCTCATTTTCTGATAATGACCTTTACCACAAAACATACTCCACACCTACAAATACTTTCAGGGTGACCATAAGAAAACTGGTAATGATATTAGATATAAGGGTCATTCTGCAAATCATTAAATAACACACATTAAAAATTCTGACCTCTGGTGAGTCATCTGTGAGTCAGAAAGGCTTTAACATTTCCCTGCCAGTCACAAGTAGACTGAGAACAGAACACTCTATTCTTTCACTTCTCTATGCTTCTACTTGACTGTCTGAAATGAGGGTAATATATGTTATCCCCCAAGAATATCTTAAGTATTAATAACTTAGAGGCACAAGATAAGCCCACAAGAAAGACACACTGTTACTACAAAATGTTTAGGGTGCTATCACGTGGCGGGGGAGAAAAAAGATTAGAACCTGAATGTACTATTTCCTATCAAGATTATTTACTGATTTCTAAATGCACAAATAACTGCAACATAATTGTTATCAATCATCTTGGACTGTGGTCTTAAAACTAAGCTAATCTGACAGCTCAACTCTATAAAGTTTCCATATTTGCTTATGTTATGAATATTGTCACTTCATTTGTTCACGAGCTACCTTCTGTCTTTAAATATTCATGAAACTTTCTCCTATACTTACTTGTAACTCTGAAGTGAAATAAAAGACATTGTGAATCTGCTTCATTTTAGTAGTTGTGCTGTCTTTGCTACACTTTACCTGATATGCAGTCGGTTAAGCAATTAAAAAATGCAGTCATGGGCTTCCCTGGTGGCGCAGTGGTTCAGAGTCCGCCTGCCGACGCAGGGGACACGGGTTCGTGCCCTGGTTGGGGAGGATCCCACATGCCGCGAAGCGGCTGAGCCCGTGAGCCATGGCCGCTGAGCCTGCGTGTCCGGAGCCTGTGCTCCACAACGGCAGAGGCCACAACAGTGAAAGTCCCGCGTACCACAAAAAAAAAAAAAAAAAAAAAAAAAAAAAAATGCAGTCATAAGTCTGAAAAAGTACATGTTGACTACATCATCTAATGATATAATCTTCTCTGAAATACTTTAACATTGTCTGTGAGCTTTAGTTTAATGCTGAACTAAGAGTAATACCTGGTACAGGGCCTGGAAATATCTGAGATTTTGAGTTACTTCCTGTAAGAATAATTTTTTTAAGTATAGCACATTTAAAGTATGGTAGTTCACATTTGAAAGAATTTTCAAAACTACTTATAAATTCTTTTTTTAAAAAATTACAAATCAAAGTTTTTTGCTTTTAAAAGGAATCCACAATTGGATAAGAAGGGAAAAGAAGGAGCAAATATTACTGAGTACTTATATAACAGGTAACATCCTTACCACTCTGTCCCTGTTAATTGTTTAATCTTCCTAATATTATAAGGTGGTAGATTTCAATCTATTTTAAACAGATAAACCAAGATTCAGAAAGGCTAAAACACTTGCCCAAAGTCACAAGTTCATAAATTACTTAAGAGAATTCAGGTTCAACTCTACCTGATTCCAGGATCCAGGCAGACTGCCTTCCTGACAAAGGAATGAAATATTCTGAGAAGTTTACTGATAGCTAGGGACAACAGTGAAGGAAGGAACTGGATAGCTAAGGTTAGAGGAGAAGCATGAAGACTGCAAAGAACCTAGGTATTGATTAAAGAAGTTTTTGCAAAAGAACAAGTAAGAGCTTTCTCTTTTTCAAATTTCTTTCATATCAATTACTTTATCATCTGAGGAACCACCCACTCATATTCTTTTTTTTAGTTTTTCAAATAGCTTTTTAGAAGGTATGAAATGCATACATTTTAGGGGTTTTACATAGGCATAAATTCACTACTGAGTCCAAGAGCAGTTAACTGAACAACAATGCTGATGACTACATGCCCCTACCAGTCACCTCTTGAAACTTGCTTTCTCATTCAGATAACTACATTTAATTTTTTTAAAAAAAATTTTTTTTTTTTACCTAGTGTTACCCAACCATTTCCCTCATATCCTCTCCTCCCATGTTTTTTCTGGCTGTCATCTATGTCAAGTTGATTCAAAGCCTTGATTACAGCAATTAAATAAGTAAAAATAACACCTTCAAAAGTAAAGGTTTAAAACAATACAACTTCATTCCAGATTCTTCACGGTTTTAAAGAGTGCACACCGAGCTCAACCCAAAACCCCATTTTTTTTTTTAATCAAGCTGACCTTTTTGTCCTCTAGCTACAATTTTTTACTCAGGCAGATGGGGATCAAAGCAACTTGTGGAAGTTAGTCTCAAAATGAATTTGTGGTTTGGGAACATTAAATGATGTTATTAAATGCAGATTCAAAGTATATTACTTCCTGAAACTTTAATTTAAGGAACAAAGAGAATACTAGCAGCTAAAGAAGAACTGGAAGCTCCCCTGGCCAAACACAAAAGCTCTCTCTCCAAATTTATTTAGTTCAGGTAAAACTCAATAACTGCGTAGGGCATTCAAATGAATGTGTACTCCTATTTCGTGTCAACAAGCCAAGAAGGGTTCCTCAGACCACTCCAGGTTTATGTTCCTTTCACTGGAAACCAAGTTCTTTGAGAATACAAACTATGCCTTTCACTCTTCTGTTTCCTCACTGTGGCCCTAGGACATAGGCTCGCACATAATTGGCATTTTATAAATGCAGGTTGAAAGCAAGAAAAGCATATCCCTTAACAGTGATTTTCTGGAAATTTTGTTAATTTTACCTCTAATCAACAATATAAGCATTTAGGGCTTCCCCGATGGCGCAGTGGTTGAGAATCCGCCTGCCAATGCAGGGGACACAGGTTCAAGCCCTGGTCCGGGAAGATCCCACATGCCACAGAGCAACTAAGCCCATACACCACACTACTGAGCCTGCACTCTAGAGCCCATGAGCTACAACTACTGAGCCCGTGTGCCTAGAGCCCGTGCTCTGCAACAAGAGAAGCCACCGCAATGAGAAGCCCACGCACCACAACGAAGAGTAGCCCCCGCTCGTCGCAACTAGAGAAAACCCACGTGCAGCAACGAAGACCCAATGCAGCCAAAAATAAATATTTTAAAAAAGCAATAAAAGCATTTATATGTATAAAGCATAACACAGCCTGACACAAGTACAAGCTTCTGTTTATAAACTCCTATTTTCCTAGGTAAAACAGGTACCCAAATTCATGATACTGATTTTTTTCCCACCCCTCCACAAACCACACTGGGTTATTAAACCCAATGAAAAAGCCAGTCTCCTCCCTGGTAGCTTTCTTGCTTAAGAATTTATTCTAATTTGGAATCTCATTCCCTATTCATACCCATGGCACCTAACTCTTTTTTTTCCGAGAAACCTACAACTTTTGGCATTATTAAAAAAAAATAAATTACAGGGGCTTCCCTGGTGGCGCAGTGGTTGAGAATCTTCCTGCTAATGCAGGGGACACGGGTTCGAGCCCTGGTCTGGGAAGATCCCACATGCCGCAGAGCAACTGGGCCCGTGAGCCACAACTACTGAGCCTGTGCGTCTGGAGCCTGTGCTCTGCAACAGGAGAGGCCGCGATAGTGAGAGGCCTGCGCATCGCGATGAAGAGTGGCCCCCGCTTGCCACAATTAGAGAAAGCCCTCCCACAGAAACGAAGACCCAACACAGCAAAAATAAGTTAATTAATTAATTTTTTAAAAAGTCTCCATTCTTAAAAAAAAAAAATTACAAAAGAAATGGGACATGACACAATCTCAGTCTGATTGTGCTCTTTATATGTTCTTTGTGTGATTTAATTACAAAGTATTTTAGATAATTACTCTGCAACTTTTAATTGAACTAGGATACTCATATTTTAACATTTTTAAAAAGTAAAAATCCTTAAACTAGTTAACAGCATTTAATCAGTCCCCCGAGGTATTGGCACTGAGAATCTTATTGATTTTGTAAAAATCAGAGTGATTAAAGTTAGGTACAATATTTGCATCTATAAGTTGATCATGATGTAAGGCATAAGGATCACTGAATATAAGAGAAATCTTATTGTGCTTAGGCCTATCACAATTCAACTTCTGCCTCTGCAGGGAAGCCCCACTTAATTCACTGCATACCTCCACCTCAGATTACTATAACACTTTTTTATTAAGCATCTATGAAACAAGATCCTAAAAAATAAACAAGGTAGGATATAATGCCTGCCAGGAGAAGCTTATGATATGGCAAAGGAAGGAATGTTTTCATCATGGTCGTGACTTAGAATACATTAATTCAGTCATCAAACATGTATTGAAAGCCTTTTTGAAGACATTTATTAAAAGATTTATTACAAATCAGGCTCTGTGCTAGAGGATGTGGATACAACAGACACTCCAATACAGAGAAAAAGACATATAGACAAGAAAAGGGCAATGAAGTGCTATAATTGCTATAGGAGAGTATATGGGGTAGTACATGAGGGTACAAAAAAGAAAGTACTTAATGGGAGAAGGGGATTTCATAAATGGCTTCATAGAGGAAGCCAATGCTTGAGTTGGGTCCAAATGATAAATAGTAAATAATAATATAATAATAAAGAAAATGTGAGAAGCAATACAGCCTAAGTAAAGAGTATAAACAAAAGCACAGAACCAGCATGGCACATTCAGGAAACTGTTATTAATTAAATAAGGGTAGTGAACAGGGTTCAAAGAAATGCTGCAGGAAACGAGAGAAGTTCAATGGAAAAAATACAGCCTGCGAAAGGCCTTAAATGCCATATTAAGAAATTTGAACTTTACTACAGGCAGTAAGGAAGCCAAAGGGTTTTAAGTCAGAAAACAATGACCTGACCTGAATTTTGAAAACTGACTCTGATTTCAGTATCAAGGATGGACCAGAGGAAGAAAGGTAGATAGGTTAAGAGGTTTTAACATGAAAATGATGGCAAGGGTTGTAGCAAAAAGGTTAGAGAAAAGATACAAATACAAAAGATATTAGCAATACTGAATCTTGAGAATTTGATCATAACAGTGGACACAAAATGAGAGCACAATATTTAATGAATAAATGGATGAATAATTGACTGACTGATTAGGTGTAGGAGATGGAAACGGATAACTGATTGACTAATTTGATGTAGAGAGGAGAAAGGGTTCATGATTCCAGGCCTGACTGGACAAAGGGTGGTGCCTTTAATTGAGGGCAAACATTATGTCTAGGGAAAGAGATCGTAAACTTAGCATGTCAAGCTGACTTTGAGGTAACTCTGACGTACCTACAGAGGGTGCAGGTGGGGGTGTTTACAAGCCATGTAAAGAAGTCTGAAATGCAAGGGCAAGATCTGAATGGGAGATGATTTGAGAACTGTCAGTACAAAAAAACAGTCAAATGTTCCACCAGAAACAGGTGAGGTCATCTGGGGAAGATGTAGAAAAAGGAAAGAAAGGCTAAGGAGATCCAGGGGATCACGAACATTTAAGGAATGGACAGAAGGGAAAAAAAGCAACAAAGGCGGCTGAGAATGCACAATCCAAAAGGAAAGAAAAGAACTGGAAGAGAATTTGAAAATAATAGGCAGTAGTGTCAAATTCCACAGATAAGCAAAGAAAAACTAAAGACTGAAAGGAATGATCACCCTTGGTAGTTTGCAAATTTGGTCACCTTTGCCAGAGGAGTTTCAGGAGACAAGATGAGGCACAGAAAACTACAGAGTTCAAGAGTAAAAAAAGGTAAAGAAATAGAGTCAGGAAACGTTAACCCATTCTTTCAAAGACTAGAAAGAAAAAGGCAGTAACCTGAGAGGAAATAAAGGCGGTAGTTTTGGTTTTTTCTAATTTTGTGCTCTTTTCTAAGATGCAGAGAAAGAGCTAAAACAGAAGATTAAAAATAAGAAAATGGTGGGAACAATAGCTACAGCATGATACCACAGGATATAAGATGAAGATGGGCTTCCAGTCCCATGATGAGGCCTGGAATGCTAGACAGGAAAACAAGGCAGACATTCTGATTTACAGCTGAGTCAAGAAGAAGGTGGTAGCTTGACAGGCACATTGCTCAGGGCTCTAGCCCTGGGAACACTGGACACTACGGCAGGCTCCACTCACCCACCTTAGTCGGGACTGGCTAAACCTGCAGGATGTGGGAATTGTGCTTGCAGCTGAACGGGGCTGTAGAAAGCAGGGACTAGGTCTTATTAGATGTTATGAGCAAACTCAACCAGCAAGATTATTGAGACCGTGGGCAATACAAATAATTTCAAAAATATAAATGTAATGAAAATGTCTGTAATATTTACTCAATAGCTTAATTAAAAAACTCATTTTTAAAATTCTCATCATCTAGCACAGAGCCTGGCACATAACAGACATCAGTGCATACAAGTGAATGATGTTGTGGGACCGACTCAGGGCAATATCCCAAGAGACAGAACACCTGTGGAAGGCAGGCTCTGCAGTGTTTCCAATGACCTGGCTAGAAAATCTCCTTCCTATGGGACCAGGAGGGTGGAAAAACCTAATTGTCCCTACTGAAAACAAAAGAGGACAACATGACTGTGAGGGGCCTTAATGATAACATTTTTTTAAAAACATTAATTTTTATTAAAAAAACATTAAAAACATTAAAAAACGTTAATTTTTATCAAGAACAGTATATGTATGGCACTGTGCTGATCAGTTTATAAGAATTACCATATCTTAACCTCATTACAACACACAACAGGTACATTTATTCCCATTTCAGAGATGAAGAAACTCAGTTTTCTTCAGAGGTTAAGTAACTGGTCCCAGTTCACATAGATAATAAAGAACCAAGACTACTGAACCCAAGTCAGTAGCACTCAATATGATGGGTAGTGATAGTAGTGGTAGTAGTAGTAACAGCAGGAACAATAGCAGCTAACACTCTTATAGCTCTTACTATGTGATAGGCAATGTTCTAAGGGTTTCATATTTATTAACCTTCACAACTACTTTATGAAGTAAATGTAATCATTTTACAAAGGAAGAAGGTAAACACAGAGGGGTTAGGTAGTGTTCCCAAGACCACACAGCTACTAAGTGGTGGGGCCAGGATTCAAATTTAACCATTACCCTATATAGCCTCTCTCCAATTCATTTTCTCTAAGCTAAGATGCAATATACTGTGTTTTTCTAACTGTTGATCATGACATCAATGTATTGGTTTATGACAAGCAAGTTTTGTTGTAAATGAAAAGGCTAGAATAGAATGGACTACTCCACTCTTTTCCCAATACCTTCTCTAGTGCTGGACGAGATGGCCAACATCCTGGGCGAACTACAAGAAAAGCATATGCAACGGATGTGTTTGTTTAGTTTTGTAATGGATGGGGAAGGAATCAATCAAATTTAACAGTGAAAAATATTCAAAAACTTATTCATGGAGCACAAATCAGAAACTCTGTTTCTTCTTCTTTAAATGTAAAAGTTGTATAGAATAGATAAGAGAAAATGTTTAAGAATTATTCAAAGTAACAGTAAAGCCAATTTCAATGAAAAAAAACCCAAAGAACAATCTATTTTTTTTGAAGAAATCAACACTTCAGGGAAACAAGAATATGATGAAAAGGGTCAGGGATTGAAAATAGAAAGCTGAGAAAGATGCTCAATTTAACTCCAATAAGAGAAAAAAATGTAGCCACAAGGGGGAGACAACAGTTACTAGAGCCTGCTGAAGAACTGAAAATAAATAATATACAAATTGCAGTTTTTTTCAAGAATATCACAGTAAGAGGGCTTCCCTGGTGGCACAGTGGTTGAGAGTCTGCCTGCTGATGCAGGGGACACGGGTTCGTGCCCCGGTCCGGGAAGATCCCACATGCCGCGGAGCGGCTGGGCCCGTGAGTCACGGCCACTGAGCCTGCGTGTCCGGAGCCTGTGCTCCCCAACGGGAGAGGCCACAACAGTGAGAGGCCCGCGTACCGCAAAAAAAAAAAAAAAAAAAAAAGAATATCACAGTAAGAAAAAAATTCACTTTTTAACAATGAATTATAACATGGGTAGGAACTGTATCTTAAAATAACTCTTTATGCAAACATAGCTAAAGCCAAGAAAATGGAACAAGGAATGCAAATCAGACAACTATTGCAACCAAAAAAACGGAAGTCTCTTGTACGCTGAGTCAAAGATACTTCTTACCACCTAAAGGAATTAGAGGTGGCTAAGAAATCAACAAAAGGAAAATGAAAAGCAATTCTCTAAACAGGAAGATGACATAAGAACACTGGAAGTAGAACTGTCTGATTCAGATGATGCAGACAGAAGTTCTAAAAGCAGTTTGGGAAAGAAATCCTAAGTAAAAGGAGAGATACTGTCAGCTTCATCATTAAAAGTAAGTTATGGAACAAATAAGGAAAAACGAAGCTATAAAATGACAACTGGGAAATTTTTAGTGAGACAAGACGACAGATGAAGGAAGACATTTTTGCAAAGACGTAGCAGGTGAAGTTCAGGGAAATCTAAAACTTTTTAGAGAACAAATAGAAGGCAAAGAGATGTTGGAAGAGTACACAAATAAATGTAGGCATTGATTGTTTGAAGAAGAAAAACAGCAAGGAGGGCTTCCCTGGTGGCGCAGTGGCTGAGAGTCCGCCTGCCGATGCAGGAGACATGGGTTCGTGCCCCGGTCCGGGAAGATCCCACATGCCTCGGAGCGGCTAGGCCCGTGAGCCATGGCCGCTGAGCCTGCGCGTCCGGAGCCTGTGCTCCGCAACGGGAGAGGCCACGACAGTGAGAGGCCCGCGTACCGCAAAAAAAAAAAAAACAAAAAAACAGCAAGGAGAAATTCTGATTGATGTAATTGAGAAATCAAAATCAAAACTGTCTTAAGGTGAAAAATAATTATATTATTTGGGGTGAATTACAAAATAATACTGGAATGGACCACTGTGAGGGAAAATGCCAGCAAAGGAGGACAGAAGTTGCAGATAACCTCAAAAGGCTTTATCCGAATTCTATTATCAAACCACCGATGAAAGATTAAGGTAGATTAAAGACAGTAAAATGTTGACAGACTCAGTCTTTTCATGTGAAGTAAGTGATTCCATTTGTGTGTAGTAATGGTCTTACTTGTCAGACCAAAGAAACGAGGCATGTCACATTCAGTGGACTTAGAGTAATAAACTTGCCTGCAATGTTTTTCCAAACCTGAAACAGTACTATAAAATGTAATTATTTTATGTAAACATTTTTGCCTTTGTGTTTCATATAAGGAAAACCAGTGTAGAACCTAAGACAGTTACAGCTTCAGCAGTTGTTATAATGTTCAGTTGGATTTTTAAAATTAATTTTGCAACATTTCACTGAGTCATTTTTATATTATATTTTGGAAACTAGATTTATTTTTTAAAAAGCAGTTTATTTATTTAAAAAAGCAGTTTTTCCCTACTTAATAATGAATCAATACCTTTGCTACATATACAGCAATAAGAATAGAACAGAAAATATCAGAAGGCATCATGCATAATGAAAGTACTTCATGACACTTTAGTTTCAGTTATGTGTATATATGTGTGTGCAGCATGTAAAATGTTCTGATTATAAGTTTTAAAATACACAAGGATAAAACATTTTATTGCAACATCTAAGAAACTTGTAAAATGTAAAGACCCTACTGACAAACTTTTGCATATATAAAAAAAAAACCTTGCACACTGGCTGCCACTCATCCATAGGACTGCTCCCCTCATTCTTCCCCTTTCCCCAGACCTGAGTAGACACTGTCACCTGATGGCCAGTGTAAAGAATTGTATGTCTTTGGGGCCCTGTTCGCACATCTCCTCTCCCTCACCCCACCTTCAAGATTTAGCCTCTTTAGCCTTAAAAGGAATGTGTGCACACAAGTCACCATTTTGTCTGTCTCCACTTTCATGAGTAATCCCATTCCATACAATCTCTTATTCTAGCACTATCCATAAAATTTTCTACAATAACGGAAATGTTCTATATCTGCTCTGTCCTATACAGTAGTCACTAACCACAAGTGGCTCTTGAGCCTTAGAATATGACTACAGTAGCTAAGGAAATAAATTTTTATTTTTATTTACTTTTAACTCATGTAAATTTAAAAGCTACACGTGGCTAGAGGCTACTATAATGGACAGCACAGTCTTATACACAAACTTAAAAACCAAATATTTATCCATCTCTCCTTCTGTCTTTTCAAATTCTTGCCCAGTTACTACTTCAGAGAAAAAAACCCAAAAAAATCCTCTTGTTGGGACTTCCCTGGTGGCGCAGTGGCTAAGAATCCACCTGCCAATGCAGGGGACATGGGTTCAAGCCCTGGTCCAGGAAGATCCCACATGCCGCGCAGCAACTAAGCCTGTGCACCACAACTACTGAGCCTGTTCTCTAGAGCCCACGAGCCACAAGTACCGAAGCCCGCACCGCCTAGAGCCCGTGCTCTGCAACGAGAAGCCACCGCAGTGAGAAGCCTGTGCACCGCAATGAAGAGTAGCCCCCACTTGACACAACTAGAGAAAGCCCGTGTGCAGCAACGAAGACCCAACACAACCAAAAGTAAATTAAAAAAAGAAAAAATCCTGTTTATTTTCACTCCACTTATAAATCACAAAACGTGCCTGAGGAAGACAGATAAATCTTGAAAATTAGATAAACAGTTAAAAATGGCTTATCATGAAAATATTTTAAAGTAAAATTAGATATAATAAATAAAAGTGCTATAAACAATCTCTATATCCTTAAAAATGCCACTCTGTCATACAGTGTACTTTAAATTTAATAAACCAGAACTTTGGAATTGGGAAATTACAGATCATATAAGAAATTGAGTCCAGAGAAGTTAAAAGAATTTCCATTCAGATTCTGTTGACCACAGAGCCAGCTTTTCTAACACAGAAAAGAAACCTAGAAATTCTAGAAATTTCTAGAAATTCTTACCTAGAAATTCTTTCAGAATTCACTCAACAAGCATTTACAACAAATTACTAGATACAAAGAACAGTAACACAGAAATCCTGCTCTCAAGCCCCTCATTATTTTTAAATGTCCACCTATCTCCTTAATGCTCATCTAATAAAATTTGATTTTCTTCACATATCAATTAAAAAGCATAATTTCAATCAATTTTATTTTCTGGATTTAATTACTAACATCCAATGGTGTTACTGTCTATTATTTTGGGTTGACAAACATAAAATAATGGTTTTATGAGAAAATAGCTTTCCAAGTATTAAATAAACATCTTTAAGTTTGGAAATTACTATAATTCAATTCTAAAGACATTTCTCTGTAAAAACAAAGTATGGAGTTATTTTTAAGTTTGCTTTTAAATATGCTAGTTATAGTATATAAGTAAGCTCAGAAAAAACTTTCTAAACTTTAGTTATAATTACCACTTAATTATTAGTTTTAATTGAAAATATTAAAATAGTAACCTATTTCAGGATAGTAGGAATTGTAGTATTGGTAGAAAACATTCAAATAATATACCAGCAGTCTAAGGTTTTGGTACCTTCAAGAAATAATTTAGACAGGAAAGAATACCCTAAACAATCCCTCAAGTCATTCAGTCTATTTCAGGTCTCTAAGCCAATCTGATACATTACTGCAGAAAAATTAAAATGTTTTTAAATCTCAAGGAAATAAATTTGGGCCTTAGTTTAACTTTAGCAATTTTAGTTGATGAGCTCAAAAGGGTTAACAGTGTGATAAGGCCACACACAGGCAATCTTAGACTATACTAAAAGAAATGCACCATGGGGCTTCCCTGGTGGCGCAGTGGTTGAGAGTCAGCCTGCCGATGCAGGGGACGCGGGTTCATGCCCCAGTCTGGGAAGATCCCACATGCCGCGGAGCGGCTGGGCCCGTGAGCCATGGCCGCTGAGCCTGCGCGTACGGAGCCTCCGCAACGGGAGAGGCCACGACAGTGAGAGGCCCGCTTACCACAAAAAAAAAACACAAGGACCACAACGTATTTGGGTTTTTTTAATTCTTAAATATGTAGGAAAAAACACTCAGTAAAAGCTGAGGGAAGAAATAAAAGTTACTAAAGAACCTAAATGTTATGACTACAATTCTAGTAAAAAGGTGTTTTGGTTTTTTTCTTTACCTTGGATATAGCAGCATGTAGAAAGAGTCTTCCTCTAGTTCCATAGCAAATGAGACACAGCAACTAGGGGTTGCTGATAAAGAACTGAAATATTAAAAACACTATGCACAATCCCCAAATCGTGTTTACTTCAGTAACACAAATAATAATTTCATAACTACTTCAATAACAAATAATTTCATAAACTATGACTGAAAAAAAGTTAAAGGCTGAGGCCTGAGTATCAACCACACGTTAAAATCAAAGTACATTTATATTTAACCTATGCTGGCAACTGGTCAATACAACGCAAGGAACGCTTCAGTGACAAGAAAATACATATCATAATACTCTAGACAGAACTTTGTTCTCTATTATGAAAGAAACTTTAAGTAAAATTATGTCAGGTAAGAATAAGCAACTTAGTAAACAAATTAAAACTATCATTTTACTGTGAAAGGTAGTTTTCAAATACTACAATTAAACTTGCCAGACACAATATGATTAAACGAGAATACACATAAAGTACTTCAAAAACAAAACTATAAAGCAGAAATACATCTTTACCCAAAATGACTATATGGTAATACTGCAAAATGTCTCACTATCAAACGTTAAAATACCAAATGCTTGAAGGATACTTCTGGGCTTATAAAATTAACAAAACTTAGGTGAGTCCTTAGTGGGGCTTGATCCTCTTTTAGTACTTAGAAAATCCAAATATATCACAACACTGTCAGTTTGTCCTTCCAACCCCTTAGGAACTAGCTCTTTCTCTATTTCATGCCTGGTACTGCTTAAGGTCTACTTGTGGTCTACGTCACTTCTCTCCTCCACTCATGAGAGCTTCCTGACACTTGGCATATAATCCCCATGTGCTGCCCAAAGTTACTGCTCTGGACTCATCCAGAGTTGCCCAAACCCTCCAGCCCCATCTGGGGAACAGTAGGCAACCCAGCTCAGTCATTAGTTCCTAGGCAATGGCAAGTACTTGCTTCTAACCATCCTCTTCTGCACTCTCTTATTATGAGTAGAAGAATACAATGTTTCCTACTCATCTAGGTACTCTGTCTATATGATGGCTGTCTATTCTCCTAGTTTCCTTTAGATCTCTCCAACTCGTGGAATACAATGCACATGTCAATTTGCAATAATTCTCAACTCTGTCCTGTGTTCTCCAACACTACCTCATTTCTTAATCTAGAATCTTATCATCTAGAGCCAGTATTCTAGCATAAATTTCCTTAATTCCCTACCTTCAGTTTCTTCCCCTTCAATTCATCCCTATAGTTTTCCCAGAGTTGATAATTAAAATCATAAATCTGGGGCTTCCCTGGTGGCGCAGTGGTTGACAGTCCGCCTGCCGATGCGGGGGACGCAGGTTCATGCCCCGGTCCGGGGGGATCCCACGTGCCACGGAGCGGCTGGGCCCGTGAGCCATGGCCGCTGGGCCTGTGCGTCAGGAGCCCGTGCTCCGCGGTGGGAGAGGCCGCGGCGGTGAGGGGCCCGCGTACCGCAAAAAAAGAAAAAAAAAAATCATAAATCTGATCATGTCACTCTTCGATTTAAAATCCTTCAGTGGTCCTCCAAAGAACAAACACCTTAAAACAGTACTAACAACAGCAGGTGACAGCTGCTGAGAAGTTGTATGCCAGGTACCTGCATTACCTCATTTAAATCTCACAACAATCCTACAGTGCAGATATATTCATTATTCTTATTTTCCAGATTTAAGCAAAACGAAACTTGGAAAAATCACATGATCTGTCCATAGCCACACAGTAAGAAAATGCAGCTAAGATTACAAAAGCCTTCAAAATCTGGCTTTTACTCCTTTGCAGCAGCTCTCTCCCACTACTACCCAATAAACCCTGCCTTCCACTTACATTAAACCACCCAAAGATCTGTGACCATACTATGATCTTTCAGGACTCCTTACCAGTCTTGGTACCATACTACCCCCCTTGGCTCAAAATGCCCACTCACCCACCTTGGTCCACCTTGGGAACTCTCTCTGAAGACTTTTTCCTTTCTTTCTTACCTCCTCCACAAGGGAGGTTCCTAGGCAGAACAATATAAGCCAAAATGATACACACCCCCCACTCTAAACTTCAAAATGCTACAATACAGAATGCTCAAATAGATCTTCCAAGGTAATTTCCAGGTGAGAATATAGTGCCAGCCTCATAAACTCTACATTTATCAGAAAAGTAAATAAAGATCAACAATGTAGCAACAGCAAAGGCTAATAAAAATACATTTAATACTTTTGCAAAACATTCACAGCATGTAAAATTCAATTATTTTGAAATATGTGGTAAATCATCCAGAATATAAAGGATCAAATTTAAAAATACTTTCTTCTGCAAATTTGGACTTCTTTAAATGTAACAAGCAAGATAAATTCTACAAAATTTTACAAAATCTGTTAGCAAACCAAGACAAAATTCAAGAAACTAAAGAGCTCTTCTATGACTATATCTGGGATCAGAAAATGACGATTCAATACTAAATGACTTGTGCTTATGAATCATATTAGATGATGTAGAGGTACAGGGATTATGTTACCACATCTGCAGCATCAGCATATTAGGCCCGCATCTTCCAGGAACATGCAACAATGATATCAGGAGTCTCTTCTGGGTATTAACTGAATTTAAACAGCATTTCTTCAAGGTACTACTCAAATATATTAGCTTACAATTCCCCACGCTAAAGCTCCTATTTTCACCTATTCACAGCCTCAAGATCTTCCTGCTTAAGGGTTAAGCTAAGAAAGGAAAAAGTCTTCAGAGAGAGTTCCCATGGTGGACCAAGGTGGGTGAATGCGCATTTTGAGCCAAGGGGGTAGTATGGTACCAAGACTGGTAAGGAGTCCTGAAAGACAGTAGTATGGTCACAGATCCTTGGGTGGTTTGGTATAAGTGGAAAGCAGGGTTTATACTTAATTGCTCTTTAACTGGCATTTGGACACAAAGCACCAAGTGTTACTTTCAAAGTTTTAATCTCTTTTCTAGCTCATCAAGAAAATGTCCTATAAGAGCACTTCTGGGACTTATCCATATATCTTTTCTTGCTTTTCCCCACTAATCCTTACAAATCATATTCTGAACTCTTAAGCAAATTTCTTGTAAAAAGCATAAACTACTTCTTAACAATATCACCTAACAGAGATATTTAGGAAATTGACCTTTAATGGTTCAAGCACTATTCTAGGGTGGCATATCCAAAATTATTTTGCCTTTGACATTCCTACTGGATACAACCAACATGCATTTCCTGTAGAATATCCAGGACCAAGCAGAAGAATTACTTTCAAAGGGTTTTTTTACAATGGTCTACTCAGGATATTAGAGCCTGGCTGAAGGAAACAGTAAGGAGAATGGAGAAGGAAAAGCTCCATCAGCAGAACTTGACAGGCAAAGGAAAATGAACAGAAGTCAAGATGATTCTCAGGTTTATAATTTGGGTAACTGAGTGACGGGCAGCATCACTAACCATAGCAGGAAATGAAGTGAATACATAAGTCTGGAGAAGACCACGTACTAATTTTTGATGTTTTAAATTTCAGGTTTTCTGCTGAACTATCAGGTAGGCATTCTAAATAGCAAACTTAAGGACTGTAATGCTCAAGAGAGAAACTAGGGTGGATAAAAGAATACAGATATGAGATAACAAAAAATAATGTGTTCAAGAAAGCATAACAATGAAGAAAAAAAAGTCAGGCTGAAACCTTGGAAAACATGAACATTAAGGGACAGGAGTTAGTAATGATAGCTGAGAAAGAGGAGGTAAGAAAGAGAAACAGGAGAGAGTGATATGGACGTCAAGAAAAAGAGGGTGTCAAGAACATGGGCACGATCAGCTAAATGGTTCACTCAGGATTTAACAATTAGGAACTATGTCCAAGGTTAATACAATTTCAACAAGTAGAGGAAGCAAAAGTAATAAAAACACTGTTGCGAGAAGGAAACAAAAAAGGAAGAGTGCAAAGTGTATTTGGCAAAGTGTATTTGGAACAGAATGTAGAAGAGTTTTGCTGGAATGGAAAGTTCATGTAGCAGAAGACAAGACAGGAAGTCTGGGCCAAAGACTTTGCATTCAAGATTTTATTCTATTTTAGATTTTGTTCTGTGAGGAAGAAGAAAGACAAGCAGCTTTTCTTTTTTCTTTTTGAAACAACTACCCTGGTGACAACATTCATGATGAACTGGAATGACGAGAGTTACAAGCTATTAAGCAGTCTTAAAATTATCTAAACATAGTAATGAGGGCCTGAAAGAGGTTGGCAGTAGACAAAGTAAGAATTAAGAGATACATGAAGGAGAGATATTCTCTAATCCCAGCGTGCCCTAGATATTCCACTATTACTATATTATTATACTCATCACATTGCACCATAATCATCTGTGGACTGGAGTATAATAATAATCATAGGGCTTCCCTGGTGGCACAGTGGTTGGGAGTCCATCTGCCAATGCAGGGGACACAGGTTCAAGCCCTGGTCCGGGAAGATCCCACATGCTGCAGAGCAGCTGAGCCCGTGCGCCACAACGACTGAGCCTGTGCTGTAGAGCCCGCGAGCCACAACTACTGAGCCCGCTGGCCGCAACTACTGAAGCCCGCACGCCTAGAGCCCGTGCTCTGCAATAAGAGAAGCCACCACAATGAGAAGCCCGTGCACTGCAACGAAGAGTAGCCCCAGCTCGCTGCAACTAGAGAAGGCCCACACACAGCAACGAAGACCCAACACAGCCAGAAACAAAATAAATAAAATAAATTTTTAAAAATAATCATATTATTATACTCATCACATTGCATCATAATCATTTGTGGACTGGGACCCTCTCTTATTCGGCCTCTCATTACTAGAACTAACAAAACAGGACACAGGAAGAGGCCAAAAAAATTTTGTTGAATTACAATAGAACTCAGTAATGATAAAATATAGAAGTGGGACTTAAAGTTACTGCAGAGAAACCTAAGTGACTACAAGACGGTAATATAGAAAACACTAATGGAGAAGTTAAGATCAAGTTTAGGGAATGAGTTTAAAATATGTTTAGGATGAGAAGTGTCTAAGGACAACATTCAAATAGAAATATCAAACAGCAAAAAATGAAACCACAGAAGGAAAAAAAAGCCATAGGGATTAGGGGTGCCAACCCTCCACTCAGCCAAAAATCCAAGTACAACTTACAGTAAGCCCTCCCTATACTTGGTCCCTCTGCATTACAGATTTCACCAGCTAAGATCCTGTAGTACTATAGTATCTACTCTTGAAAAAATTCCACACATAAGTGGACCCATGCAGTTCAAACTTGTGTTGTTCAAGGGTAAACTGCATTCAGATATTCAAACAAAAAACAGAATTTTGAGATACATCATGAAATCATCAACAAATCTTATTATTTGCTCATAAGAACAAATATTTAACAAAATACCAATTTCCTAAGACACTTTGGGGGTATGACTCTATCTTTAAGAATGCTATCTGAATTGCTTACTTGCATATTCTGTAAAAATTAAATTGATGTAAAAGCCCAACCAAATAGGTCAATCAAAACTGGGTCAATAGGGCTTCCCTGGTGGCAGAGTGGTTAAAAATCCGCCTGCCAATGCAGGGGACACGGGTTCAAGCCCTGGTCCGGGAAGATCCCACATGGCGCAGAGCAACTAAGCCCATGCGCCACAACTACTGAGCCCATGCTCTAGAGCCCGAGAGCCACAACTACTGAGCCCACAAACCTAGAGCCCATGCTTCGTAACAAGAGAAACCACTGCAATAAGAAGCCCACGCACCGCAATGAAGAGTAGCCCCCACTCACCACAACTACAGAAAGCCCACGCGCAGCATAGAGAAAGCCCGCCTGCAGCAACGAAGACCCAACGCAGCCAAAAATAAATAAATAAAATAAATTTGTTAAAAAAAACCTGGGTCAATACTAAATAATTATTTGCTTTATTTATTCATTCATTCAAAAATATTTATTGAGTGACTATCAGTTTGCATTGGGACAAGGGGAACCAGATACAAAGCAAATAAAGTAACATATAGCAAATACTACAACAAAGTCATTGCAAAACGTAAAGAAACACAGGTAACACAGAACAGAGAATATAATGGAGGATGGGTAGAGGAGGCATGATGAAAATAGACCTAGAAGCTGTCCTGGAAGAGGAGACACCTATGTTGGGCTTTTTAAAAGATGAAGTGATTTAACAAGATAGCTAAGAAGCTGAATGGTATTCTGGAACAAAAGGAATAGTATGTGCAAAAGCATGGAGACGTCAAAAAGAGTTTCTCATCTTCACGGAAACATGACACAGATGTCATGACACAGCTCATGGAAGACTTTCTGTACACTGATAAGGAATTTGACCCTTATCCTATAGTCCTGTGGTAAGAAACATCAGATGTGCCTTAGAATGCCCTAAGGAGTACTCCAAATCCCCTAAAGCAGAGTGCAAGTGCAGGCAGGAGATGGAGAAGTAAAAAACAGGGCAGAGCCACAGCAGATTTTTAAGCAATAACAAAACTTGTTTCAGAAATCCAAAAGTCAGTAGCAGTGGCTAAGGGAAGAAAACCTCGAGGAAAACTGAAGAAGATTAAGAAGCGATTGGAATAATGCTCCAGCACTAAATACTGACAACTACCTACTCAAACATAAATGAACCACAGAAAGAGGCACATAAATGCTGTAACTGTAATATGTGCTTTGAACCATGAGTTTCAGAACTCATCTCTGATAACAACTCAATAATCAGAAGCAATTACAGTAAAAGTACAATCAGGGACATTAAAAAAAAAAAAAAAAGGGAAAAAGAGTGGCCACCAAATTTTCCCCTTAAAAGTACTTCATCTATACTTTAATTTAAAAGGTTTTTTTTATTAAAAAAATTTTTTTTCTTTTTAAAAAAGATACTTCATAATAAAACTACCATAGCAGGCAGAGATTACTAAATCCAAATTTAGAACCTACCACATGGCTACTAGCACTGTGCAAAACTACTGAGAATGATAACCAGTAAAAAGTTACCAGAGGGCTTCCCTGGTGGCGCAGTGGTTGAGAGTCTGCCTGCCGATGCAGGGGACACAGGTTCGTGCCCCGGTCTGGGAAGATTCCACATGCCGCGGAGCGGCTAGGCCCGTGAGCCATGGCCGCTGAGCCTGCGCGTCCGGAGCCTGTGCTCCACAATGGGAGAGGCCACAAGAGTGAGAGGCCCGTGTACCGCAAAAAAAAAAAAAAGTTACCAGAGAAAAACTGGTCAATAACAACAACAACAAAGATTATTTAACGGATTCCTAATAATACATTAAAAATTTTGTTACCCACATATAAAAACAACAGTTTTGAACTGATGAAAATTCACCAAACTGGGGGGAAGGCATGTTCTTTAATACCTATCTCCACTAGCCACTGTCTTCATTTGAAAAAAAATAGGTCAGTACATAAGGACACATATATGATAATGACAGACCTTAGGGTCACAGATAAGGATAAAATTAATTTCTTTTATTTTTCAAAGAAATAGCTCCTGTAATTCTTTTTCTCTCTACTGGGTCATTCCATCAGCTACAAATATACTAGAAAAGCACCCATATTTTAAAAAAATTAAAATTCCTTGACTCCACATCCCCTTCAGCCAGCACCCTGTTTTTCCTCAGTTTCAGTTGAGACTCCTTGAAAAAACTGGCTGTCTCCAATTTCTCTCCTACAGGTCCCTCTTAAACCCTCTCCAATCAAGTTTTCATCTCCATTAATCCACCATGAACAACTTAAGGTCACCAATGATTTTCCTTTTTTGTTTGTTTGGTTTTTTTTTGGTTGTACCACGAGGAATGAGGAATCCTCATTCCCTGACCAGGGATCGAACCCATGCCCCCTGCAATGAGTGGAAGCGCGGAGTCCTAACCACTGGACCTCCAAGGAATTCCCACCAATGATTTTCATATTGTTAAATCTAAGTCACATCTTAGTCCTCGATCTAACTGCAGCCAACACAACTGATCACTCACTTCCTCCTTCTTAAAACATTTCACTTGGCTTCAGAGATAACCACTCACTCTTAATTTTCCTTTTTTGGAGAGTGCTTCTTACTCTCATTTTTTAGCTCTAGCACTAACTCTCTCTCCAGGTCCCTCTCTCTCATTAGAGGACCCCAAGGCAAAGTCTCTGACTTCTCCAGTCACACTCACTTCCTAGATTATCTTAATCAGTTCTAATGGTATTAAATACTATCTCTATGCCAATGACTGGAAATTTATATCCCTAGCCCCTCCCCTGAACTGAAATGCAGACTCATGTATACCCAGCTGTCTAGACAGTATCTCCACTTGGACTGCTAACATATCCAAAACTGAACACATTACTTCCCCCTAAAACCTGCTTCTCCTGCAGTCTTCCCCATCTCGGTAAACTCCATTCTTTCAGTGGTTCAGGTCAAAACCTACAACCCACATCTAATCCACCATCAAATTCTGTTGGCTCTGCCTTCAAAATATACTGTGAGCACTTCTCCTAACCCTGCCTAAAATCACCATCATCTCCCACCTGGCATTATTGCTGAAGCCTGCCGAATTATCTCATTATGCCCGCCTATGACATTCTCTACACACCAGTGGAAAGGTCTATTTAAAACAAGTCAAAATCAATGGATGGCTTCCCACTTTCAGGGTAAAAGCCAAAAAGTTCTATTGGCCTGTAAGGCCATATATGATGTATTTTGCACTCCCACTACCATCCCTTTGGCCCCTTCACCCACCTCTCTGGCCTCATCTTCCACCAATCATTCCTCACAAGGCCTCCAATGATCTATTTATCACTCCTCAAACAGGACAAGCATGCTTCAGGCAAAAGACATCTGCACTCTTATTCCATCTTCCTCAAATGCTCTCCCCTAATATCTGTACAAATTAGATCACAACCTCACTTCTTCCACATCTCTGCTCACCACTGATCACTGCAGCATCCCCCGTGTTCTTTCCACCTTATTCTGCTTTGTTTTGTTCCACAGCAGTATAATAGCTGACATATTGCATACATACTTGTTTATTTTCTGTATCTTATTATTAGAACATAAGTTCCACAAGGTCAGAAAATGTGTTTTTCTTCACTGCACCATTACTAGCAAGTGCTCAGCTGGTATTTGTTGAATGGAAAGATGGCATGAATGAGGAAAATCCAGATTCAGGATCTGGTCTCAAAGCCTGGGTTGAGGAAACTTACAGTGTAGAAATCCTCAAGTAGTGAAAAAAACATCAACTGCAAAAGTGGCCACAACAATGGCCAGGTCTACAAGTCTAGCTGATGCCAATAATAAATAAGGGCTGACAAGTCCAGACTATCTTAAAATAAAGAAAATAAGCTTGAGATAAAATGTTTAAATAAAAATAAAAGGAAGAAAAAGAAATGGCCATCCCTGCCTCGCTATTCCCTGTAAAGAAATACCACCTGGATATGTTTCCTGTAAGCTGGCCTACCAAGTTAGACCAAAATATTACCAGACCCATTCTACACACTTAAATAGCTGTTAGGAATAGTCCCTGCTTTTCTAAGGTATGGGCTTCTGAGAAAATTGTAACTCCCAACCCTAACGCTGGCTGCCAAGACATAATGGTCAGAGAAAGCTCTCAAATTTCCCCAAAGCACTCAGGCTGCAACCAAATATCATTAATGTAATGACAACAACAATTCAAAGTACCTTCTGGTGTCTGCCTATCTTCATTTTCTCTAGTGTATGCACTAGGGTATCTGTCATCAAGAGACTGTGGTATCTTGATATGGGGGGAGGGAGGTGTGTGGAGGGGGGAGAAGGGGAGAGAGAGAAAGAGAGGGAGGGAAAGAGAGAGAGAGCAAATTCAAAGAAACAGGACCTGGATTTATTTTTTTCCATTTTAAAGAGAGGTAGATTGCCAGGGAATAGAAAGCATCTGTTAAGATACAAGATGTCACCTGGGCTCCTCAATATGACACCAAAACAGAGATCACAGAAGAACCAAAACCCTGAGAAATCCAGCATTCCTCAGCTAAAGAGCTGTTTTGCATCTCCCATTACCATACATAGAATTGAAGAGATGGCGCAGGAGACCATGCCAAAATGGACAGCTGAGAGCAGTAATGGGGGAGGGAAGAGTGGTAACAACCATGGAAAAGCAGGGGAGAGGAATAATTACCCATGTTTTTTCTCTTTTCCCCCTTCCTATTCTACTTACCAAGTACAGAAGAAACTGCGCAGATGAATACAAGGAAGGACAACATAGACAGTGAAGGATAACGATGCTCTGAAGCAAAAGGTAGCAGAAGAAATCATGCACAAATTCCTTTTCTAAGTCACTCTTCGAAAAACAAACAAGAAGTTATGAATTGACCGAGGAAATTTAAAATTTAAAACAAATTCCCACACCTTAGATAATGACAAAACTATACAAAGAGAAGAGAGATTCTTAATTATTTGGAATGATGGTCCTGGGGCGTTTTTAAGATCTACAATCCTCAAAGATGATCTAAATATTTTCGAACTAACTTACTGATCAACATGGGAAGGGTGAAAATCTTTCACTTTCATGGATGCAGGCTTTAAGAATTTTCTGGCTTCCCAATGGCTCCAAATCTCAAAATAACCAATTTGAAGTCAGAGAGGTAACTCTGGGGGCATTCAAAGGCAATCAACTCAGCAGAGAAGAGCTAAAAACTCACAGATTACACCTATCATACTCTTGATTGGTCAATTCACTTAAAAAGAAAGGAGCGTTCTGATTGGTTGCTCTCTATAGGCTGAGTCACGCCCCAGCATCAGCACCTGTAGCAAGAAGATGGTAGAAGCTGAAAGAGGGCACAGGATACTCTGAGAAAGGGGGGGGGGGGTGGCGGGGAGCCGGGGCGGGGGGCGGGGAGGTCAGTAACAAAGGAAAGACGATTTAATGCCATGCAGCCACTGGCCATCAGCAAATCACAGTAGGGCACACGAACCAAAACTGTTTGTAGCGTGAGGTGGCATTCCGTGTTTACTTCTGTGCGAATACCTCCCTCTCCTTAAGGCTCCTCTTCTAATCCTGCACTGATGGCTCCTCTTCTAATCCTGCACTGATGGCTCTTCCCCCTTCTCCCTGACAACTGTCATTCTCTAGAGCTTCTCTTCCTCCAGCCACTTTTTGATTTTGGTGATTTGGTGTTTCCTACCCCCAGTTCAGTCTCTTGCCATCTTCCTGAATTAGCTCATCCTGCATTAGCTCATGCTTTCTACTCAGTCCCTGTCCTTGACAAGTACGTAACCCAGTGGGGGAGGTAGATGTGTCACTAAGTTAGGTACAATAAATCCCAGTTAATGCTATGAAAGAAATATAACAAAGCGCTGTGAGCGCATATTCATCTGTCATTACCCCACTTGATAACGTCCAAATCAACACTCCAGCTTCCCACTCTCTTATCAGTTACTAAGCCCCACAGCTTTCCATAATACCCCTTATCTCCACTTCCAACTTGCAGTTTAGGCTTCATTTCTCATTAGACCTATTTCAACCACTTCCTATCAGAAACACAATTCAATATATTTCCACTTTGCCACATCAGCCATCTCCCTAAAAGATATAACATACTATATCATCCCTTTGCTTTGAAACAGCTAATATTTTTCCAGTACCTAAGAGATAAAGTTCAAATCCTTAGCAGAGAAAATAAAGTAATATAATATACTTTTCAAATAGAGCCCTTTAAAAGCAGGCTGTTTGAGTTCTAGTTCCGATGCTTCCTAGCTGTGTTACCTTTGGCGGGTCACCTTACCTCTCTTTCTCATGTGCAAAATGAGGATATGAAAAGAACCTACATCTTAGGGTTGTTATGAGGATTAAGTAAGAAATTCTATCCAAGTACCAGCAAAGTAACCAGCACTCAATCAATGTTAATTACTACACCAGGGTTGTCTCATCTATCTAGAATGTCTTACTCCCAAAGAAAGAAGATAACCAAGGTTTTATTTTCGTACATTTTAGAATGATTAACAAAAGTTAAATCAAAAATGATCTTCTAGTTAATCTGGAAACAACAAAAACTTCAATTAACCAAAAACTGCTTTCATGAAATTTTTGCCTAAATTTACTATAATTTATTAAAAAACAAGTACCCATTTATAAAAAAACTAGGTTAGTTTTGTTTTGTTTTGTTTCCTATTCAAGTTCAAGAAGAAAAAAGGCAGCAGTTTACCAATGGAAACTCACTTAGATATTTATAAGAATGTGATTCTCTATAGTATAAAATCCACAAAAATTCAATGCAATCTCAATTGCATATATTGTTGTTAAAGATATATACATATAACAAAAAGAACCATAGAAGCTTAAGAAAATAAAAATATGCATCAGATGGTAGAGTGACATTTGTTCGTAGATCTCACAATCAAAAGATGAAATCACACACAAAAAATTGTCAATGATTTTTTTTTGGTTTTTGTTGTTGTCAATGATTTTAATAATTTTAAAACTGCAAAGTCTACAACAATAAAAATAAAAAAAATAAAACAGATCACAAACATATTTCAAGAGAATAATATATTTATGATGCTAGGTACTAATGAAAATTGGTAAGAAGAGTCCAGTAAATTTATGGGCAAAGGACAAACAATTCATACAAAGGAGAAAATAAAATGAGAGAAATACTGCACTTCCTTTTCTATTGTGAATAGTGATCTTAGACAGCAGGTACCCTTATACCCATTTGAGAAAAAAAAAGTTAAAAACAAAAGCCTGTAAAAGATAAAACTGGTCAACCAAACTGCTGGAAGCAGTAAAAAAAAAATACTACCTTTCAGAAACAAACCTAGCAATATTTTTCAAAAGTGACAAAACCCTTCATACCTTTTGACCTTATAATCCCCCGCCTGGGGCTTTAGCCTAAAGGAAAGAAGCAAAACAAAGGACATCTCCATGTTAACTGCATCCCATGAAAAACGAGAAGCAGCTTAGATGTCCAATAATTATAAATAAGTAAATAAATCAACTCACTGTAACACTGTATAATAATTTAAATATATAAAAACTATAGCAGTAAGAAAACATAAATATGAAGGCAAAAATTGAACTGTAATGCTGTGATTACAGTACAAAATCATGTATATATGATGAGAAATGAATAAGAGAATATTTTAAGTTTATTTTTTTTCCTTATTTCTTTGACCGTTGTCTGTTAGAATTGATCAGGCCTCCCATAGGAAGTACACATTTCAAAACTAACTTTTCAAAGGCATAAAACCACAATTTCTCTTTTCCAAAAAACCTATCACATAGAAGTAATCAGATAGACTCTTTTCACGTACAGACTAGCGATTCATGTAATTTTAGCCATGCTATTAGCCAGCTGTAACCTTATTTTATTAAATCTCATTTTACCATCAAAATGTCACTGTATGTGGGGGTCTCCATATGGTGAGCAGAAGCCACTTATTAAGGAGCACTCTATCCAGCAATGAGGTCAAAAATCCCAAACGAATGGAATAGTGGAGGTTAGGTTTCTCCTATATCCTCAAATGAATCATCATGTTTCTTAGCCTCAAGGGCTCTAAGACCCTAGAAGCAGCAGGCAATTAAGCAGCCAAAGAGATTGAAAGTGGAAGCTGATTTGCTCTCCCTCTGAAAATGGACTACTTCCTCATTTTCCCCCAAAGCACCATGGAATAATGAAAAATACACAAGTGTGACATCAGGAGATGTGGGATACAAGTGACTCTTAGTAACTTCAAGTAAGTTTCTTGCCCTTTGGGGTGTCAGTCGTTTAATGGGTAAAATTTTTAAAGTTGAAACAAATAATCTATGAATTCTTTCAAGTTCAATATCCTACTAATAGACCCCTTTAACCAATATACGTCCAACTCTCTCAAAATCTCCCACTCTGATTATAAAACAAGACTTAGAAGTAGGCAACTGGGGGCAAGGACACAGATGGTCAAAAGACCTGGATTGTATCCCAGCTCTGTCCCCTTCTACCTGCATGACCTTGGGCAAATTTCTTTGTCTTAAAGTCCTAAATTAAAGAAACAGCAAGGGCTCCCCTGGTGGCGCAGTGGTTGAGGGTCCGCCTGCCGATGCAGGGCACATGGGTTCGTGCCCCGGTCCGGGAAGATCCCGCATGCGGCGGAGCGGCTGAGCCCGTGGGCTATGGCCGCTGAGCCTGCACGTCCGGAGCCTGTGCTCCTTAACGGGAGAGACCACAGCAGTGAGAGGCCCGTGTACCGCAAAAAAAAAAAAAAAAAATTAAAGAAACAGCAATACTTACTGGCCATATTCTTTTTATTCTTGTGTCATAAAACATATTGGTTTTTTTCTGTCATAAGTGGGGTTTCATTCCTAACCAGCAACAACAATTTTGACTTTATTCCTGGAAATTTTAAAGTACCTTGTGCAGTCACCTCTTCTAAGTTTTCTAACACAGAAAGAGGTAGTTAATATACTTTACCTATAAACTTTACCTATATAAAAAGGTAGGTAATATACTTTACCTATAATATACTTTACCTATAAACTATAGGAGCATTCCTCAAAAGTTCATTCAGTAAACAGTTTGTGAGCACCTGTGCCATAAAACAGCATGTGTTAGAGTTGCAAAGGTCCCTTCCCTTAAGAAGCCCAAAAGTCTGGTGAACACAGCCATATTAACAAATCATTAACTACCAACTGACAAGTACTAACTGCAGAATGTACAATGTACCAGTGGATCAGTGAAGACAAGTGAGATAAGATGTCTGGACAAGATTCAGAGGTGATAATTTGGTCAGGTCTTGAAGGGTAAGTTGTTTACTAGATGGAGAAGAATTCTCAATAGAGGCAACAGTGTAAAACCACAAAGGAAGATGACATCTTCAGAGAACTCTAAGTAGTCTTTGTTCAGAGAGGGCAGACAAAAATGGTAGAAGATGAAATGAGAAACAAAGACAAGTACGAGAAATCGTGGAGGGCTCTGACTTTTATCAAATACAGATTATGAAGAGTCACTGCCAGACTTTTAAACATGAAATCAAAGTCCCCTCTTCTTCCCCAATCAAAGTTGAGTCAAGACAACAAACAGAAAATGAAAGTCTGGATGTGAAAAGGTACAATAAATTGCCTTGTTGTGTTTTTTTAAATGGAGAGTTCCTGGTGTTCAGGATGGCTTCTAGCAGTTTCTTACTGCGGCGTATTAATACAACACTGAAGTAAAACAGTATGAATTACAGCTAAAGGGTTCAAGAAAGTGTGTGTTTACCCAAAGATTATTTGACATCAGTGTTGTTGAGAACACTAAAGAAAACAAGCAAATAAGAAAATACTAAAGATACTAAGTAATAAATTAAGAGAGGCAAACAGTAATAACATCTAAGACTGACTTCAGGCAAAACATTCAGGAATGTTTAAATCCTTATAATACATATATTGATTACAGATAAGACATGTTTTTTGTGACTATCTTTTGCAGAAGGCAAGTATCTTGAATGTCTTTTGGTTAAAGAAGAGGTGCCACAACCAAACTCTCTTTAAAACTAGTCTAGAAGATGATGCTTAAGAAGAAGAAAAAAAAAAAACTGGCAAAATTAATAGGTTCCATTAATATTTTAATGCTCAGGAAAAAAAGGGAAAAAAGAAATGCCTTTCAAAAGGTTATTTTGGAAAGCCTAAGCTCCATTTATCTCACCAATGGGAGTGAAACACAGATATTCCAATCTGGGACTATGAAGAGTCCCTGCATCAGTAATTTCCACACTGTTCAGGCCTAGTCTAGGAACAGCAAGCCTAACTGGCTGGGTAGCCCACAAAGATGAATTTGCAATTACTGAAATTCAAACTCAAGCTTAGCCATCAAATGCTCCCTCAAAGGAGTCATTCTCCCTTTGCCTGACAAAAAAGAGTAGGTGCATTAAAAAATATATATATGTATAAAAACAGCAGATGTCTAAAAAGGAGAGAGAAGAAGCATCTGAACCTATGGCAACGGTGTGGTCCACCAAAGTTTTGTCTCAGGATGTGTTTAGGGTGTGTCTTTGTTTGGGCCCAGTAATTAAAAAAAAAAAAAACCCACAGTCATTCGGGGCACCCCGGTACTTGGTACTTTCCCTATCATCCCTCACTAGCATCCTGGCTCTGAAATCACTGGGTATCTCAGCCTCGCCCTGATTTCTCCTTGAGAGAGGGCCGCAGCCGCAGCGGCCCACGGGCCCTGATATGCCTGTCACAGCCCCAGGGGTGAGGGGCGTCCGACCTCCCCGGTCCACGCCTGCCTGGCCTCAGGCGGCTCGCGGAGACTCCAGAGGGTCGCTCCGGAGGGCAGGAGGCCGGAGGACGCCACGGCCCTATCCCGGGCGCCCGGACCTGGGCCCCGGACCGCGCCCCCTGCCCAGGGCTGCCGCGGGCGCTCGCCCCGCCCCGACTCCGGCCCCTGCTCCCGCCCCGACCCCGACTCTCACCGTGCGGAGGTCGCGCTGCCTCCTCAGCCGCGGCCCGGCTGCCGGTCGCCCAGCGACCTACAGGCCAAAGGACGGCAGGTGAGGCGAGGGGCCGCCCGTCACATCCCCGCTGGCCCAGCCGCCCGACCCACAGCACCCAGCATCACGTCCACGGCCTGAGGGAGCGCTGGACTCCAGAGCCACCGCGCCCCCTCCCTCGGCCGGCGCCCGCCTGGACTCCGCCCTCCGGAGCGCATGAACCGCGCGCGCGCAGCCCCGCCCCCCCGCAACGCCCTGCGCAGGCGCGAGCCTCACGAGGTTAGGCCCCGCCTTTGGGCCCGCCCCCGCCGCCTGACTCCGGCTTCTGCCCATTTCTGGCACCGCCCCCGCCCTCTCGCCAGCCCTTCCCAGGCTACGCCCCCACTTCAGGACCCGCCCCCTTCCACTGACCTTGCCTCTCTGCCCCCTGACTCAGGCCTTTCCTGCGCCCAACATGTGACGCCAGCCTGGTGGCTGACCCACCTATAGCCGGCCTCCTGGACCAACACTGGCCTCTTTACCTCGGTCAAACCTGTCAACTAAACCTCCTGACCCCGAAAAGTTAGGAGTAGTCAGAGCTTTGGGACTGACATGGGCTCCTCTCCCACATTTCGGTGAAGTGGACAGATCTAACATTTTGTGTTTTCAGGTCCATCCCTGTTTTCTGCCCTCCGGTGCTTGCTCTGGATAATGCCGGATCTCACTGAGAACCAACACTCTGCCGGATCTTACTGAGATTGAGTGGAAGAAATAGGCACACCGGAGTGCTGAGAGGGGAAACAGCTTCATGACATAATCAACCTGGGTTTCTTTTGCCGGAAGCCAGGTCCCCCTGCCCTCTGGGACTTCCGTCAGCCATAGGCCTTCTCTTCCCCTCCTTTCTTCCTTAATGGCTTGGCTTGTTGAGTGCCCTTGCCCCTGGAAGCCTCCCTGGTCTAGCTGGATGTAAAAGCCCTGGAGGTTCCCCTGTCTGGCAATAGACTTACCTGAAATCCCTGTAGGCCACGCTTAGCAGCAGCTCCACTGCAGTAAATAACTTTGAGGATTTCTTGAGAAATACTGATTTCTTTCATGCCTCCAGATCAGTGATACTCCAAGGGGAAAGGGAGTGGAAATTACCAGACTGATATGAGGGGGCATGCCTGATTTGTAGAACCAGACTTCTCTTAATAGTATACTTTTATATTTGGAAAATAGTGTCATGTTTAAAATCAACCCATAAAGTTAAAGATTGAATTTCTTGGAAGATAAGATGTATGCTTAAAATGTAGAGAAAGACTAGAACTAAACACTCTACGATTTATCTCTGGATTAAGTAGACTAGAACTAAACACTCTACGATTTATCTTTGGATTAAGTCAGGTCATTAGGCAAACACCACACTGAACACTTGAACACACCCCGCAAGAACATCCCTCAAGAAATGCAGTTACTGGGCTTCCCTGGTGGCGCAGTGGTTGGGAGTCCGCCTGCCGATGCAGGGGACGCGGGTTCGTGCCCCGGTCCGGGAGGATCCCGCGTGCCGCGGAGCGGCTGGGCCCGTGAGCCGTGGCCGCTGGGCCTGTGAATCCGGGGCCTGTGCTCCGCGGTGGGAGAGGCCGCAACGGTGAGAGACCCGCGTACCAAAAAAAAAAAAAAGAAATGCAGTTACCAACATGTGCTTTGGGGTTTATGCCATCAGCTAAATTGAGAGGTGGTACAAGAAATGTCTCCTCGGGCTTCCCTGGGCGCAGTGGTTAAGAATCTGCCTGCCAATGCAGGGGACACGGGTTCAAGCCCTGGCCCAGGAAGATCCCACATGCTGCAGAGCAACTAAGCCCATGCGCCACAACGACTGAGCCTGTGCTGTAGGGCCCGCGAGCCACAACTACTGAGCCTGCCTGCTGCAACTACTGAAGCCGGCACACCTACAGCCCGTGCTCTGCAACAAGAGAAGCCACCGCAATGAGAAGCCCGCGCACCGCAACAAAGAGTAGCCCCCACTCGACGCAACCAGAGAAAACCCACACGCAGTAGTGAAGACCCAACGCAGCCAAAAATAAAAATAAATACATTATTTAATTAATTAAAAAAAAGAAAAAAATGTCTCCTAACAGCTTGTATGCAGGAATTGGAGAAGATGTTACATACTAGATAGTCTGCATATGAGGATCTAGGAAAGGAACATCTCTGTTCCAAAAACCAAAAAGAGCTATGCTTCTCCAAATTGCTAGGTTGCTATCTTGTGATTCTCTAAAGACTTGAAGTGATTATGTTTTCTCTTTTCTTTAGCAGCTCTTAGATACTGTCACCTTTCCCTTCTTCCTCTACAAAGGTTACTGGGGGCTTGCTGTGTGTGAATATTTCCCAACTTCATCTGATTTTCCTTATTGCTGTTTAGTCTTTATCTCAATTTCCTCATTTACTTGGTTGTTATCATGTCACATTAGTTCTGTCAGGCACATCAAGCTATATATAAAAAAGCTTTTAATATTAAATATAAATATATTGTATATACATATTATATATATCCTTAGAAGTCTGACCTCTGAGAGTCTGAAGCCTGCTTATGACTGAGGTTAAATGTGAGAGGGCAGATCAAGATGAGCAGTGGTTCACAAATTTTAGTTAGAATTACCTGGGGAGCTTAGCAAACTGTAGCTTGCTGGGCACCACCCCCAGAGTTTCTGATTCAGAAGGCCTGGGTGGTACCCAAAAATCTGTAGTTCTAATAAGTTCCTGGGAGGAATAATGCCCAGGGACCACACCGTAAGAACCATTGCACTAAACTACCTCTTCAACAATCTATTCTACAATCATCCTAATCAGGTAGGAGATGACCATCTCCCAGAAACCCATGAATGACTGATGGGAGACAAAGGTTTAAGTGTCATGTGTTATGTGGATAAGTAACCCAACTGTGGCAGGCTTCAACACAGGCTAGGCAGCAGAGAAGGCCTGAGAAGGCCAGGGTATAACCCCAGCCCCACGAGCAGGGGAAGTAGAACAGAAGATGAAGAGTCAGGGGCAGATGTATAAAATGCTGTGGTGGGAACGTTGGTAGTTTGACAAACCTTCCCAGTGTTTTTTGGGATGGGCCCAGTGGTGTCAGGGCAAACAGGGAATCAGATGATCTTTTGGATCGCAGTCTGGACTTGCTTATTAAGAAAAACGGTATGATAGCACAGAACGTTTGGAGGAAGGGGTGTCTGCCTTACAGATGTCTGTATGGGAATGAGTCTAGAGAAGAGTCAGCAAGCATATTTATACATTTTTACTATGCATGTTTATTAGATTAAAAAAGTATCTACAATAGGATCATAATAGGTAAAACAAGGAAAAGACTTCTCACAATTCTCAAACACACTTAATACAATCATAATAATATTTCAGTGTATTTTCTTAAGTTTATAGACATCTTAACATGTTTTACTAGTTTGGAGTTAATATTCCTAGGGACTTCTGTATTTATTTATTTATTTATAGCTTAAATACTGTAATACACATTTATTATCTTTAAAAAGATGCTCAACATCACTAATCATCAGTGAAATGCACATGAAAACCAAAATGAGATATCACTTCACACTTGTTAGAATGGTTATCATCGAAAAGACTAGAAATACATGTTGGTGAGGATGTGGTGAAAAGGGAACCCTTGTGCACTGTTGGTGGGAATGTAAATTGATGCAGTCACTATGAAAACAGTATGAAGTTTCCTCAAAAAATTAAAAATAGAACTACCAAATGATCCCACGATTCTACTTCTGGATTTTCATCTGAAGAAAATCAAAACACTAACTTGAAAAGATACATGAACTCCTGTGTTCAGTGCAGCATTATTTACAATACCCAAGATATGGGAACAGCTGTGTTATTGACAGATGAATGGATAAAGAAGATTTGGTATATATACAGTGGAATATTATTCAGAGAAGAAAAAAAAAAAGAAATCTTGCCATTTGTGACAATGTGGATGGACCTCGAAGACATTACATGAAGTGAAATAAGTAAGACAGAGAAAGACAAATACTGTATTATTTCTCTTATACATGGAATATAAAAAAAACAAAAACAAAAAAAAAAACAAGCTCAAGCTCATAGATACAGAGAACAGACAGATTAGTGGGTGCCAGAGGTGGGGGTGTGAAAGGGTGGAAGAAATGGGTGAACTGTTTTTGGTTTTTTGGTTAAATAAATTTCTTTTTTTTAAATGTTAAAAAAAAAAGGGAGAGAGAGAGAGATCACCTCATACCTCTTAGAATGGCTATAATTTAAAAAAGAACAAAAAAACAAGAGATAAAAAAATGCTGGCAAGGATGTGGAGAAAAGAGGACACTTGTGCAGTATTGTTGGGAGTGTAAATTGGTACAGCCAGTATGGAAAACACTACAGAGGTTCCTCAAAAAATTAAAAATAGCACTACCATATGACACAGCAATCCCACTTCTGGGTATATATTTGAAGGAAAGTAAAGCACTATCTTGAAGCTATATCTCTTTCTCAATGTTAATCACAGCATAATTCGCAAGAGCCAAGACATGGATGAATAGATAAGGAAATTCTTAATTGAGAATGGTCTGTGGTCTCCTTTTATTGGGATAAAAATCTTTGGGACTTCCCTGGCGGTCCAGTGGTTAAGATTCTGTGCTTCCAGTACGGGGCGGGGAGGGCCGCAGGTTCGATCCCTGGTCAGGGAACTAAGATCCACATGCCACATGGCACGGCCAAAATAAAATGAAAAAAAAAATTTACAGATGGAATAAAAATCTTTGGAATTTATCCTAAATGAGTTGAAATGTATTGGAATAAAAACCTGATAATCTTCATCAGGTTTAGAGATTAATATTATATATAGTTTAAGTAACAATGAAATTATCTGACCTTTAAAGATTATGTGGAATTTCATTTGGCTTGGTGATTCCTTGTGTATTATTTTGTGCAATAACTCTTTAGCCTTTTTATTTCTTTTATAGCAATTAGTTTGTTTAGACTTTCTGTCTTTGTTAGGATCAATTTTGGCAACTTCTGTTTGCCTGAAAACATACCCATTTCTTCTAAGTTTTCATGTTTATTTGCAGAGTTGCACAAAGTACTTTCTTCTTAAAAATTGTTTTCTTTGTTTTTATGCTATTTCCCTTTTATTTTTGTGATTTCTTTCTTTTTAAAGCATAAGTTAGCTAGTGGTTTACCCCCTTTTATGCGATTTCCCTCTTACATTTGTGATTTCTCCCTTTTTAAAGCTTAAGTTAGCTAATTGCTTGTGTATTTTGTTGTGTTTTTCAAATAACCAACTTTTGGATTTATTGGTTCTACTCTTTTCTGTTTTCCAAGTCATTATTTATAATTTGATCTTTATTAGTTTCCTTCTCCTTTCTTTTAGTTACTTTTTTCCTGGCTTTCCATTTTGGTTGCTAAATTCATTTATATTGATGCTTTTATTTCTACTGCACCAGGTGTTTAAAGCTATAAGTTTTCCTGTGATAACAGCCTTAGTGGTATCACAGAGATTCTATGTCATGTTTTCATTATTAGTATTTTCAAGAAATTCTGAAATCTTGTTTTTTTATTTTCCTTTTAATCCAATAGGTGTTTAATCGTTTTTTTAAATTACCAGGAAAAAGGAAATTTTACATTTTTAAGAAATTCTGTCACTAATTTCTAAAAGTTTTATTGCATTATGATCAGAGAATGTTATTTGTATGTTTCTATTCTTTGGGATTTCTTGAGATTTTCTTGGCAACCTAATATTTGGTTAATTTTCATGAATTTTCCACGTGCACTTCAAAAAATGGTATATTTTCTTTTCTATAGGTACAGAATCCAATATCGTTTTATAGGATTCCTTAGTTCCCCCTTCCTGCTTAACAATGAACAAGAAACCAAAATTGCAGCACACTAGAAGACAACCTCTAACACAGAAGACAGAGACCCAAACAAATAGACCTGAAAGGAACCAGAAACTCTGCAGGAAGAAGAAAACTACCCCTCATTCACTTGCCTCACAAAAAAAGTATAAATAATGTGTTTAAGGAAATATGAAAGAAATAAGAAATATCCTTGCATCCATGAAACAAGAATAGATGTCATAAGAAAAGAAATGTTCTGAAAACACTGTTCAAGAGCCTTTGGAAATGAAAAAGATGAAGCAGCAATGAAAAAACTCAATAGAAGGGATAGAAAATGAAGTTGAGGAACTCTCCCAGAAATTGATGAAAACGGAAAAAGAGATTGAGAACAGGAGATTAAATAATTTAATGAGATCTCCTGAAGGTGTGCCAAGTTCCTGGGGTAAAAAGAGGAAGCTCCTCACTAGCAGATGATTCACTAGGGGACATGGATTTCATAGGCTTTCCCAGGAGGCTGGGCAGGCAGCATCTAGGGCAAGTGCCCACTCCCACAGTTTCCTCTCCCCACTGTGCAGCCTGCCCTGGCTGGTTGCCTCTGGTGTAGGACAGCCCTTCTCTAGTCTGACGTCCACCCTGGCCACTCCAACAGAACTCCCTACAGTCCTCTGCCCCCACTGGTGTTAGACCTGACCCTTTCCCGACTATATACCACAGATGGGACCACACAAGTATGGGCCAGTTACTGGACCCCAGGACCTTTCAAAGGACTTCTTCCTGTCCCCTGCTCCCAGGCATTTCTTAGGGTGCTAGCTCCAAATCCATCTAGTACCTCTCCTACAAATTCTCATTTTACTTGTTTTCTGTCATAATATGACTTAAATTCCTTTCAGGCAAAGCTTCTCAAAAAGGAGCTCTACTAAATGAAGGAGGGCCCACCAATCCTGAGAAACACAATGGCCACTCTGCTCCTTGGGGATGAGAGGAAATGCCTTAATTCTCTCTGGATGAGTCACTGTTCCTGAGGATGGTCAGAAGACTACTTGCTAAAGCAGCAAAGGCATCAATGCAGGTTTAATTTTCATACCCTGGAATAAAACTATAATTCCATGTGACTCTTTAAACAAATATGTACTGATGTGGAAAACTGCCAGGAAGTATTATATTTCAGTGAAAAACCAAGTTTCCCTGTGCTGGTGGAGCATGTAGCTCTGGTGTCTGTCTAGCTCTGAATCCTGGCTCTGCCACGTGCCACTGATGCTTTATGAGGCTTTAGAAGTTACTTTCTCTGTCCCTCAGTGTTCATATCTGTAAATGGAGAATAAATGAGGTTCTTATAAGAATAAGATGAATTAATATATGTAAGCCCTTAGAGTAATGCCTGGCACAGAGGAGGTGCTAAATAATTAGATATTAGTACAACACACTTCAATTCATGTAAATATTAAAGTCGTAACGGGGATGTAAATTTATTTACACTATTATTCAGATATGCAGATATATTAGTTTGCTAGGGCTGCCATAACAAAGTACCAAAGACTGCGTGGCTTAAACAACAGAAATTTTTTTCTCAACTTCTGGAGGCTGGAAGTCCAAGATCAAGGTGTCGGCAGTGTTGGTTTCTTCTGAGGCCTCTCAACTTGGCCTGTAGATGGCCATCTGATCCCTGTGTCCCTCTGTGTCTATGCCCTAATCTCTTCTTACAAGGATACCAGCATGTCGAGTTAGGGCCCACACTAATGACTTCATTTTACCTTAATTACCACTTTAAAGACTCTATCTCCAAATACACTCAGTACAGGGGGTTAGGACTTCAGCATATGAATTTTAGGGGGACACAATTTAGCCCATAACAGCAGAGAAATTTAAATTCCTTTATTTGACTATAACTAATCTGACTTTTCCCCTGACTCCTTATCTGCTGGGTTTTGGAAAAAAATATATCAATCTGCTTAAAACTTGGACATAGCTGATCTTTTAAACAATACCTTTTAAGAAGTCTTTGATTATTTCCTGGTAAAAAGACCCGATATCTCTATGGCTTCATCTGTTCCCTGCTTCTCTCTCTAAGAAGGTGTCTGAATTTATGGGGGATGGGAAGGGCTATAGCTTTTAAGACCTTATGGTGCTGGGGAAGAGTTGGGGCCCTCAAAGATGCTGTCTCCTGCCCTCTGTAGTCACTGGAGCAATGTCCCTTTTTTAACCTTCCAAGTGGAAGACTCCAAGTAAGGTAGCGGGAGATATAGTCCTCTTGACTTGTTCAGGACTCAGTAACTCTCTCTGGATGACTTGGCCTCACCTTGGCCCCTGCAAACACCACAGCGCCTCTGAAATCTGTCTGTGATCCCGGGCAGTTGGCTCAACAATGGGCCAGGAAGGAAAGGGATGATGGGTGATCCCAAGGCTCAGGTCACTGAGGACATTGTAGAGAGGACTTCCAATATAGGGGGTGGGGATTCCAAATCAGCATGCAGGGTACACAGCAAATATGAGTTACATTATGAGCTAGTATCCATCCCAGTCTGGTGTAGTGATGGAGCCCAGAATCAACTTCTCCAAGCAATATGGACACTGTTGGCAGCACCTGAGCACTTCCAACCGACCCATCTCGTTCAGAGCTGGGCAGAGTGCAGGGGCCAGGCACCAGCAACCCAGAGAGGCTTCTGTCAGAAACTACACAGATTACCCTGGACCTTTAAGCTGGGTAAATGTGCCCATGCACCATCGGCCAGTAGTGGTGCCAGTGATAGGAAACCATCTGCTTAATGACCCATGGGCTGCCTTTTTCACTTCTTCCCAACTGGCTCCTATGCCAATTCTGCTGTCAGTTTCCCTGGTACTTGGGACTAATCATGGAGAGGATTCCCATCGTAGGCCACCGACCAGTAGCCAGCTCTTCTAACAGACATAAAAGAGGATGTGCACCCTTGAGGAGTGAATGACCTGCTCATGATGGAGAAGCAAGACATTAAGTGTCAAGCAGTTGTTGGGCTGAGCACACAGGTGTGTAGAGTACCATCTGGGTAGCCTGGGCATATTGGAATCCAACCCCCTGAAAGAACAATTCCAAACTCCTCTATACCCCCTGCCCTGCTCCACATGCACACTTCATACCCCCTCCTCAGGCTCACGCACTGAGTAGGACTGAGGTTTCAAGCTGAAAAATTTACTGCGTAGGTTGGAAAGGCAGGGAGCTGAGAATGGCTGATAGCTTTTAAATCAACATTTATAAATTAACCCTTGCCGCTACTAATAGCAGAGATTTAAAAATAAACATGAAAATATATTTCTTCAGAATTCTGAGTGGATGGTAGTTTATGACTTAGGTAGGGATGGGGAAAAAATTCAGCAAAATTCAACCTGACAGAGGTTACAACCACACCAGAATTTCTTTTTTCCTTCAAGGAAAAGTCAAGAGGTACGTGTCCAGTATCGTTATGGGGCTTGGCGCCATCAGTTTCTCTTGAAGTTCCTCTACCATCCCTAGGATGTGGCTCTCGCCTTCAAGGTCTAAGTCAACAACTGTGTTCTAAGCAGTAGGCTGGAGAAAGGAATGAAGAAAGGGCAAAAGGCATGCTCCAGCAGTCTCTTAAGGTAGGTTCCTGAAAGTGGCCACAGGACGCTTCCTCTTATATTTCCTCAGCCAAACTTTAGTTCATCGCCACACCTAGTTGTAGGGAGGCTGGCAAATGTGTTCTTTCCTCTCTACAGTTCTGTGCCCAGATATAAAATCTACGCCTATGAAGAAAAGGAGAATGTGTATTAGAGGCAGTTTCTACCGTGGACGACTTCAGTGCTGTATCTGATTCCTTCTCCCTTCCATTCCCTCCTTTGCATTATCCTGAGCACCAGGGCATTAAGCCGTGGAAGCCAGGAGACTCTGCTTGACACACCTGATCTGTGGACATGTCTGGAGAAAGGAATAGGAACCAAAAGCAAGCAGGAAATTGAGCAAAGTTTTTTATCCTTCCCATGAAATGACTCTACAATGAACATACCAATATTATACAAGAAACAGCCATCAGGCTTTAGAGCATGTAAGAGGGAAGATTGGAGAATTAAAAGAACAAAACAAACAAACAAAAAAACAACTGGACTGAGAATAGGGACCTTCCAGTATGGTTATATTCTTGGTACCTAGAATGCAACCTGTAACGTAGTGAGTATTCAAAAATATTTGTTGAATTGGGGAGAAAAAGGCTAACTTTTTAAGAAGTGATAATACAATAACCTGCATGATCAAGGAGTAAAGAAATTGAGATATCCTGCCACCCTGGGCCCTGAGAAGGATGCTGACTGTTCCTCGTGGAAAGTGACCCCCTGTTTATCTTACAGGATAAACACGCAGATAAAGAAGAAAGGATTGCTGATTTGATATTGCTGAGCCTTGCCCTCCTGTATGAATGCCATTTGCCCGCTATGGCTGGGGAGGTTTTGTGACTCTGTGCTCCTCGCCAGGCGTCAGCATGTCATTGTTGAAGGTCCACAGACTCCCTTCCAGAAAGCGCCATTTCCCTTTTCAGCTCAGTTGTTCTGTGGGAGAAATAAAGTGCTGTGGCTAGAACTGGCTCGTTCCTCTCCATCATTGGCAGGAAATCCTGGGAGAGTGGCAGGGATGGTGCCAGTCCCTGAGGGTGGGGTGGACTGAACGGAGTACCTCTTACTGGAAGCTGCAGTGTGGGGAGTAGAAGGCAGTTTCGGGGGTTCTCAGAATGACCCAAGACATTTTTCCAAAAGTCAAGGCCCAAGAAACGTAATGGCATTAACAACAACGCGCAGGTCTCCACGCGCTGGAATGGAGCTCCCTTTAAGTCCTGATGTCAAGGGGGAAATGCCAGGTGTGAAGTATATGTATAACGTGCCAAAACTTGTTTAGGGAAAAGGAAATAGGTGTATATACACAAATATTTGTAGTTTCAAAGGCCATCTCTCAGAAGATACTCAAGAAACTTCTAACAGTGGTTGCTTTCACAAAGGGGGATTCTGTTACTAAGAGATGTGGAATGAAAGGAGACTTTATTCCCACTGTATACTCGTGTAGCTTTTCAATGCTGTACCATATGAAGAAAATACCTATGCAGTATAGGCAATAAATTCAAATAATAACAATAATAATAATTTTAAAACGCAACCAAAAAGGAGAGTACCAGAATCATTGGTTGGAGTAAGAAGGCTTGAGGGAGGAAATGGCAGACAGGATTAGGAGCCAAGGGTGCGAAATGCAGAAAAGCTTGGTGCCAGGACCACAGGATGATGTGAGCTGGAAGGAGGGTAGTGGGTGAGTGAAAATCAGGGGCAGGGAGCCATTCTCTGGCGCTGGGTGTTCATGGTCTAGGGGGTAGGAGCAGACTCAAGTATATTTCATCTGTTGACTTAAAGAAAAACACAACATAAGAGTTGTGAGTTTAAGTCTTATTCATGGTCTTACTGAGGACTATAGCCCTGGAGAGAGCCACTCATTCAGCTATGAGGCAGGAGAGGAGCCAGTTTGTATATGATTTTTTTTTTGGCTAGGAAATACATATAGTCAAGGATACATGATGGTAAAAGATTACTGCTAATCACAAAGAACAGACATCTCAAGTTAATGATTTTAGTGTTTTTTTTATATATGTGGGAAGATGCAAGAATCTAGGGTCATTGAAATTCTTCCTGAAATAGACTTCTCACTCTCTAGGAATATAGGGGCCCATTTATTCAAAGCACAGAGTGCCTCATCCTGTTTTTCATCCTGAATCCCTCTCAGAGTGTCCTGTTAGTGGGCTTTGATTTAACATGGGTTTTGATTTAACCCTTGTATAACTGGGTGATGAGCGACGCTCTCTGTTCTTTGTTCACACATCCCATAGTAAAACCCCATCATAATCCACTTAGAAGAGTCCAAAAAATTCAGTTTTGTAAAATGTACAGGTTTATGTTACTGCAAGTTTAATGAGATGAAAAGATGAGGGTCACGTCTTTGTAGCTGGGATTTCCCCCAATCCATCCAGGATCTGGCTGCATTTGGTGTTACCTGCTAGCTGATGGCTGCCCCAACCTAAATATTCACAGGAGTGCATTTGAGTTCTGTGGCTGATTACATCCAGGACATGAGCAACAGTCCCAGGATCTCTTATCTGGTGTTTTCCAACTGACCTAGGGCCAATGGGCCAGGGGAATCCCAGGAAATTGGAGGCCATATTCTCTTCACTCCATTGCCCAATCTCACATCTTCTAAGATCCCCCTTCCTATGAGGAAGATAAGAATTTTAGCTGACCCCGATTGAAAAGGAAGAAGAGGACTTCCCTGGTGGTGCAGTGATTTAAGAATCCGCCTGCCAAAGCAGGGGGCATGGGTTCGATCCCTGCCCCCAGAAGATCTCACATGCTGCGGAGCAATTAAGCCCGTGTGCCAAAACTACTGAGCCTGCTCCCCTAGAGCCTGTGCTCCACAACAAGAGAAGCCACCATAGTGAGAAGCCTGCTCACCGCAACGAAGAGTAGCCCCTGCTTGCTGCAACTAGAGAAAGCCCACACGCAGCAACAAAGACCCAACGCAGACAAAAATAAATAAATAAATTTAAAAAAAAGAAAAGGAAGAAGAAGGCTCAGAGGAGGGGAGGAACAAAGCACTGATCTCAGTAAATTTAGATGTAGTATGTCTAAATTCACATTATCTATGAGGCAACCTATAGCAGGATTTTAATGTCTATAGAAATTTAAAGACAGTGAGAATCCTACATGTTGAACTAATAGGATACAGCCAAAGCATTTAAAGAAATAAATTTCTAGCCTCAAATGTTCTATTATATAAGAAGAAAAAGGCAAGGAGCGGTGCTGATGCAAAGGGATGATGTAACTGAGGGCGGCAGAGAAGGTATCCACATGTGACATGATCCCATTTATGTAAAATTACCTATTTACAGTATGTGATTGTGAAATATATTGATATTTTTGAAGTTCAAGATGATGAAAATTAATAAACTAAGCTTTCTGTTCAAGATGTTAGAAAAAATCTAAAACTGAAGAATGTCATAAAGGTAACAATATTATTGAATGTGAAAATAGGAAAAAAGTAGAATTAATAAATCAAACCAAATAAAAAAGCATAAACAAATAGACAAATGTCTGGCAAATGTAACAAAGAAAAAAAGATAACACAATTACTGAATGTATCAGAGACAATCTTTTGAAAACATTAAGCCATGTACTTTTTTTTTTTTTTTTTTTTTTTGCGGTATGCGGGCTTTTCACTGTTGTGACCTCTCCCGTTGGGGAGCACAGGCTCCGGACGCACAGGTCCAGCAGCCACGGCTTACAGGCCCAGCCGCTCCGTGGCATGTGGGATCTTCCCGGACCGGGGCACAAAACCGTGTCCCCTGCATCGGCAGGCGGACTCTCAACCACTGCACCACCAGGGAAGCCCAGCCATGGATTTTTTACTATTCTCTCAATCATGTTCCCCAGAAGCCACTCTGCCATTATGGCCCCAGGGAAGGCGGCCAAATGTCCACCACAGGAAGAAGGAGGCATTAACAATGGAAAAGTGATTTTCAGACAAAGCGAGCAATGAAAGAAAGCCTTTTTGGTTCTGGGAGGAAAGGAGAGGAGAGAAAGAGATACAAATGATGTCAGGTGCCAGTGTCCTTGTGTTTACCCTTCCCCACATTTCGTCCTAGTTTTTTTTTTTTTTTTTTTAAGATGTTGGGGGTAGGAGTTTATTAATTAGTTTATTTATTTTTGCTGTGTTGGGTCTTCGTTTCTGCGCGAGGACTTTCTCTAGTTGCGGCAAGCGGGGACCACTCTTCATCGCGGTGCGCGGGCCCCTCACTATCGCGGCCTCTCTTGTTCCGGAGCACAGGCTCCAGGCGCGCAGGCTCAGTAGTTGTGGCTCACGGGCCTAGTTGCTCCGCGGCATGTGGGATCCTCCCAGACCAAGGCTCAAACCCGTATCCCCTGCATTAGCAGGCAGATTCTCAACCACTGTGCCACCAGGGAAGCCCCGGTTCTAGTTTTAAAATGGAAGAACTGCCTCTTCAGATCGAAGCCTAAAGCAAAGGGAGCTTGTGTTTCTCTTCCCATTTGGTACTTTGGAAGGATGCCTCTCACAGGGAACTCCCACCTCATTTTAGGGGAGAGGAGGCAGCATGGAATGTTCATCCAAGGGAGAGCTAGAGGAAGCACTTCCGCAGCACCCACCCCTGTTTCTTTTGTGGAATCCAAGAATCCAGAAATTCTCCTAAGTTCCCAGTAACATGTGGGGTAGGCAGCTTAGTTGAGAACAAATAAGCCAGCCATAGGACCACCTTGGTGAGAGCAAAGTGACCCCAAAGCAGAGGCTGTGGTGGAGACGTGGACCAGGGCTGCACAAAGTATGGTCTTTGGACCTGCCTTACCTGGGAGCTCGGTAGAAATACAAACTCTCACAGCCCTATCTCAGACCTGTAATCAGAATCTCTGGGTGTGGTGCCCAGGAATCTCTTTTGACAGGCTCTCCAGGTGATTGCTTTGTGTGCCAAAGATTGAAAAGCACTGGTGAAGACAGACTGGCCAGGGGACTGATGGAGAAAGTGTCTAGACTCAGAGGGTTTGCAGGAGTCAGGGGTCAAGGGCTCAGTTGGTAGAAAGGGGTCCCCAGAAACTTCATGCTAGACCCCATGACCAGAGTACACAGCTCCAAGCTAGGCCCCAGGACCTGCCCCCTCATTCCTACACACACTGTGCTCCTGTCAACCCAGATACCAATTTCAGAAGAAGGAGACTAAATATTGACAGGCAATTTATCTCTAATAAGAGAAGAGATAGCAAACTTTTAAATGGCAAGTCTAAATTTCTGTCATTACGCCACCTGATAGAGAATACCTTGTGATAATTACGGAGAAAATTTAAAGCTGTAGGCTCTTGCACCAGAGGAGACTGTGCATAACTTTTTACCCCACCACATACATACAATTTGAATAATAAAATGCTGTTTGTAATTGGCAATGGGTGCTAATAAAGAATGATACAAACATGCAAAGGAATACTAGGCAGCCACTAAAAATTATGTTGTTACCTTTTTTTCCTGACAAGTGTACATGATTATTCTTAACTGGTAGAAAGAAAATTATAAAACAGTATACAAGATTCGTTTTGTAAAGTATGTGTGTGTATGTGTACATACACACATATAGGAAATAAAAACTTGAAATATATACACCAAATATATTGTGGTTGTCTTTGAGGAGTAATATACTGCAAGCAGCTTTTCTTTTCTTTCTTTCTTTTCTCATCTGCATTGTCTATTTTTTCTATAATAAATATAAATTATTTGTATTATTGTTTCACAAAAAAAATGTACAAGGATGTTTATCAAAGTGAGCTTTAGGAAAAAGAAACCTTAAATTTAAAAATGAGGATGGCTAAATTTAAAAAAAAGTAATAGCTACAATTTATTGAGTGCTTACTATGTAACAGATGCTGTTTTAAGCACTTTGCATGTATCCATTTATTTAAATCTCACAACTGCTCCCGGGAGGTAGGTCATTTTACAGAGGTAGAAACTGAAGCTGTGTCAGGTGGCAGAGTCAGGGTTTCAGCCCAGAGGATGGGACTGGTACACCTGCATTCTTAACCAGCAGTGTTGTTTTTGGCTTTGCCACTAACATGGGATTGTCACGACATGAGACTAGATATCATTTTGACCAAATTTCCAAAGGATGTATATATTGCACACACACACACAAAATGACCATAAGTGTAAAAAGCAAGACACAGAGATATGTGAAACATCAATGTCAACCTCGACTTCCCCATTCAAAGCCAGCTTCCTCTTACTTGCACAAGTAGAGAGAAGGTCTAACGTGTGTCTCTCAGGAGGGGTCCTTGCAGGGCGTCCTCAGCATTAGAGCTGCTCCCCAGACACCACCTGTTAAATGGCTGGCTGCTGTTCGTCCTCCAACACAGCACAGACATGGGGGGGCGAGGGTCATGCGGGAGGCCCCTCTCCTCCACCACCCTCCTGTAGTCCCCAAGACCCCCTTTCCGTATACCAGCCATGTAAACAGGCATACTTCCATTTCCCAAATAATTTCATAGATTTAATTTTTTTGGTAAAAGTTATACACAAACATGGCTAAGAGAACTAAGAGGAAGAGTAGAGGAGGATGATAAAGCAATACCTTGCACCACCTCTGACCACACCCCAGCTCCCCGGATGAGCACTTTGAATCATAATTTATTAATTTTAGACATTCTCTCTTTACTTCCTTTAGATCATGATTTAGCCTTCTTACATCATCTTCTTCTTCCATTCTCCCAATATAGCTCCATTACTATTTTGGTTAAATCAATAAACAAAGGCTACCTTATTATGTCCACGTTGACAATGCTCTCTGTGGATCTGGGGAGAGTATTACATTTTCTTTCTTTGTGTCTTTCTTTCCCGAAGTCCTCACATTCTTTCTTTTCTTCCGTTAAACAATAACCACAAAAACAAGGCTTCCTCGGTCTCAGATATGGAGTTATCTCCTTTGTCTCCAGAAGACAGAGCCCCTCCCAGAGGCATCTGTCTGTCTACTCTGACCTGGGCCTGCTGCCCTGATGTCATTCAGGGGCTTTGATTTGGGCAGTGGAGGAAAAGGATTTGTCACATTGAAGGTGATAATTAGCATTTCTCCCCAGAACCCAAAGAAACAGTACGAAAGAGATGAGCTCCTCGTGGAGGAGCCCCTCAGGGCATGACCCAGGTCCTAATTTGGCACTAGGCCCCTGCTCACACCTGCCCCACTGTGGTGATGCCTCTTTCTTTAAACCTCCACCCAACTTTTGAGCAACACAGCCCTCATCCCCACGCCCACTGCTTTATAAGGTGCCAGTGCCTTTCCCCAAGCCTGAGTCTGTGATCCACTGGGCTTTGGAAGGATGATGGGGGAACTCCCACCCAATAATCTAGTCCCCTGCACATTCTGGGCCTGGGAGGGGCTTTAGCCCTCAGATATCAATGGTCGAGGTGGATGCTGGCATCAGATCGGCTTTCCTTTGCCACATTTCTCCCAGGGAATGCACCTGTTACATCCAGCTTCTTCAAATGATGCACCTGCTAAAGCCAGCACAAACACCCATGTGTCCCAAGGACAAACAGCAATGCTAGTGGTCAGAGTCAGTGTCCAAACCTGCAATGAGAAGGGAGTTCTTCCCTGAGCAGCTCCATAATTTGAGTGCACCTCCCTATTTCCTGGGAGTCATCATGCTGCATTGTTAAGCTATGTCGTGTTTGGTTTATTTCCTGCCTCTCCTTAAGGCTGGCCTGAAAAACAAAGGAGTCACATTATGCCTCAGAGGAGGCTCCCTTGGTTACCCCCAGAGGGGCTGTGAAATGGTGCTTCTAACAATGCCTTCACTTCATTCTCAGCCAAGGGCCTTTGATCTCCCAAGTCCTTCTGGAGGAAACGGAGATAATGGCCAATTCTTCCCATTACCGGGATGTGTAGTATGTTTCCAATTTTATATATATTGGGGAAAAAAACTGGAAGGAAATATACCAATATATTAACAATTGTTATCAATGGATCTGGATGTAAGAATGATTACTTTTCTTTTTTAAACTTTTCTGCGTTTTCCTATTTTAAAGAAATATCTACCACTAAGTGCTATTTAACAAATGTTTAAAAATATTTTAAAAAAATATACGTAACATAGCAGGGGTAAGAGAGCCCATCATGAGTCTGAACTGGAAGCAGGCCTATTTGGACACATCTGACCACTGGGACACATCTGACCACTGGGGTGATGGGAGCAGAGGTCCCTTTGCAAGAAGGGGCACTTCAGGATGGTGGAGGCTGTGTGGTCACTGCTGAATCCCCAGCACCCAGAGCAGTGCCTGGTGCGCAGGCACTCAAAGTACATTTCTAAAATGCCCTCGTGAGTGAATGAGAGGGGAGGAATTCCCTCAGGTTGAGCCTGATCCAATCAGGAGCTTGGTTATCAGGAAGGAGCCAGACCTGGCATCTCTCAGCTTTGTCTCTCAGCCCAGCCGTTAATGTCCAAGTTCGGGCAGAACGGGATGTAGTAAGTAAAATCAAGGGAGCTGTCCTTTTAAAGGCAAGCACCCTACTTTATAATCACACCAAGAAAATCCATCACAGAAAGTAGGAAAACTCTATTCACTCCCTTGCTTGTTTGAAGACCACCCACGGTCTTGGACAAGAGGGACTCCTTGTGAAAGGAGGCCCAGCCAGTCCCAGTGGAGCTGAGGTGCTTGGTGAAGCAGTGGCATCAGCTGGCAGTGGGAACTCGGTTCTGAGCAGCTTAGCTCTCACTCCGTGGAGGACAGTTATGAAGATTCAGCAAAGCAGTAAGATGCTCTGTGACAAGTTCCTATTTGGGGAGAGGATGGTGGCCATTTCTATCTGTGTGGTTTTTCCTGCCTTGCCAAATCTAAAAGCTCGTTTTTAAAAAAATTTATTTATTTATTTATTTATTTTGGCTGTGTTGGGTCTTCGTTTCTGTGCGAGGGCTTTCTCTAGTTGCGGCAAGCGGGGGTCACTCTTCATCACAGTGCGCAGGCCTCTCCCTATCACGGCCTCTCTTGTTGCGGAGCACAGGCTCCAGACGCGCAGGCTCAGTAGCTGTGGCTCATGGGCCCAGTTGCTCCGTGGCATGTGGGATCCTCCCAGACCAGGGCTCGAACCCGTGTCCCCTGCATCGGCAGGCAGACTCTCAACCACTACGCCACCAGGGAAGCCCCTAAAAGCTCATTTCTGAGAGTCAGAAGACAACAGCATATATGGGAAGTGAGATTTTCCACTTCAATCATCTCTGATTATTAGGTTTGTGGCTTAATCCTTCCTTGCTCTTACCTACAAATAACATTGTGGGGCCTATATCAGTGTTTTTAGCATTTTTGCCAAGCCTCAGCATCTCCGGGACTGAGACCCTACTTTCAGGTTCAGGTGACTGTTTTTTCCCTCTCCTTGGCAATGCATCTTGTATGAAGGGCCTCAAAATACCCTTGCTCAACAGTCAGAGTCTGAAGGAGGCAGATGTTCCCAGAACTGTGGGTTTCTGGATAAAGAATGTCCACTTGAGGTAAAGGCACAAATATTTTCTACCTCATTTTAATCTCTAGGCTATTAAGAGGAGCATTGTACAGGGGAGGGGTCTTCTGTATCATCTTCTCTGAAAATAGGATCAGGAGGCTGGTGAGTGCCCCTCAGAAGTCAAAGGGGACTGGACATGCCCAGCTGGCCTTCCACATACTTTCTTTGAACCTTGTGATGGTTAATTTTATGTCAGGGTTGTTCAACTATGGTGCCAGTCTTCTGGTCAAATGCTAGTCTAGATGTTGCTGTGACGGACGGTATTTTGTAGATGTGATTAACATTTACAATCAGTTGACTTTTAAAAAAGCAGAGTACCCTCCATAATGTGGGTGGTTCTCATTCTATCCATTAAAAGGCTTAAGAGCAAAAAAGAAAAAACTGAGGTTTCCCAGAAAAGACATTCTGCCTCAAGACTGTATCATAGAAATTCAGCCTTGGTTTCCTGCCGGCTGGCCTACTTTATGGATTTCAAACTGGCCAGCCTCCATAATTACATGAGTCAACTCCTTAAAATAAATCTCTTTCTCTCTCCTTTCTTCCTCCCTTCCCTCTTTCCCTCCCTCCCACCCACCCCACCCCTTCTCCATATCCATATATCCTGATGGTTCCGATTCTGATACTGACAAAGGATTCTGACTGATACTGACAAAGACTCCCCCCTTGATCCTCTTGACTAGGTCTCATCCTTGACCTGCTGAGCCTAATTTTACCAAATAATCCTGCTAAGCCAGTTTATGAAGAATCTCTCCCAACCACCCTTTGATTTCCAATCAAACTCTTCTTCCTCCACCTTTTATCAAAGGCTAATGCAGTTCTTCTTCCTCCCAACTCTTGATACCTAACCAAGTTCCTCCTATCTTCTCCTTCTCTGTTTGTATTCAGAGTTGAGTTTGGTCTCTCTTCTGTTGCAATAGCCTTGAATAAACTCTGTCTTGCCATTTTTAACAAGCATCCACTGAATCATCTCTTTTTAACGATATGGACCCTAAGCCTAAAACCAGTTATTATAAGAATTTTATAATATTACAGAGTCAAACTCAGTTTCTCATGTGGCTGCTACTTCCCCTGTTCCTATAGCAATCAGAAATACTGAAATCAAGAACAACCCATAGGCTTCCCTGGGTTACAGCAAGCAGGTGGAGGGGAGAGACTGTGTTTTAGTGCATCCACTAAGGGGTGTGGCTCAGAATGGAAGGTGGTAGCTTTAATGGATGGGAAAACTTCTGAATCACTTTGCCTAAGTGGGTAAACCAGACAGCTGGCTGCCATCTGTTGTGAAGTACGGCCCAGGAACCAAAGAGCAAGACTGTTTAATTATAAGCAGCTTGTCTTGTGTATAGGATGTCCTTTGTGAGTTTATCTGCAAGATCCACAAGGACCTCAGCGATATGATATTTTGGGGAAGATTGGGAAGCCGGTTAGGTCATCATAGGATGGGAGAACCTCTCTACAAAGCAGCTGGTGATCCACAGGTGCATGGCATGTGCTCATCTGGGTGATGGAGTCACAGTGACAGCTGGCACATTAAACACAGTGCCACTATTCTTCTGACAGGCGGCACTCACAGAGAACTGAGCTCAGCTGTTGTCTTAGGGCGTGGGAGCCTCTTCCCCCCAACCTCTGGGCAGGGGACCACAAGATCCATGTGGACATACAGCCCCAGACAAGTGTCCAGCAGAGAAAACCAGTCAGAAGTCAGGTCAGAGGGACAAGGACAGGAGAAGGAGTGGCCTGGGATTCAGTGGGCACCTGACAAGAGGCTCAACTGTGGTGCAGCTGGTGGGTTGAGGCCATGACATCCTCCTGTCCTGGTTGGGAATGATTCAGGAGATGGGTGGGGCTGCTTCTGTAGAGGAATGTGTGCAGAGGAATGACAGTCCAACAGGGAGGGCCTGGGAGGGAAGTGAGGCCAAGCCCATCTTGCCTTTCCAGCTCTGCTTCAAGGAATATGGAGACACGCTAAGGACCTTCTCCCTTTTATTGTTGAAACTCTGCCTTTTCCTTCAGTGACCTGCATCACTGCAGAGTAATGATGTTAATAAAAATAGGTAAAGTTGATTGAATACTTTCCAGAGGTCAAGCATATGACATACATAATTGCATAAAATCAACTCTATTATCCCCATTTAACAGATGGGAAAACTGAGGCTTATGGGGTTAAATAAATGCACCCCAAATTACACAGCTAGTGGAAACAATGTGAATGCAGACAGCCTGAGGTGACATTAACCACCATGCTATTACCTTACCATAAAAGGTTTATCCCATAGTGTGGTGTTTGTTGAACTGACCACATCTCAGGCATGGCTTCAAGATGGGGTCCTGGTCTTAGTGTGTGAAGCCTCTTCTGTTCCCTGGGACCTAACCACACACCAGCAAATCCCTTGGTTGCTGTCAAGCATTGGCCTTCTATGGCTTAAGTCACTGTCCCAGGGCATTGCCAGCCCATGTTTTCAGGAATGACCTCACTTTCTCCCATTGAGTAGGAGTGAAGCTATTTGCAGGATCTTTCCAGCACCTAGAGGAGCTCCCCTGAAAGCTGAAGAAGGGGTGTAGAGGGATCAGTATCCCCTGACTTCAAGCAGAGCACCTCGATAATAAATAATCCATATTATTTATTACCTAATACAAATGCTATTTAGTTCTTCTTAGGTCAAGAGTCCACTGTGTTGTTGACTTTTTGGAAATAGCAGCATCCAGAGTGTAAGGAGCTGGAGCTTTGGACGGAGAGAGACCTGGAATGAAATCCTTTCCCCACTGCTGATTAGCTAGGTGACCTTCCGCCAGTTACTCCAGTTCTCAGTGTCCTGGGTCGTTCATCATTAGGGAAACGCTGACACATTTGCTGGCATATAGTGTTGTGAGAACCAAATAAAATAATTTTTATAAAGTACCTAGTCCAGTGATAAACACAGAGTACACATTCTACCAGTATCCACGCTTTTCTTCCTCCCCTTTAAAAAGGTTATGTGGGTCCAAAGGCAGCTCACATCAGGCCAGAAGGCCTCAGCTGATTCAGGTTTTGTTTCATTTTCTTTTAAGAGACTTTTTATTCCTAGGGGTCCTCAGCTAGCCTGTGTTCCCTGCCATTTCCACAATACCCTGTTGTTCACGCATCAGCCCTATTCACTGTAGGAGACAACTACACAAGGGCATGAAGGCCAGGAGCTGAGCATCATTTGAGGATCTCAAAGCTGCCTCCCAACATTTGCATAGAGAAACTGTAATTTGTTCATCTGTCAGGTCTGATAGCAAATCATTGCTTCCTAAATCCCATGGCCACCTGCCTGATATCTGTAGCAGACAGTTTTTTTCTAAGTAATAAAGAAGGCGGGTGGGAGGTGGCTATTGGGTGAGCAAACAAATAACAGTGTCTGCCACAACATTATACACTGGTCAGACAAGAAACCCTTCTTGTGCCCACCGTACAATTGGCCTCTACATGTTTTCTCCCAGCTTATTAACCAGAATAAATTGCTCTTGTGTCTTTCAGGCCTGGTTTGCACAAGCCAACTTTGTGTCTCTCTGATTGAATAGACAGCCTTTTCATGGGGTGGGGCTGGATTTCTGGGCAGAGAGTAAGGGGAAAAAAATGAGGCTGATGTGCAATGCAGAGTTTTTTCATCCCTGAGGAGACAGGGGTAAATAGTGTTCCTACCACATTTGGCCTGATCACAGGTGCATAATCCCGAAGCTGTTGCTTGCTGGGTTAATAAGCAGGTTGAACAAGAATGTTCCGTGACTACTCCCAAGGCAGTTATCTTTGGAAGAATTTGAAATATTTTCATAGCAGTGTGCAATGAAGCCAAGAGGGGTGAAAGTAGTTTCTATAACAAAGTATTTATGATTATTAACATTTGATTCCTTGATAATATAAAGGGCACACATGAATTCTGAGGTAGGAAGATGCTGTCATCACAGACTGCTTTTACTGAGAACTTTAAAATGAAGAGCTCCAAACAACAAATGGTTAATAAATCTTCACCTTGTACAAAGATTTGAATGAAGTAGATGCCACAGATTCCCTTCTTTATTCTCTCCAACCTCCAAATGGAAGACTTTAATCCAAGGATTCTCAAATAGAAAGTGTATTTTCCTTCTAATGGAGATTACTGGGTCTGGGACAAAATGCTTTGAATGTAGCTTTCTTTATTAATCAGATCATTTGTCCTGTTCACCTACAATGAGTGTACTGTGTAGAAAATCACACCACGCACGAGGCTTGCCAGACTGAATAGAACCATTTGTGGTGGGATCACTAGACAGGCAGATTAAAGAACTGCTTTAGACAGTAGTATCTGGACTTCAGCAAGGCACTGGATGAATGAATACCTTCTAGATACCATGAAGACAGTAGTGAGGGATGGGGGCTGGATGGCAATATCATAGAGAGAGTAATAATTGGTTGTTTTGAAAGGGTCCCAAATAACAATCTCTATTGAACTGAAGTGAGGTTTCCTTTCTTCCTCATAGAAACTATTAAATGTGTTCTTGTCAAAGTACCTCTTAGAGGCATTTTGACAAGAGGGTCTTTTGCACAGCAAAAGTTTTTAATTTTTTAAATTAATTTTTATTGGAGTACAGTTGCTTTCAAAAGTTTTTAATTTTGATGAAGTCTAATTTACCAGATTTACCTGCTATGAATCGTCCTTTTGGTGTCAGGTCTAAAAACACTTTGGCTGGCCCTATATCCTGTGAAGTTTTTCCCTAAATTATTTTCCTAAACGTTTTATAGTTTTGCATTTTATATTTATGCCCATGATCCATGTTGAGTTAATTTTTGCCTAAAGTGTGAGACTTAGGTCAAATTAATTTTTGTTCATTTATTTGTTTGTTTGTTTATGCCTATGGACTTGCATTGCACAATTTGTTGAAAAGCTTACCCTTCCTCCATTGAGTTGCTTCTGCACCTTCCTCAAAAATTAGTTGGGCATATTAGGGTGGGTCTTTTTCTGGGTTATCCACTCTGTTCCACTGATCTATGTGACTATATTCCTGCCAATACTACATAGTCTTGGTTATGTAGCTTTATAATAAGTATTGGAATCGAGTAGATGGATTCCTCCCAGTTTATTCTTCTTTTTCATAAATTTCAGGATATTTAAGTTTCTTTGCCTTTCTATACAAAATTTTTTAAAATTTATATCTACAAAAATTGTTGCTAGGATTTTAATAGGAGTTGCGTTATACTTTTACATCAATTTGGAGAGAATTACCATCTTTGCTGTGTCGAGTCTTCCAATTCACAAACACGTTACATCAATTTGGAGAGAATTACCATCTTTGCTGTGTTGAGTCTTCCAATTCACAAACACGATGTGTCTCTCTATTTATTTAGGCCTTTGATTTCTTTCATCAGCATTGCATAGTTTTCAGCGCACAAGTCCTATATATGTCTTCCTAGATTTACACCTAAGTATTTCATTGTCTTTGAGCAATTGTAAATGGTATTGTATTTTAATTTCAGTTTCCACATGTTAGTTGTTAGCATATAGAACTACAGTTGATTTTTTATGTTTTTCTTTTATTCTGTGACCTTGCTGAACTCACTTATTAGTTCTAGGAGTTTATTTGTATATTTGCTGGGATTTTCTACATAGACAATCTTGTCATCTGCAAATAGAGGCAGTTTTATTTCTTCCTTTCCAAACTCTATGCTGTTTATTTCCTTTTCTTGCCTTGATTATATTGGCTAGAACTTCTAGGATATATTGAATAGGAAGTATGAAAGTGGATGTCCTTGTTTTGCTCCTGATCTTAGGGAGAAACATTCAGTTTTTCACCTTTAAATATAATGTTAGCTGTAAGTTTTTGTAGACGCTCTTCATCAAGTTAAGGAACAGTGTTTGTCTTTCTTTGTCTGACTTAAACAACTTTATCCTATTTTTCTGAGAATTTTTATTATGAATAATATGGTGTTGAACTTCATCAAATGTTTTTTCTACATCTATTGATATAATCATGTGATTTTTATTCTTTAGTCTTTATTCTTTAGTTAATATGGTGGATGATATCGACTGAAGAAAAATGTAAAACCTAAAAATTCTGAGTTATGTTTTATTCAGGGACCTTCCTGTGGTCACAGCCTGAGAGACAGCCTCTCAGATAGCTCTCAAGAACTGCTCCAAAGAGGTAAGGGAGGAGCAAGGATATAGAGGCGTTTTTGATGAAAAACAAAACAACAACAACATGTAGTTGAACATCTAAAGACTGCTAATCACAAAAACCAGACATCCCAAGTTAATGATTTTAGTGCTTTTCTATGTATGGGAATATGCAAGAATCTGGGCATACTGAAATTATTCCTTAGATATGCATCTTAACTATTTAGAGCCAGTATCCTGTTTTTCTCTATCTTGAATTCCCCTCAGGGTGCACCGTGGGCAGGTGGCAGCTGCAGTGGCTGATGGCTTGATGGCAGGCAGCATTTGTGGTTTATTGGAAGAGCAGGCAACATTCTTTGTTTGTCCACAATTACATTGATAGATTTTCCCATATTGAACCAGCCTTGTATCCCTGGGAATAGATTCTCCTGATCTTGTTTTTACGTATAATTGTTTTCAAGTATTTTTGATTTCTATGTGCTGATATTCTGTTAAGGGCTTTTGCGTCTATATTCATGAGGTATATTGGTCTGTAGTTTTCTTGTCTTTGTCTGGTTTTGGTATCAGGGTAATGATAGCTTCATAAAATAAATTGAGAAGCCTTTCCTCCTCTTCTACTGTATGGAAGGGATTGCATAGAATTTGTGTTAGTTCTTCTTTAAACATTTGGTAGAATTCTCTGGATCTGGAGATTTTTCTGGGAATTTTTAAACTATAAATTCAATTTCCCTCATAGGGCTATTCAAAAGATCTGTTTCATATTGGGTGTGTTGTGGTAGTTTGTGCTTTTAAGGAATCGGTAAAATTTAAGTTGTCAAATTTACCTGTTGAAATAACATTTTCCTGTGGTATTTAATTAAATTGGGGTGGTTATTGCCTAAATGTTTTCTGTCTTGCCAGGCTGCACCTCTCCTGTTGATTTGGCTAGAGAGAGCAGGTTTTTATTGGGGTTCTATTTTTTTCTTCACTGATTGTCGTGACTGGAGGCTGGCTTCCTCAGCTTCAAATCTGTGGTATTGGATGCAAAAAGAAAACCCAGGGAGCAAACCTCTGTGTCATTTCTCCGTCCTGAGGTCTCTAGGCAGGCTTCCTTCTCTCCATCTCTCAGCCATTTTCTTATGTTTGCTTTATATATCATGTCTAGGGCTTTTAGTTATACTTGGCAAGAAGAATAAGGAATCGCAAATCTATTCCAATTTCCTGAAAACAGGAGTTCTCTCCTGGTTTTAATTTGCATTTCCCTAATGACTATAATGATGTTGAACATCTTTTCATGTGTTTATTTGTAATCCTCTTCAGTGAAATTCAACTTTTATTTTAAACCTTCTTCATTCTTATCATTCTTCCCAATCTTCTGACCTTCTCACTTTTTCCCTTGCTAATAGCGGACTTCCTCTTTCACAAAGAAAATTGAAGTCATCAAATGGGAATTTCCTTAAAATTCTGCCAGTATACCCACAAACATCCCAATCTCCCTCCCTCCGCCCCTTCTCTTCTCTTGTGTTAGGTCCTATCTACTTCCTCTTCTCAGAACCCTACACTATGTGGATGTAGAGAAAGATAACATTTATACAGAAAAGAAAATGTGAAATGCTCCTTCAAATTAGGAAGTTGTGATAGCTTCATTTTCAACATGAAGACACTGTATACCTAAAAGTTGAGAAAAACATGTTTAGAAGTGAAGATGCTTAAAATCACATCTCATATGTTGCCATAAAAAGGAATGATATTTTTATGGACTTAATAAAATCTCATGGACTTAATAAAACCTCAGCTTTCAAAAGACTTGTAAAATTTATTCTTTTTTTTTTTTTTTTTGTAAAATTTATTCTTAAGCAGGTTCCGTCCTGCAGTTAAATCAAGTATTTAAAAGGATTTTGATAACTTTTTCCTTTGGCTTACACTATAATCAGCTCAACTAAATCATGGTCTTTGTGCCATAGAAAAATGAGAAACTTTGATTCTGTGCATACCAGAACAAACATAAATAATTAAAGTGATAGCCTCTTTTTAAAAAAAATTAAAAATAAAATGAACCTTACACTACGAATTATTGCTTCTCTCTCCCATATGTACAATTGTTCCTTCTCAATAGAGCTTTCCCATTAACATTTAAGCTTACTCACATCTCGTCCTTAGAGTTCACAGAGTTACCTTTCTCCCCCACATTACCTTATTTCTATTTTTCACCTCACAGTTAAAATTCTTGGAATAATCTCCTGTTTTTCCACTCTGGCTTCCATTCTCTTCCCTTCACTGAGACAGTTCTTACTCAGGTCAATAATGGCCACCAAGTCACCAAATCCAATGTACATTTTCCCATTCTTACTTGACCTTGCTTTCCTTCTCGACACACTCACTTCCCTCTACTTCTGGACACCCCCCACTCCAGGTTTTTTTCCCCCCATTACTCTGGATATTCATTCTCCATCTCCTTTCAAGACTTTTCCTCCTGCATCAGGCCATTAAATATCTTGGGGTTCCTCAAGGCTCGGTGGAGGCTCTTTTTTCCTCTCCATGTATAATCTTCCCCTGGGCAACTCATCTCGGACCACAGCTTTAGTTATCAACTCTGTAGCAAAGACTCACACATCTACATCCCCATTCAGACTTCTCTTATATGCAATCACCCTCTCTTCATCTCCACTTGGCATCACACGGGTATTCCAACCACAACAATCCCAGGCTGAACTCATAATCTTCCCCGTAAACCCAGCCACCTTCCAGTCCTTTCCTCCACTTCCACTGCCATCATCACAGTCCAAGTTACCACCATATTTTCCCTGGATGTCCATAAATAGACTTTAACTGGTCCCCTGCCTCCACTCTTCCTAACAAAGACCCTTCTTTGTGCCAGAATGTCAAAATATAAACTGGATTATATTGACCTATGCTTAACCCCCTTCTGTGCCTTCCAATTACACTTAGTGTAAAGTCTAAAATCTTTAAACCGACCTGTGTGGTCTGGCCAGTGTCTCCTGCCCCAGCTTATATCATTCCTTTCCTTACATTTATTATTTCAACTCCAATGGCCTTAGAGCAACATCTCCTTTCTCATCTCATCAAAAGCACCACAACTAAAAGGGTATGACTTTCTCAGACCTCAGTGATGTTAAGGTCCATAGAGTGGTGGGGTGGAGGAGTGGAGAGCAGGCAATTCCTGTACTAAAGATGAACGCTCCTTCCTCCAGAACCTAGAGTTAGGACTCCGTTCCTCCCAGCCCATCTCCAAATCTATCCTCCATCAATGGTGCCCCTTGGATGCTTCCACCACTGTTTGTTGCTCTGTACTCTGTCCCCTTCCTGATCAATACACAACCTAATGGATCCTGGCATTGGGCCATGGTTTCCTTACCAGCATTGCTTTTATGGCATGCAGCCGTGGTGCAAGCATAGTGCCTGGCAAAACCATGCTACAAGTCACTAGATAATGCCCCTTACACACCCGGATATTCAGCCCCTAGCACGCCCCTTCCCTTCCATTCCCATGGGCTGTCTCTTTCCCACCTTGCTCCAGCCTTAAACATGTGGAAGATGTGAAAATTCTCATGCAAGATGTCTATTAGACATTGATTTTAAAATGACTATGAAAAAATATATTCAGATGTAGAAAAAACTTCCACTGAAGAAAGGATGGACAAATAGAGCTAGGAAGATTTTGTCAATGTAATGTAAAGCCTGTATAGAGGAAAGGAAGGCACTAGGAAGAAACATCAGCGTGTGAAGTGGGACCTTAGTGCTGTGGTGAGACATTGCTTTGGAAGGTGATTGTGAGCCAACTATATGTCAGAGACTTGAGAGCTAGGAAGAGAAGAACTTATATCACCTCCTCAGGGAAGCCTTCTTGGATGCCCCTGTAGCTTTTAACTTTCCTCTGAGCTCCTGTAGCACTTTCAATTTACACACCCTAAAACTGAGCTATATGGTTGAGATATATATTGTTGCATCATTCCTGCTGACACCCCATGGTATTTTGAATCAACTTTTCTATCATAGCACTTGTAACAAATAATAGTGTATGACTTTATTTTCCTGCTAGGCTGTGAACTCCTAGAGTGAAAGGATTATGTCTTATTCACCTCCTATCTTCACCTCCAGAACAAAGTCAGGTGCTTGGTAAATAGCAGACTGCTATTGAAGGAATGAGTGACTGGACTCCAAAGAAGTAACCACCGAGGACAAGTTATTGTGCTATCTTGCGATGTTGTGGCTTTATTTCTTAATCCTAGAGAATCTTAGAAAAACTATTCTTCCGTTGGTATCTACATAATTGTGAGGGTTTCTATCCCAGTTGTGTCACTTATTAATAGTGTCCTAAGGCAGTTTTTATAATCGTTTAGAGCCTCAGTTTTCACATATATGCAATGTGGAAAATAATAGTATCATAATACTGTAATCCTAGTATGGTTCAGAGGATTAGATGAATTGACACAAAGCAAGGTGTCAGGCATTGTTGCTCATAATTACGAGTGTTTATTTTTCCTGCCTTTCCTAGCTCCAGGGAGCCCTTTAATCACTTCCTGTTTAAATTAAGCAAAGGTTTGGCAAATGCACCTGCCAACAGCAACAGATGAATAATAGTGTCTTTAGCTCTCTAATGCCTGAGCTTCCACAAAGGCCTTCTTTGAAACCCAGGCAGGCAGAACAACCAAGATGCTCCATCCATGGGGCTCATGCCCTGACAGAGCTATGAGCAGAGGGCACCTGCTGCCTTGTGGGGCTGCCAGGTGTGAAGACAGGGACTCTGAGGCAGCTTTCCTGGGGGCACTGGAGGCTTTAAAGCTGGGGGCAGGTAGGAAACCCCAGGACTTACCTAGAAAGGCAAGCAACCCACAGACTCCTAGAAAGCAAAGCAGAGATGTCATCAGACCTTCCAGGATGATGGTTCTTGGAGAAGAGGACTGGGGACAAGTTGTGCTGGGATCCCTCTAATTTATTTACATCCTGGTATGGCTTTTCTCAAACAAACAAACAAAAAACAAAAACAAAAACTTCCATTTTTTTTAAACTTTGAAAACAACTGATATAATCCAAACCCCTTATTAGATGAAAATACAGACCAGAAAAATTTAGCAACCCACCCAAGTTCAGACAGGAAGGGAGCAGCAAAGCTGGAACTCCAAGGTGGGTGTTGTTCTGACTGGGAGCCCAGGGTTTCTTTTCACCTTACCTGCTGCCACCCTGTTAAGTCACCTCCCAAAGCACCTGAAAAAACATTCGAGCACGTGCTGTCTTGAATCATGTACGTATTTTCCAAGAATAGTTTATCTGGCCATAGGTATTTGGATCTGCATGGTTTGGAGGCTTAATTTAGAATCAAGGGGAAGGGGTTCAAATGCAGGCTCTGGTGTCATCAGTTAACCTGTGTGAATCTCAGTTTTTCATCAAAAAATGGGACTCCAAATCCCCTTCCTGCTTTCCTCTTTCGTTTGTTCTAAGGATCACAGAAATAAAAGACTTGAAAAATGTTTTTAATTCTAATTTTTCCCAATCCACATGTTCACTAAGGTCCTCCATTTATTCCCGTAGTAGCAGAATACTGATGCTCATGGCTTTATTTATTTCGGAGAATCACAGGCCCTAAAATTCTCATCAGAATCCTAGAGCACTCCTTTCCTCATGCTAATTCCTGGGCTGTCAAGAGAGACTGTGCTAAGGCTGGGAGTTTGTGACTGTCCCACACCTAGAGGATGCCATGTGATGTTGCCCCGCCCAGGGCAACTCCCTTTAGCTCCTGCCCATGTTTCCAAGTGCTCACTGGGCACCACCTCAGAGCTGTCTTCCCTGACCACCACTCCCAGTCACTTCCCATCTTAGCCCTCATTTATCTCCTTGCACAGCACAGTTCATAATGATCTATTTTATACACTTATTTATTGTCTTAGACTGTAAACTGCAAGTGAGGACCTTGACTGTCTTGTTTAAACGGTGTCTTGATAAAATTAGGCTAAATAAATATTTGTTTCACGAACATCCAAGAGCAGCTGAGCAATATGAAATCCTGTAGGGAGGTGTTCCCAGAGCGCCACCCAGTGGTAGGATGAGTCATGGCATGGAGGTCAGCCGATCTCCACAACCTGATGACACACCTTGAAACTTTGGTCTGAAACATCTGGCAGGTGAGGGAGACTGAACGAACACCCCGGTCAGCTGCTGGGAAGGGAGAGCCAGGCAACGGGGACCAGGGATCATAGTGTGATGCCCTGACCAAACACACTACAGCTTCGGCCGCCTTGGCTTCACTTGGGAGCTTGTTAGAAATGCAGAATCTCAGCCTCACCTGAGACTTGCTGAATCAGAACGTGCACTTAACAATGATTCGTGTGCACTTGATGGCTTGAGAAGCCCGGCTCTCTACCTCCTGCATCTGAATGGCCAGCACTGATACCCAAAAATCTGGGCTGAAAGTCAGGAGTCATGTTTCCCTATGTACTGTATGGCCTTAATGAGTATGTTTAACCTCTTTATGCCTTTGTCTCTCCATCAGTTACAAGACCTGACCCTGTTCTCTTGTAAATGATATCATGGTGATAAAACAAAAAGCCTTAGGCTGAAACTCTACTGCTGGGTCCATGATCTTTGGGATTTGGGGAATTAGTAAGAGAAAGATGAGAGCAAGCCATAGGACTAGATGGGGGTGAGTAACAAAGAAATAGACTTCTAGGGCTTCCCTGGTGGTGCAGTGGTTAAGAATCCTCCTGCCAATGCAGGGAACACGGGTTCGAGCCCTGGTCCGGGAAGATCCCACATGCCGCGGAGTAACTAAGCCTGTGTGCCACAAGTACTGAGCCTGCACTCTAGAGCCTGTGAGCCACAACTACTGAGCCCGCATGCCACAACTACTGAAGCCCACACACGTAGAGCCCATGCTCCACAACAAGAGAAGCCACTGCAGTGAGAAGTCCACGCACACTGCAACAAAGAGTAGCCCCCGCTCGCCCCAACTAGAGAAAGCCTGTGCATAGCAATGAAGACCCAATGCAGCCAAAAATAAATAAATAAATAAAATTAAAAAAAAAAAGGAAATAGACTTATAGAGAGAAATGTTTATGCATATGTGTGTGTGGATATAGATATATAATATATTCATATAAAACAGCAAATAATAGCCTCAGAGATGACTCAGTAAATCTCAGCTAAATCACTCTTCACAGAATGAGCGTCCATAACCCCCACCCCTAGTCAATGGTTCTTAATCCTGGCTGCACAATAGAATCATCTGGGAGCTTTTAAAAGCCTCAAGCCCCGCCAGCCCTTCAGACCAATTACATCAGAGTCTCTGTGGGAGGGACCAGACTTCACAGTCTGTAAATCTCCGCTGTGCTTTTCAAGCTTTAAGATGCATACAGATGACATGGGGGTCATTTAAAAAGCACATTTGGATTCGGGAGGTCTGGGGTTGGGGCCTGGGAATCTACATATCTAACAAGCACTCAGATGCTTCTGGTCCAGGGACCACTTTGAATGGCCAGGCCCCAAGATGCTTCAAAGGTGCAGACAAGTTTGAGAATATGTTTTTGAGGATGTTGTGAGGAATTAAACGAGGTTGTAGATGTGACACATGTTGCATATAATTGTCACTCAATCATCATAATTTTCCTGTACACCCCTTTCTTGAGTGAGTAATAGTAAAATTCAGGGGATAGCAAGGAATAGTCGATAAGGTGGGACTCTAATATTTATTGAACACCCACTACACACTATGTGCTTTAAAATATGCCACCCCAATGAGGCCATTTTGGTGGGAGCAGAACAAAATCAGAGATAAGAAACTTGCCCAAACTTGGTCACACATTGAATAAAAGGCCAATCCTAGATTCATGCCAGGTCTTTCCAATACCCACACCTAAGTGCTTTCCAAGCTGTCACGTTGCCTCTCACCTAGACAGCAAAGGACTTGCATGTGTTTTGACAGCTGCGAAAGGAAGGGCAGCTGGGCAGAGCAGGCCTTGCAGGGAGACAGTGGAGGCCATTGTAGCAGCAGCTGCAGGGATGTGTGGAGTCAGGGCCAGGGAGCAGCTTAAGAGGGGAGCAGCAAGTTACCTCAACCAAGAGGACAGGAAGATTTAGGGATTGTGATTTTGGCCTTCACCCAGGGCTTTTCCAGGACTTGTTACCTTAGAAATGTTACCATCACCAAAAGCCATTTACTGCACCTCTGCTGAGGCTCGGGCTGCTTCTCTGGGTACGGTCCCTGCAATGCCCTTATGTCCCACATCCCATAGTTTACTGTGTGTTCCCACATGTAATATCAGCATAAGGTGCTCTCACCTCCACTTTCCAGATGAAAAATCCAAGTCAGAAAAATTCAGGGACTGCCGCAACTTCTCATGATTAGACAGAGGCAGAAGCCAGACCAGACGTCCTAACCAGATCCTATGCATGGGAAGACTTTGGAGGTTTACATCTGGCAGAACTTTCAATGACTGTTCTGTAGGCAGAGAAAAGGGGAGCTGTATAGGGCCCTCTGGGAGTCCTCTGGACAGTGGGCGTGCAATTCTGTGCCCTTCAAGGAGAGATGTGGAATCACATCATTATTTGGAGTGGAAAACAACTAGACATCAGGCTTCTGTAGCAAGAGCAGAAAAGAATGCTTGTCTGGGATCCTGCAGGAATCTATAATTCACCCCAGTAGCCTTGTGAGGAACCTCCAGGCTCTTCAAAAGACACCTCCGGGACTGGAGACCCAAGTTGAATTAATTTATCATTGAGTTAGCACTGCCACCCTGTGGTAGAAACTAGGCACCGCGTCATCCTTATCTTTCAGGTAAGGACTTCTGCCTAGCACGCTGTTGCTTTCCCCCCCTTTCTTCTCTCTACATTTAGCTTATATGACAGGACAAATAGTAATGATATTACTGAGATGGGAAAAATAATCCAGGAGACAGTTTTGTTGGAGGGAGAATGAGCCTGTATTTCAACAAATTGAATTAAGTGTGTCTCTAACAGGGAAAACAGCAGAAATCCTTTCAATTTCATGGCAAGGGGAAAGATATAAATAAATTAGGTCTACTACTTTGCTATTGAATGTAGAAAATTTGTAAAATCCTTTTACTTTTAATAGAAAATATAGACGTAGTTTAGGCCATAATTAATTTATGTTTCCTTTTTTTCTAATCAATCAGGCACACAGTCCCTCCTCTTCCCAGGAAAATTGTCCCAGTGGGGATCTTGGGTAGGAGACCAGGGATTGTACATTCCTTTACCTCAGAGACAACTTGCTACTTTATTTGTAACCTTAATTCAAGTCCATTTGTCAATAGGCAGAGTCATCCTTCCCAGCAAGAAGATTGGAGGGGGGGGAGGGATGGGGGATAGTATTCTACTGTACTTATATTTCTTTTAATAAGAGCTTAAATAAACTCTGAAATCAATGGATCTTAGAATGTAGGCACTCTTAGGAAGCAAATTTTGTGCCTTTTAAATTGGGCTTTATACAATCCCGCGGTTCTGCAGAAGTGGCACCTTGATGAGTCTCTCTAAACCCATTCCCTGAGTGAGATGCAGGGGTATGAGTGGGTGGACTTGGGGCTTCTGAACAAACAGCTTCAGGTGGGGCTCTGGTCGTTCCCCACCGGGTGCTGTCATCCCCTCCCATCTCCTGCCGACCCAGCCCAGGGTGGAGATGCCCCAAGCCCACCTTCCCCTCTCCAGACAGACTTGGGCATACAGGGCTCGAGCTGACGCTGTCCTTGGCCACATCCGGCCAACCTGTCTTCCTCCCTTCCTCTCTGAGCACCAGCGGGGGCTTGATCTGTTTGGGGACATGGGCCACTCTTGCTGGGTGTCTTCAGCCTCATCTAACCTTCCAGCCCTTCTCTCTTGGAGTCTGGGGCTCATCTCCCCTCTTCTCAATGTGTTTCCTCATCCCTCCTTAAGGATTTAGTGTTTCTAATGGGGACATAAAGGGCAGGTCCCCAATAAAGACCACTTAAAGGTCCACGGGCTGTGGAGGCAGAGTCAGCATCTCTGAGCCGCAGCATCCATCGCTTTCCTGGTGACCCACTCCGTCTGTGTGTGAGCCCGGCTCAGGTCCCAGGTTTCCCCACCCCATCCCCACTCCAGGGCCGAAGACAAGGACTCTGCGTGGACGCTGGAGTGAGGCCGAGTGGCATCTCGGCCTCCACAGTGCCTGGCACAGGGCGTGGTCTAGGAAACAGTGCTGTGTGAAGGCTGCGTTCCCCTCCCACCCCACAAGGTTTTGCAAACTGACTGAAATGGCCTCTGCTTTGTGCAGACTTCTTGGGAGTTAGATGTTTCTGTGGCCTGATTTTCTGCATGTGCAAAACCAAGAGGCATGTCCTGGTCTGCAGGGACCCCAGATGCTGTTCTCCTGGCCACCCGCGCCCACCCCCGACGTGGCCCCTCCTCCCCTCAGCTCCACGGGATTGGCTTTCAGACTTGCTGCCTCCGCGGTGCCTGGGGCAGCTGTCCCTCCATCATCAGACCTTCTGAAGAGCCCTCAGTCACCCTCCACCCATCTCCATTTCCCTCTAGGGCCATGGGTCTCACCCAGGCCTGTGCACCTGCTGTGCCTTGTCCCTGAAGCGCTGGCTCTGTGGGAGGAGCAGAGGGACATCCAGGGATGGGAACCCCAGCGTTAGTGTCTCAAACTCAGATGCCCGCGGGCTCCGCAGGGAAACACACGAGCTGTAACTGATGGCAGAGCACGTACCCTGGGCAAAGGGCAGAGCCACCCCGCGTCTCAAACGGTCACCATGGAGCCTCCCCTGGGGCTGGTGGGGCCTCATCTTCAGATGTCTGGAGTTCTAAATAAATTGTCCTGAGTTTTTAAATGTTGGCAACTAAGCAACGTACAGCTAGCTGTCTTGACTGGTGGGTGCTGGCGGCTACTCTCAGTGAGCAGTTCGCATGTGCCTGGTAACATTCTGGGCCTTTCTGCACAGTCAAGTCACCACTACTGTCGTCACACCTCACAAGTTGGGAAACAAATGCCCAGAAAGAGTGAGTCACCTGCAAAGATCACGATTTAATAAGTGGTATTTGAACGCTGGCAGCCTGGGTTGAGCTCCCACACACAAACCTGGGGCTTTCACCCCTTTCTATGTAAGTTTCTGAGTCCTAACAGCCGTTCTAACGAGCAGCAGCTTCTACGTGCGTGGTGAGCACACGCTATCACGTTCAAGTCTCACGACAGACCTGAGGTGCACAGTAACATCCTTATGTTATGGGTCAGGAAGCTGAGTTCAGAGAGCATGACTTCCCCAAGATCTCTCAGCCTCCGTGGGGACCGCTATGACCAACACTCAGGTCTGTCTGGCTCCAAAGTCCCGGCTCCTTCCACGCAGCTTGGTTTCTCTCTGAATCCCCGGTGTCCAGCCTCGGGCCAGGCTCAACAGGGCCATCGGGGATGGTGGGTGCGTGTCTGGAGCTTGGCTCCTGAGGGTGCTGGACAGGACTCCCGGGAAGCCTCCTGCGAGGGGCTCAGTCCAGGGTGGCCAGGGTGGGCCTGGGTCTGAGCAGCGCCCTGGAGAGGCTCACTGCTCTCGGTCCCGCTCTCTTTTCTGCGGCGAGAGGCACTGCCAGATTCCCCTGTGCACCATCTCACTGCCCAGAGCATAGTTGATGGCGTTGACCGTGGGCACAGCCTTGGCAATGAGAGCGGGCACCTGTTGTGACAGAAAAGTCCAGGAGAGACGTTTCAGCGCCTCTGCTCCTCTCTCTGGTCCCAGCTGGTGACTGCAGTCCCCCACGCTCACCCCGACATCCCCCCAGCCACCAAGCATCTGTCCTTATCTTGATTCTGCAACCTCTAAGCCTTCTCTGACTATGACATACGTTGGTGGATGATGCATGGAATCACAATCCTCTGGGCACCAATCTCAGCCCCTGGTCCCAGAGGGTACGTGTCACCATCTGGCTGGCTGTCCCTGTCATCTCACATGAGGCCTAGGCCATCTTGAGCAGTGGCCCTGCGTGACCAGGGGACAAGCTAACACCCAGTGAGTTATGAATGTTCAAAGGAAAAGAGAAAGAGAGAGCTTATCTTGGAGACCAGAAAGCCAGAAAGAGAGATGGGGTGAAACAGAGGCACAAAAATGGGGAGAGCTTTGGGTACTGGCGGTGTCTGTACCATTTGCAGCTTGGGGGAGATGGAGGTCACATCCGCAACGGCTGCGTACAGATATAGGAGAGCGTAGGGGCCCCAGCCGAGCAGCAGCGTCCTGGCTGGCAGAACGGTGTTCACCTGGGGAGACATGGGTAAAGGAGGGAGGCATCGACTTGCTCTAGGTGGTCGGCAGCCCCGTGAGGTCCAGGAACCAGGTAGGCACTCGGCAGGGCTGTGGGAAGATGCTGAGCCTGTGGGGGAACCTGGGACCAGATGAATCTCTCTTCTGTTTAAGAGGCCTGACCCTAGGCCTCTCGTTCAAGCTTACTTGACCTCAGCTGCCTTGTCTGTAAAGTGGCCTGACTGGCCTGGAGGCCGGGACTGGCGTGGATAATGAGCTTCCTTCCTGGTCTGTGTTCTGAGAAGCCAGGGGCTCTGTGAATGTGAATGTGTGCGTAAGGGTCCCCAAGCTGCGCTGCCCTCACAACTCAGCCCCAGAACCAGCTGGCCATCAGTAGCTGCAGCCAACTTGCAGGTCAACCAGTCCTGGGTTCAAAGGGGCCGCTTTCCGCCGTGTGAGATAGAATCAAGCAGCAGGCGGTGTGGTACCACATGTGGCCACAGGAGGGCGCACGACTTGCACTCTAATTTCAGGGTGGAACCTGCTAAATTCCAGCTCCCCACATACATTCAGAGGTTAAAATCCTGACGCTAAAAATCAGTGCCTATTTTCTTATTGACCATGTCGCCTTTTAACAAAGAAGGTGACTTAAGCTCGCAGGCGTGGCGACCTCTGCTGATGTTACTGAAACGGATGGTTTAAAGTCAACCTGGAAAACTCCGTGTGGCAGCCTTGTCTCCTGGCCGATTGAACCTCCAATAAAATGTGGCGACTTTGAGCACCCAGGCAGGGCTAGGGGAGGGCAGAGCGAGGAGGACAACCGTGGAGGCGGTGATGAGCGGGAAAGCACCGGCACAGCCCTCGCCCTCCTTCTGTGACCAGGGGAACCTGGGTCCACAGCTAAAATCGATTTGTACAGTGCTTTTCCAATTCAAAGAAAAAAAAATGTGGCAGATTGTGGCAGAGAGTGCTTCTTTTATGCACTACGATTGCCCACTTGAGTGGTGGAGTCCCAGACCTGGGTTTGATCCAACTCTGCTATTACTAATCACATGGCTTTTGAGTTGTTTAGCTAATAACCCCTTTCAGCCTCAAATTTCTAATCTGTGACCTAGGGACAGTAAAACCTTCCTTCCTCGGGGAGTGGGTGCAAAAATGAAATGACATAATGCACATGAAGTAACATTAGTACCTGGGTTTTTTGGTTTGTTTTGTTTCTGAGTTTTTGGTACATCTTATGACTCATCTGCTAGAGACTGTTCAGTTGATAAAGTTAAAGGAAAATCGTGGCAAGAGAATATTAATGCAGAAATTGAGAAATGACCAGGAGGGCTTATTTTGAAGCATTGTTTTTCTTGGACAAATGTGCTTTCAGGTGTGGTTTTATGTTGTGGGTAACAGCCTGTGCCTGTGACTCAATGAAACATCTTGAAGCAATTTACAAGTAGCATTTAAAATGCATGTAATTTTGTGCCAACCCTCACATTCTTGGGAAGGAGCAAGTGTAACAGCAAGGATGGTGTCCGGTAGGGCGCCCTGGCTCTCAGAGTTATGGGGTCTGGGTAAGTCTGAGCAGTTCTGATACTTCCTCCCAGGTCTTGGTGATCCCCAGCAATGGGGAAGGTGTGTTTCTGCCCTAACACCCCACATGCTCAATGTACGAAAGCTGGATTTCTTTCCTGATCGTTGAAAACACAGAGAACCCCTGGTTGTTGTCACATCATTCATGTTCCCTGGTGTCCCTCAGAGGGACAGAGAGATTTCTCCTGCTCTAGGTGTTGATCCTTACCGGAGGACGGCCAGTCTTCCCGAGTTTCTGCTCCATGAGCCGATAGGATATGACTGTGATGAAGAGGGGCAGGAGGAAGTTGAAAAAGGCCATGGTGAAGAGGAAGCTGGTGAAGTTTCTGCAGACAGAGGGGATGGAGGAGTCAGGATTGCCTCTCAGAGACGATCAGCTACCCTAGAAAGCCCACCAGACTTTGCTCTAGACAGTCAGGTGCACGGAACTGCTCCCATCAGATGCGTTTTCAGAGTGTGGGTGCTCCCAAGTCCCAGCTGAACTCCCCTCGGAACCAGAGAGCTACTAGGTCCTCCTGGAACCTGCCTTTAGGAGCCGGGGAGCTGGAATGAGGGATAGTCCTCCTTTAACTTGCTGTTGGGCGGTTCAGGTGCTCAGCCCTGCTCTCTGTATGTGCCCCAAGCATAGAGAACGGGACACTTTAGTTTGGGAAACGTGTTTCCCAAATGGAGATGTCAGTGGACCAGGAGGAAGGCTCATCCAAGGAGTGTTCCTGGCATAGGGATTTGGAAGGACCCTGTGGATGAGACTGGACGTTGTATCACTGAAGAAATCATTGAAGGGACCAGAGAAGAGCCTGGGGTCCCAGGTAGTGGTCACGGGGAGGCAAGAGGGCTGCCCAGAAGCAGGTGGGAGTTACAGGGAGGTAGGCTGCCATTCTATGAAGGGGAGACCATGTCACCTGGGTGCTGTCCACTAAGGAGGAGTGGGAAGGAGGGCTGCCAGAAGGACTGGACACCACCTGCGGAAATACCTGCAGGGAATGCCCTGAAGGGCATTAGACAAGACCCAGGGTTCTCCAGTGGGTTTGACCAGGGAAGAGGGTCATCAATGCAGGTGCTTTATGAGTAAACATGAATAAACATGTAAAGTAGATGAATGCAATGTGGCTCTAGTGGAAGCAAGAGTGGGGCTGAAGCCCATGTGGTCCCTCCCCAAGGCAGCCCCTAGAGGGAGCTCTGGACACCCCAGAGCCAGGTCGACCTGGCAGTATACTAGACGTGTGGCCCACAATGGTAGGCTCCATCATGCATTTATTCTTATCTCTCCAGGGCTTGGCTCACAGCAGACGCTCAAGGAATTCAGAGAACTGAACTCTATGCCAAGGAGGTCCCTTCCAATGCAAAGACTTTAACATTCTTTGACGCTATCGAACCAAGGATATGGCTCCCTTTAGAAGTTGGTAAGTCAGAGCTGGGACATCTGACTGTACTGAAGGTGGCAAAGGGGTCATAGGGCTCAGTGAATGTTATAACCAACAGAAGCCAATAGCTCCCCGGATAGGACTCCTTCTGGGGCCCAACTCTGCACCCCAATTTGCATAACATTCCCATCACTTGGCCAGTCTTTGGAATGGGCTTTCCTTAGTGGGTATCACGACTAGGGAGTTGAGATTGTCTGGCAAATGCTGACATGTCCCCATTTGGATCTTCAGCTGACACTGCTAGCAGTCCTACAGACTCAAAGCCAAGACTCCCATGGAAAGGAGCCTCGAAGCCGCTCCCCTCACCTCACCTGTCCCTCCTGGAATAGTCCAGGGTGCAGCATGTCCCCAGCGGCTCATGGTCATAGTGTCCCCAGCCCAGGAGGGGCAGTGTTGCCCAGAAGGCAGAAGACAGCCACACAAAGAAAACCAGGGAGACGGCCGTGTTCCAATCCAGTCGGCTGCCTGCATGGGACACAGGAGGAGGGTGGTTGAGAGGAGGAGACAGCTTGGCAGAGTGAAAAATAATGGACGCTATGGTCATGCAGAATGTCCCTAACTGCTGGCTCCCATGCTCAATAACGCAGTGCCTCGGGCAATTAAGGGCTTCTCTGAGCCTCAGTTTTCTCCTTCACAAAGTGGGAATGATACTCCCTGCTTCAGACGATTGTTATGAAGAATAAAAGAGATAATTTTTATTATAACACCCCCCACTTCCCTCTTCCCTGTTTTCGTGCTGCTCGCCTGTGCCCTCCAGCACGGGAAGGGCTTTGATCCAGAGGCCCATGGGACAGGGATTAACTGCTCTATATTAAGGCCGAGAGAAGGTGTGCATTCACGTGTGCACATGTGAGAGTGCATGTGTGTGTGTGTGCATGCATGCATGATGGTCTGAGGGAGCTTTGGGGACAGGGCTGGGGTAGAAGTGGGGGGGAGAGGAGCTCCAAGGTCAGATGGGGTGGGAGGGGCTCAGATAGGAGTTAGGATAAGAACAAAGGCTTTTTTTTTTTTTTTGGCCTGGACAGAGGCATGTGAATTTGTGGAGGGCAGGGGGCCATGTGTGTCTGTGGCCAGGGCAGATCTGCAATTCCAAAGGGGAAGTGCTCAGGTCTTGAGATCATGCTAGCTATGGACCCCAGAGTAGCCTCTGTGCCAGGCAAATCCACAGCTCCAGGACTCAGAGCCCAGGAGACAAAGGGAGAGACTCCCTCTGGAGGCATCCAGGCCATGCCCAATCCCAGCTCTGCCCCTAAAGCTGTGTGACTCGGGGCAAGCTACTCAACTTCTCTGAGCCTCTGCTTCCCAGTCTGCAAGCTGGGGGTTTGCTGCGAGTGGTAACTGAGCCACGGCCCCCCAGATACATGTTTATGTATCTCTGTGGTGAGTGTTATTCTAAATGGTCTATGGGTGAACATGTTTTTTTACTTTAATGTGTATTATAGTTATAAGGACGCTAAAGTTGTGATTTCACAGATATTTTTTAGAATGAGACTAAAGCAGGTGTTTAAATTTTTTTAAATGGGTCACTTTTAAGAAAAAAAAATAACAGCAGGTGGTACACTGATATGGATAATTATGAAGATGGAAGTTGACAATACAGCTTGGAAAATCTAGAGCTAGACTCATTTTCATGAAGCCTTCACATGACAGAGGCTCCATGTAAGTGTGGGATGCAAAGGCACATGCCCAGTTTTACACACACACACACAGACACACACACACAGACACACACACACACACACACACACACACACACGCCTCCTCTCTGCCTCCCAACAGTGCCTGTCTTCAAGGGCATTTTCTGTATCCAGGATCTCATTTGATTTTCAAAATAAAACTGTGAGGTAGGTTATAAAAATCATCCTGCAGAGGAGGAGACTAAGTTCAGAGAGGACCTCTGACTTCCCTGAGGCTGTAGTGAGGGCACAGGCAGCCTTCCCAGCATGTGCCTCAACACCTCTCCTGAATCCCCCTCTCCCCCTCCTTTCCTGAGTGCCCACACCCCACGCTCATGGTCACCTACACCCATCCACAGTTCCCTGAACTGGGAAACACTGAGCAGACCTTCTCCCTGATCACCCTCAGTAGGTGGATGTCCCTCCACTGTGGGAACCCGAAGACATACGGGTGCAGTAGTGGTGATAGCGCCCCCAGGCGATGGCTGCACTGCTGCAGATGCTGGCCAACACTGTTGCAAAGCCCTGGAAGCCGTGAACCTGGCATCCTTCTGAGCCATAGGGCCAGCGCCTGTGGGAGACACGGGGCACCAGTGACCCCTCCCCCCGTCCCTGTCTTCCTCCCTCACCTGCTCAGCAGCAGCTTGGAAGGCACTTTTAGCTCCTTAGAAAAGGGCTTTAGTATCTGTTTTTCCTATGAGGAAACTGGGGCCTTAGAGATCGAGCTGCTGGGGCGAAGGGGTGGAGCCTGATGCCGACTCTCCAGGCTCAGGGTCCGTCAAGGCACCTCTGTTGGACCGAAGGGTCTCCCTGGTGAGCAGATGCCTGCATCACAGGAAATGGAACAACCTGGTTGGGAGGAGAGCTTGTGCCTGAGGCTCAGAGGGGAAAAGGTACTGAGCCAATGTCACACAGCCGATGAAGACGAAGACAGAGGGTAGATCCCAGGCCTCCCAACTCCCAGCCTCACGGGCCAAGCAAGGTGGAAGCTTCAGTTGTCCCTCCCCAGCCCTGGGAAGGGGTAGGAGGAGAACAAGGCAAGGAATCCTCACTGATTCAGACCCTACAGACTGGTCAGCTCTGAGTGTTCATAGGAGGGCAGCGGTGGGGTGGGGGTGGGGCTCTAGCTTTCACAGGAATATTCCGTCTGCTTAAGAAAACAATCCGGTAAACACCTTCTGAGGCCACTTTGGAAGACCCTGGTTTGCACATAAGGTCTTAGACACTTGTCAAAATCCTGTTTGCTTTCACAAACACTTATTTATGCCTTCCTAGGTGCCAAGCATTGTTTTACGTTATTTACAAATAATAAGTCAATACTTCCAGCAACCATATGGGTTAGGTAATAATATGCAATTTACAGGAGAAGCCGAGAGATAGAAATAATGAAGTCAGGATTCCAACCTAGGCAGCCTGGTTGCAGAGCCCATGCTCTTAATCCCCGCAGTCAGCCAGCTCTGATGGTCAGGTCCGAGCAACTTCTGCGTTCCAGAAATCGGCTGGGGTTCTACAGGGATAGTCTGGAATTCGGATTTAACCTAGTTCAGTCTGCCCACCCTCTCCCCTAAGGTCTTCTACAGGTAGGCAGAATGTCTCTGGCTTGCTGCCCAGTGCCCAGAGGTCAGGCCCCAGAGCCCAGGGACTGCGGAGGGGGCAGGTACCGGAGGAGGCTGGACGTGGCTGCCATGAGGGCATTCAGGCTAATCCCACTGTCCGACAGCGCCAAGCTCAGCACCAGCAGGTGGCTGGGAGTCCGCAGCTCCGGGTTCTTGCAGAAACAGAGGATGGTCAGGCTATTGAGGCTGAGGCCGGAGAGAGCTGAAAGGAAGGGGAGAGCTGGCACCGGGGCTGCAGAGGCCCTCCTGGGCTCAGAATGAGGGGCCATGGGGTGGCTGGGGCCTCAGCAGCCTCCCCTGAAACCCTCAGCATCCATCTCAGTGCAGCTCACCAAGCCCCTACACAGTGGGCTGGCCCTCAGGTACCGAAAGCCACGAGATGTACACCCTGCCCTCTACCAACGCACGGTCTGATGGGAAGACAGACAAGGAAGAAGTCCGCTAAAGTGCAGCACGGTTTGTGCCAGAACAATTACAGTCATGGACAGCCACTGAGCACTTATCACGTGCCCGGCAGGGTGTTGCGCACTTTATGTGGGTCCTCCCAGTCAGTCTTCACCTGGACACCGTCCTCCCCACTTATTGCAGAGAGGCCGAGGCTCAGAGATGCTGGCCAGCTTGCCCTAAGTATGCAGCTAGGAAGTGGCGGAGCTGGGACTGGAAATCAGGGTTTTCAAATTCCAGAATACCTTCTCCAAGGGCTCTGGAACAACGTCAGGGAGAGCGCTGGTTAAGGGATGGCAACGTAGAACTGGGAGCTTCCCAGGACACCAGGCAGTGAGGTGAGCTTGAAGGGAGTGGTCTCCAGTGGTAGACAGACCTGACCTTGAACTTCGGCTTTATCACTCATTTGCCACCCCTTATGCTCCCTGCACCTGGGCTTCTCCCGTCTAAAGAGGAATGAGGAAGGATCCTGCATTCAAACTGTGAGCGTCCACTAGGAGGACAAGTGTGGAAGAGCATTCTAAAAAGAGGGAACAGCACATGCAAAACCATAAAGCTGTAAACTTTCAAGGCATGTTTGAAGACCTAGAGAGATGTTAGACTGTAGGGTTCCCAGTGGAGAGGAAAAGGGGCTTCGGCCACCAGACGATGACATCCAGGGTCTCTGGGACCAGCCTAGTGGCTGCGGCTCCCTCTCCACTGTCAGTTCTTGTTGGGTGAGAAAATGTGTTGATTATTTCTCTGGATCTGCTTTGAACAAGGGCTGCATCCCCCATCAACCTAGTCTTGGGCTGGCCCAACTCCAGCGCCTGCTGGCCCAGCTCTGGCCTCAGTGAGCATCTTAGGGACTCTGGATTGAAGCTGGCACCTCATGGACCCAGGTCACCCCTCGAGCAGAAGACCTTAGGGCCAAGGGAATGGAGATGGTGCAAGTAATGTGGGGCTGGAGAGGAAGGGAATGAATGAACTGAAAACCCTGGGTGTCTATCTAGGCTAGCACTATATGCCCTGATCCCATCTAACCTTTACCACCACCCGCTTGGCACGTCAGGGCACCAAGGGTCAGAGAGCTCAAGTGTCTTGGTTTCAGTGACACAGACAGCAAGTGGCAGAGCTGTCTGCCTCCAGAGCCTACCAGGGGCCTGATCTTATATGAGATTCTTAGCAGGACTTCCAGGGAGTGGATTCAACTTTCTCTTGGCTGCAGAGACATGAAAAGCCCTGGTTCTTGGTCATGCCCTGGGCAGACGTCCCCTTCTCAAAGTTCCTCCCTCCCTGAGCCTGACCAGCTTCTCTCTCTTGGCTTCCCAGCCTGCGTGCTGCATCCCGCAGGTGCAGCCATCGGAAGACCCCATGGGTCCGGGCACAGAGGAGTAGGGTTTGCGGACCTCTCCTTGCCAGCTTTGCAGGTGCGGCCTGGGTTCTGGGACCCGGCCGAGCTCCTGCTCCACCCCGGCTCCTGCCTGGCTCACCTTCCACCAGCAGCACCGTTCCTACTGCCAAGACCTCCAGCTCCCCGAAGCCGGTGGGCAGGGTCCCGGACTCTGCCATTCTCTCTGCCTTTCTCCCCGCTGACCCAGCTCTTCTCTGGCTCCCCCAACCCAGGCGCCTCTGTTATAAAGGGCCATTCCACGTGCTGGCACATGCAGGTTATTATGCTAGACATTGAGCTCCTTTTTGCTGCCTTCCCTGGCCCCTCCAAATCGTCCTCTTGGCCGGGGCAGAAGGAACCCATTCACCAGTTAGACAGTGCTGCCTTTGTGAAGGAGTTCTGCCTCATTCATTTCGGCTCCATCGGATTAAGGACCTGGAATCCAAATGGTGTATGGCTGAAAGCTAAATTAGAAGAGAGTTGCATAACGAAGGGAGGGATGGGGGGCAGAAGGGGGGATTTGAGCTGCAGTTGAGCCTGAGAACGGGTCAGGAGCCAGGCCCTTCCATGTTTTCAGGTGCTGACAAGCCTAGCACCTGTGTGCATGTGTGTGCACGTATGTGTGTGTGTCCACCTGCTCATGTGTGTGTTCTCACAAGCGATGGGGAAAGAATGCTGGTTGGAAAGTCATTTGCTGTCATAGAAAGAGCTCCAACTGGGACTAGAGACTGGTTCTGGTTCTGCATTAACCATTAACTAGCTATGTCCCTGGGGCGGGACCACTGGGGTCATCTCAGTTGCCTCTTTTGCAAAGTAAGCATCTTTGCCCCTGGCCTGTGTGAGTCTCGGTCAGAAGAATACATGTTGGATATAGCCTTTGGGGCTGCATTTCCTGTCTCCCATAGAGCACTTAAGGTATGCAAGCACAAGCATCTCCCAAGGCACTGGATTGGGACAGAGGGGCTTCTGTCTTCTTGTAAGTGGCCCATGACCCACTAAGAGTTGTGCCTTCTATAAATGAGGGACTGCTACAAGTTATACACTGGCTTATAGTGACAGTTACGTCAAGAAACACTATTCCTGGGAATTCTCTGGGGGTCCAGTGGTTAGGATTCTTCGCTTTCACTGCCAAGACCTAGGTTCAATCCCTGGTCGGGGAACTAAGATCGGACCAGCTGCACAGAGCAGCTAAAAAAAAAAAGAAAGAAAACAAGAAAAGGAAAAAAAAAAAAGAAACACTAATCCAGAACAACTTAATTCATTTTCAGGTAAAGAAACCAAGGCTCAGAGTGCTACCATTACTGAGCACAAGCTCATGTGCCTGATGCACGGTGAGGCTAAACAAACGTAAACATCAGTTTGAAGCAGAGAAAGGTTTATTGCAGGCCATGCAAGGAGAAGGAGTGGCTCGTGCCCCAAAAAACGCAAACTCCCCGAAGGGTTTCAGCAAAGCATTTTTAAAGGCAAGGTGAGGGAGGGGCATGGTTGGTGGTTGCAGACTTCTTGGCGTCAGATCCTTTGTTCTTGCAGCTGTCCACCTATGTCAGGCCACAATGTTCTTGTAAACCTTCAACAAGACAAATGTTATTCTCTTTCTGCAACTCTTTATCTCTTTATGAATGGCAAAGTGTTATACTCTTAAAGGTCAGAGCTTTGAGAATGGGCTATTCTGTATATTTCAGGCTATAGGCAACATTCTTAACTCTAAGCCAAAGCAAAAGAATAACAGAGTTAAAGAAACAGATCTCATGTGGAGTCAGGTTTGTTCTTCCTTATTACACTGCCAGTAATATAGCTAATATTTATTGAGGGCTCGCCAGGGGCTAGGTACCGTGCTAAATGATCTTATGATGATTCTTACCACAACTGCACAAATTAGATACCATCATCCTTTTCGTTCCACACAAAGAAACTGAGGCTCAAAGCTGTAAAGAATTGGCCTGAGGTCATGCAGTGATTCAAGGATGGAGCTGGAACAGAAGCCCAGTCTCCTACTGCCTGGGCTCCTGGTCAAGCAGCTCATTTTATCCTGTAAATGTTCCTTTCCCATGCCCTTCCTCTTGTTGGCCCCCACTTTTATCCAAGCCTAACCACCCCTCAGGGCTGAGCTGACTTTCCACGTCTTCCTGGAAGCCTTCCTTGATTACCCAGTTACCAGAGAGTGTTCCCTGCCTTTCCTGATTTCCATCTTGCATTACTGTCACCAGCAACATATGTCAGGGTTTTTTGTTCATGCCTGCAAGGTTGCAAAAGACTTCAAGGGAGAAGAGAAAGCAGGACAGGACCAGGAACCAAGGCTAGAATTTAGGCTGGCAAAAGAGAGCAGGGCTGTTGCATCCCCAACGGAAGGAGGAAGAGCCAGCAGGAAGTCCCTGGTGGTCCAGTGGTTAGGACTACGCGCTTCCACTGCAGGCGGACACGGGTTCGATCCTTGGTCGGGGAGCTAAGATCCCACATGCCATGCGGCATGGCCAAAAGAAGGAGAAAAAGCCAGAGAGGTGGGAACGGGCAGGGCTGTCTTTCTGGTTTGGGGAGGAGGAGGTACAGGTGGGAAGCACTGAGAAAATCGCATTGGCTGAATCGGAAGAGAGGAAGGAATGGGAACCAATGTTTCCTGGAAGCCAATATTGTCCAAACAGGCCTGGCACAGGTATTTTGCGTGTATATCGGGACCCCAGGTATCTGCCTTGGTCACAGCTCACTGGTGTAGGTTTGTCTAGGCGCATGGGCTGAGGAACCTTCTGGAAAAGCCATAGGAACCAGGTAGGGTTTTATGGGCCAAAGAGCAAGGCCTTGGAGTCAAACGTGAAGAATCAATGAGTGAAAGGTGGTGTCTATGGTGGGATGAGGTTGGGGGTAGGGGACAATCAGTAAAAACCGACAGAAGCTTTTAGCTTCTCTAAAAGCTCTGGGAGATCCTGCTCTGAGACCCTCCTTGGAGTGAGATAACTTGAGGGAAGGGGCACTCTCCACCCTCAGGCCAAGACACCTCATGCCTTTGGCATTGGTGGTAATGCCCTGAAGGCTCAGATGGCAGTGATCTGAGACTCCATGCCACAGGGTACCCCAGGAAGCAGCTGTTTGCCCGGCGGGCTGGGAGAGTTCCTGAGTCCATGGGAGACACCTCTGCAGTTGCCCCCAAATAGCTGAATCTTCCCAGCTCCTCCGTGAGCAGGTACTTGGAAGTGCCCGTGGAACTGGGTACTTACTACTCCCGAGAAAGCTTCTGCTCCCACAGGCTGTCAAGGTCTGAGAAACTTGGGCTGTTTAATTTTCATAAACACCCTGAGTAGAGTAACTTTACTTCCCTCTGGCAGATGAGGACCAGGGGCCACGAGAGACCATGTGACTTACCCGACGTCACAGCCTGCAAATGGAAGAGCTGGGATTTGAACCCAGCTGGCCTGGCCCAGCACCTGGGCTCTTTCTAATGCCTTCACCACCTTCATCTCAATGCCTTTTCACTGTAAGACAGGGTAACTGGAGAGGATTTCCAGTGGCCCTTATTAGAGGCCAGCGTTCATCTCTTTTGAGCCCAGGCACCCTGTAGGGGCTGTGCAGCTGCAGCCTGGCTGGCATAGGCAGTCCAGCAGCCGCTTGCCCCTGGGTGGCTGCCCACTTCCTGCCGGGCCCTATGTGCTCTGGGCCTGAGGCTGTGGCTCTGGAAGGGGATGCCCCACCCCCATCTTCAGGACTGGGTGATTCCCGGAAGCAATAAGCCGCTGAGCCGCTGTGGCCAGGGCTCCCCCTCCCTAATCCCCAGCCTGTCCATGATTATCCGATGGCTTCAGTTGGGGGTGTGGGCAGCCGATGAGCCGGTGGGCAGCTGCTGGGTTTGCTGGGCCAGCAGGACAGAGCAGTAAGGGACAGGCCCCTGCCCGGCCTACAGAGGAGCCAGGAGCCATGAGGGTGGCGGTGGGCATTCTGTGGCTCCTGGCCCTCGGAGGACCCCTGCAGGCCCGGGGCGCCTGCCCTTCTCAGTGCAGCTGCAGCCTCCATGTCCTGGGCGATGGCAGCAAAGCCAGGTATGGCACCAGGTGTGCGGGGTGGGTTGCCCAGCCTCCAAGGCTCCACCAGCTAGGCTGGGCTGGGAGGGGTTGGATGCATGGCCCTAGGACCGTGGCGGGGTGAAACCTCCATCTCCCTGGCCCTCAAGACCCAAGGGTCTCGTGGGGCTTGTCTGGGCTGCATTTTCTTCCAGTCAGCAAGGTGTGGCTCTGCCTTGGGGGTGGAGTGGAAGTACCAGGTAACTTTACACATGGGGCAGGGGTGGGGCACAGGTGTGAGAGCTCCAGAAATCCTTCCTGAGTCTTCCTCCAGGATCCTGTGAGTGGAATCCTCTCTAAGGGCACAGGAAGTCTCCTCCTTACCTCTTTCTCTTCCTCTCCTTCTCTCCTGCCCCCTACCATCCTCTATCTCCCCAGCCCCTTCTTTCCCAGGACTCTTCCAATCTCTTGCCCCACCCCTGGGGGTACCCAATCATATCCCAGGTATTCCTTACTGCCCCATCCATGATGGGACCACCTGATTCCTCATACTCTTCCCACTTTGGGTCTCCTCTGGCCCAGCCCCCAGGAGCCTCAACCTTGACCCCTTTCGATGGGCTCTCAGAAAGGCCAGGAGTGCCCATTCCATTGCAAGCAAGGGTCCCTCCATCCTCAGCCTCTTCTTTGACTTTCCTCATCCCCCATCTGAGCCCTGAGAGCACCTCCATCCTCTTCTCCTCCTCTCCCTGGGACGTCCCCAAGGCTCCCGTGTTGTGGACCCTTGCTCTTCCCCCATGGCTCATTCCCTATCTCTCTTTGGCAGTCTTTAAACTATCTTTTCTCTCACCTCTTCAGCCCATCTGTTAATGACCACTGCATTTCCCAACTTACTCAGAGATTTCAGTCTCTGGTTTAGGGTCTTTCCTACCATCTTTCCAATCTTCTGGAATTTCATCCTCCCTTTCTCCCTTGTCTTAGATGGGTGTTGGGGAGTCACTGATGGCTTCTGATCAGGACAGCAATGTTATCAGTGCAACTCTTTCTTTTGCGTTACACAGGCCTCTCACTGTTGTGGCCTCTCCCGTTGTGGAGCACAGGCTCCGGACGCGCAGGCTCAGCGGCCATGGCTCGTGGGCCCAGCCGCTCCGTGGTATGTGGGATCTTCCCGGATCGGGGCACGAACCCGCCACCAGGGAAGCCCTCAGTGCAGCTCTTTCAATGATCTTAGCAATAGGTCAGGCTGATTGGGTGTGAGGGGAGGTAGAGAAAGGTGAGGCATCCCCAAGAAAGGATATCCCATGTGGTCTGAAGAACAGGAAGAGCTCCATTTTTGGCCCAAAGCTGTGATGCTCCAACTCATATGGATCATCAGAGGTAAGGATCTTCTCCCCAAGGGAAGCCAGGGCTAAGCCCTGAATAGGCCAGGAATAGCCCATGGCCAAGGACAGTGTGACCAGGGTGACAAAGAGCCTCCCTTACAGCCTACAGAGAGCACAGGGCTCAAAGTCATACAGCATCAGTGGCAGAGCTGGTCCTGGAACCCAGAACTTCAGTTCCATTTCAAGAACTCTTCTTACCTGGTGATGCTGCCATGGGCAGGGACCAGGGAGGGCTTCTGATAGCAGGTTGACTTTAGGATGGAAAATGAAATTCCAAGGGCAGTTTCCAGGGCCCCTAACATCAGCTATTGGTTATGCCTCCTCTGAAGCCAGAGCTCTCACCGTCATTTCTACTTGCCCAGAAGTCCCACAGCTGATAGGCACCGGCCCATCTGCATGGAGTGTGAGGAATGAGGGGAATGAGGCCATGAAAGGCTGTTGGGAAACCTGAGATCTCCAGTGGCCAAGGGCACAGGTTGTGCAGTCAGACAGAGTCTCCTTTTGTGTCTCAGACACCTTCCTCACCCCATCTTTAACCAGGGTCTCTTGGAGGGCCCAGCCCTTACACCTGAGCACCTGATGGACCTGCCTGTGCTCCATGCTCCCCTATCATGAACAGAGTGTGTGTACTTGTGGGTCCTGGGGTTTTCTGGGGCTGCAAGGGGGGGAGGAGTCTGGGCACCTGGAGAGATGTGCCCCCTTGTCCTTCATGCCTGATTTGCCCCACCAGGAGCCATGCGGTTGGCCTGTGCTGGCTCTTATCGGTTTCTTTGATCCCTCCATTGACCGTTTTCTCCCCCTTCCAGCACATGTTTTCCCATCAACTCCCTTCCTCCCACCTACATCCAGACCTTCCTCCCTGCAACACCCAAGCTTCCATTATCACTGAAGGTATCATTGCCTCCAATGCTTTTTCTTCCTTTGCTGGATTATAAGCTGTATGGGGACGGGGGCTGTGAGCCTGATGTTCTTCTGTCACTCAGTAGGGGTTCCATGTATATCTAAAGAATGAATACGAGTGGGCGGAAGTAACTGGGCCTTTTGTGGGCACCATTGACAAAAGCAAGCCAAGCCCAGCTGACTTTGAGTACTGTATGCAAGTTAAGCTGAGGGATGCTGGTGCAGCGTGTGTGTGTGTGTGTGTGTGTGTGTGTGTGTGTGTGTGTGTGTGTGTG
>NW_021703781.1:31896304-32290159 GCF_005190385.1 Monodon monoceros | reverse complement strand
GTGTGTGTGTGTGTGTGTGTGTGTGTGTGTGTGTGTGTGTGTGTGTGGTGTCAGGAAGAATGATACCAGCAACGCGTTATGACCTTACAAGAGAACAACCTCTCTTAGCAGAGCTAAACAATATCCCCACCTCACTCCCACCCTATCTCCTTCAGTGTGAGCAGAAACATCCTCCAGACGAAACTGGGGCTGCACAAGGGCTGGGTCCCTCACGGCCAGACTCAAAGTTTCGTTCTCTTGAGAATCTTTCCCTTTTTACCGTCTGTGTGTGTGCTGCTCTCAGTGATAGCATTTAACACAGTCCTGCATTGCCAGCTCCTCGAGGGCGGGGACTGCCTCCTGTTATCTCTCTATCTGCTTTAGTGTCAAACTTAATAGAATGAGGTTTAAGAAGTCACTGTTTGGGCAGAAGGAGCATTGGAAGGAGCTGGTAAGACTGACCTGATGTACCTGCAGTGCTGGGATGCAGAAACTTACAACAGTGGTCAATAGCAATTGGGCTTCTACAGGTGACAGGTATGCAGAGCTGGTACACACATGAACTCATTTAAACACCCAAACCACCCTGTGCGGTGGAGTCTATTATTCTGCGGAAACTGAAGAAAATAGAGGTTACATAATAGACTCAAGGATACACAGTCAGCAAGCAAAGAGCCCAGAGGTGAATCCAGCTGTGGGGCTGCAAAATTCCAGCTTTTAAACACCTTGATCATCTCATGGTCCCTCAGTGTCAGGAGAGGCTCGAGGCATCCCGTGTGTGGCTTCCAGTTCTGATGTCATTGCTATATATATATATATTTTAAATAAAGAAAAGCCAAAGCAGTCACAAAAACTGAGCTATAATTTAACAAAGGAACCCTTTTAACTCCTAGATGCAATGCTGCAATGCACAAAATGATCTCAGGATTTATAAATACTATTCATTCTTAGTGCACTGCAGGTGATGTAGGCTGTAAGGGGACATAGTAGTTCAAGCTTGAGGTCCTTCAGGCCAGTGACCGAGGCCAAACGGCCCTCCTGGGACACTTATGAGAGGCTCTGCAAGCAAGAAGCTCCCGAAGAGAAAACAGAAGGAATCTTGTTACTAGCCCACCTCCAGGGCACACCGCAGTCTGGGTTTGGTGTCCTATGAGGCCGTGCGCACCAGGGGGTCTCTTGAAAGGAGGTTAAGTAAAGGGGAATCTCCGACCCCACAGGACCTTTGCTCAAATACTCCCATTTCTGTAACCAGGACAGTGGTGTGCAACGACCCTGACATGACCCTGCCCCCAGCATCTGTCCCTCTGGACACCTCCAGCCTGCGCCTGGAGCGGACGGCCATTCGCAGGGTGCCCGGGGAGGCCTTCAAGGCGCTGGGCCGCCTGGAGCAGCTGTGGCTGCCCTACAACGCGCTCTATGAGCTCAATGCTCTGATGCTGAGGGGCCTGCGCCGCCTGCGTGAGCTGCGCATGCCTGGGAACCACCTGGCCACCTTCCCCTGGGCGGCGCTCAGGGACGCCCCCAAGCTGCGGCTGCTGGACCTGCAGGCCAACCGCCTCTCGGCTGTGCCCCCGGAGGCCGCGCGCTTCTTGGGGAACCTCACCTTCCTTGACCTCTCCAGCAACCAGCTGCTGAGGCTCCCCGAGGAGTTGCTCACCACCTGGACTCACCTGCAGAAGGGACCCTTCCTTCCCGGCCACCACGTCAAGCTGGTCCTAGGTAAGAGATGGCATCCTTCACTTGGAACCACTTTAGTGATACTTGGGGGTCTTAGGCAAGTTTATTAAAGCCTCTCTGAGTCTCAGTTCTTTACCTAGAAAATCACACTTGCCTTCTGGGTTTGAGTAAAGATTGAATGAGAGGCACACATTGGTAGGTAGGTTTAGGAGCTCAAGCTCCCAGCCAGACTGCTGCAGTTCAGACCCCAGCTCTGCCCCTTTTCCCTGTCCCATGAGGGGTTGGGAATCATGGTGGGGCCCTGGCAGAAAGTGGGTAGTAGGGAGTGGGTGGGCAGTGTCAGAAAAGAGGCCTCCTGGCAGGTGTCCCCGGAGCATGCCTTGGCTCATGTGAGGTCCAGCACTGAGGGCTGGAGCAATCTTAGAGCAGTTTGGGGCAGCTCCTGCCCTGAGGCCTGGGAGAGCCTCTCAAGGAGGGAATATTTATTTATTTATTTATTTATTATTTATTTTTGGCTGTGTTGGGTCTTGGTTTCTCTGCGAGGGCTTTCTCTAGTTGCGGCGAGCAGGGGCTACCCTTCATCGCGGTGCGCGGGCCTCTCACTGTCGCGGCCTCTCTTGTTGCGGACAAGCTCCAGACGCGCAGGCTCAGTAGTTGTGGCTCACGGGCCTAGTTGCTCCGTGGCATGTGGGATCTTCCCAGACCAGGGCTCGAACCCGTGTCCCCTGCATTGGCAGGCAGATTCTCAACCACTGCGCCACCAGGGAAGCCCAAGGAGGGAATATTTAGACCCCTCACTTCCTGGATGTGGAGCAGGGAACAGCAAAGTCCATTCCAGCTCCATCCACCCTACAGACTATCTCACCTGATAAAGGGCATTGTATAGGGTAGTACTTACATGGAAAGATGTTGTTTCTTTGAAAATCAACTTTGAATGTCCTATATATATATGTTTATATTTTATGCCCTCTTCTGATTATAATTCCTTCTCCCCCTCCTAAAAAGTAGCCACTGTTATGTTTATTTGCATGTTCCCTATCATTTACATTTACATACACATGCATATACAAACATACATGCACATAGAAATTTTAGCAAACATACATGCACATAGAAATTTTAGCAAACATACATGCACATAGAAATTTTAGCTGTGTGTTTTGCATAAAATTTCATCATATCATATGTATCAACCAGCACTTTTTTTGCCCCGCAATATGTCTTGGAGATCTTTGTAAGTTACTACCAATGAATCAACTTCATTTTTTAAAACTCTGGCATAATATTCCATCATACAGTTATACTACAGTTTATTTAGCCATTCCTCCTTTCATGGGCCTTTAAATTGTTTCCATTATTTTGTTAACACCTGTGATGCCACAGAGAACATTCTTGACAATGCATCCTCGTGCACCGAGACAAATGTTTCTCTAGACTAGGAACCGAGAAGTGGAATTGCTGGGTCACGGAGTATGCACGTTAGATGTTTTAATATTAATCATAGTCTCTAAAGTGCCAGTTCTTACCCCCACCAGCAGTGTGCGCGACCATCCATGCTTCTGTCCACTCTGCAAGCTTATTTGAATGCCAGCCAATGTGTGGGCTCCATTCTAGATGCTGCAGATACAGCAATGAACAAGACGGATGAATATCTATTCCCTCATGAAGCTAACAATAAGTGGTCAGTCAGAATGTTCAACTTTTGCCAGTCTGACTGGTGAAAGTTTCATTGTCCTTTAACTTTGCCATTTGTGTCAGTTCTCTGGGGATTCTGTGTGAAGTCAGATAGCTCACCACCAGAGCTGGGCAGTGATGACTCTTGGGGTGTAGATGCATCAGGAAATGCATTTAACCAGTGATACAAGGTAGCCGTCACCTGGCTGGGATGGGGGTGGGGAATAGCAGAGGAGCCGGCGCCTTCCCAGCTAGTGCTCTAAAGGACCCGGGGGTCATGGATATACAAGCAGGTCTGAATCCACCTTCCCCAACCCTTGATATTTCCGTTTCCAAATACATCAAGTACATGTATGCAAACATATGATATGCTATTGATTAGATGCTATCAAATTTAATAACAATCCGTGGAGGGTAGAAAGGACTTCACATTAAATGCATTCATTTTGTATTTAGAAATGCAAACATATGAAAAGGAACTGTGTCTTAGAATTGAGGACCCACAATACCTCTCTATATGTTGAAGGTCATTTGACAGGGTAGGTACAGTGACCTGCTTTCAGCGCTATAGAAGTGTTCAATTTTAAAGTAAAGAGGGCTGGGAATATGACATAAGATTGGGTTCCCTGTCATCCTCACTCTTGTCTGTTTGAGCCTGTGTCAAGGGGACCGTGGCTCCGAGCGGCCACACTCTTCGCTGGGGCGATGCTGAAAGTGCCACCTACACTGGGAGGACAGGGGTCAGGACCTCCCTGGAGGTCCAGTGGTTAGGACTCCAGGCTTCCACTGCAGGGGGCCTGGGTTCGATCCCTGGTCAGGGAACTAAGGTCCTGCAAGATGCAAGGCAAGGCCAAAAAAAAAAGGGGGGGGGGGGGGGTCGGGTTCATGAAGCATTTCTAGGAATGGATGGATTCTGGCGTATTGCAGTTATTGCAGAAATGCCCACTGCCTGGCCGGTAGCCTGAGAGGATCAGTCCGAGGGTGGCTTGTCGGCACGCTGTATGGCTTAGCCAGTGCTTAATGTCATTTATCTTTATTTATGCTTATAGCCACCCAGAAACGGGAGTAATGCTGTCATTCCAGATGAAGAACCGGGCTTAAGGTTGTAGTGAAGCAAGGAGCTGGGTCTGGAGGCCAGTTCTGCTGACACTGAGCTCACAACGTGCCTTGTCCTCCCTGGGGGAGAAGGGGGGCTGGGACTGGGGATCTGAATATCTAGGGCTCACCTCCTGCCCTGCCTTTCACCCCTGCAGGGCTGCAGGACAACCCCTGGGTGTGTGACTGCCGACTCTATGACCTGGTCCGTCTCCTGGAAGGCTGGGCCCCAAACCTGGCCTTCATAGAGGCCAGGCTGAGGTGTGCCAGCCCGCGCAGCCTGGCCGGACTGACCTTCAGCCAGCTGGAACTGAGGAAGTGCCGGAGTCCGGAGCTCCATCCGGGGGCAGCCAGCATCAGGTCCCCCTTGGGCAGTGCAGTATTGCTACGCTGTGGGGCCTCCGGGGTCCCTGGGCCGGAAATGAGCTGGAGTAGGGCCAACGGGCACCCACTCAACGGGACAGGTGTGTAAGCTCCGGGGACGGCTGTGCTGAGATCCAGACTGGGGCGGGTGGGTCATCATCCCACATGCGGGGGAATGGGGCTTCAGGTTTGCCAGGGAGAGGGAGGTAGGCTGAGCAAGGCTCTTTACTCCCATCCTGTCTGAGTGGAGTTGGGGGACTCTGCCCAGAGGCTGGACGTGGGGACAGTGGCTTCAGTAATAACAATGGATCTCAACCTGTCCTGTCATATTCCACCAGCCACTCTATCAGAGGTGTGGGGCCCACCCTGAGAGGAGCAAAACACTGGTTTTTTGGTAGAAGATGCTCTCTTAGTGTATTTAATATTGATAGTAAGGTTCCAAGTTGTAAATATGAAGCCAGTATCACTAGGAGTAATTAATGCTAGGAGTTACCATCTATTGAGCGCTTCATGTGTTAAATGTATTATGTACAAGGTGTCACTGAACTTTAAAGAACAAACTGATTACCCTTCTATTTGGGGTATAAGCAAACTGAGGCTAAATGGTTGGTCTGCATCACACAGCTCGTACAAGGAGGAACTGCCTGTGCCCTTTTTGCTGTGCAGACAGAGGTGGTCCATCCCTGGCACTTGGTGGGGGAGGTTTGCAGGAGTCACAGCCCGCCTACATGCAGAAAGAGGGTGAAGGAGGAATAATTTCTTGGCACCTGACCAGAACACCTCCCATCCCTCCCAGCTTTCTTCTGTGTTTCCCCCAACTAGGTTGGCAAGCGTTGCTCTAGGACTGTGGGCTTGAAATCAATGTACAAACAAAACTGTGTAAGGAGCTCCACTAATGTAATACAGAAAGTTGGAGATGCTGTGATTGAAGTGGCAGTGGGGCCAGGCAGGGGTGTGCAGAGCACTTCTAGCTGGGCCTCTGCCTCAGGTTCACCCAACCCACCATACTCCCAAAGCATCAGCCTGCCACCCCTGACGGGTCAGCTCTGCAGAACTCAGGCCCTTGAAAGACACAGTTGGAGCATCTCAGATTTAGAAGGCTGATCATTCTTAGACTATGCCTCAGCCTGTGTCTCCCCAAATTTGAGCCCAGGTGATCTCCATCCCCATGGCTAATCTAAGAAAAGTTCAGTGATGCCCAGTCTGTTCTTGGGATAACAGGGTGCTTGGCAGAATGTACACAGTCCAGGGGCTGTGAATTCGGCCCTGGAAGGAAGCTTGGGGCAGATGGGCCCGTTCATTCTCCCACACGTGCCTCTTCCCCACAGTGCACCAGGAAGTCTCCAGTGACGGCACGATCTGGACTCTGCTGGGCCTGCCTGCTGTGTCCCACCTTGACTCTGGAGACTACATCTGCCAGGCCAAGAACTTCCTGGGAGCCTCTGAGACTCTTATCTCCCTGGTCGTCTCTGAGCCCCAGACATCCACGGAACACAGTGGGGGCCCAGCGGCACTGTGGGCAAGGACAGGTGAGGGGGCAGAAGCAGCTGCATACAACAAGATGGTGGCCAGGCATGTCCCCCACATCCCCGAGCCTGCTGCCCCAGCCACTCGGCCCCCTGTGCCCAACACGAAGGAGCAACTAATCCTCCAGCCCTTCCAGATGGGGGCCCCAGGAGAGCACTTGGATGTGCAGGCAGGACCCCAGGAGGCCCAAAGGGTGAGCTCTCTCAAGGTGGTGGGGGACACTTACCAGAGCGTGACCTTGGTGTGGAAGGCCCCCCAGGCTGGGAACACAACTTCCTTCAGCGTCCTCTACGCAGTCTTCGGGCAGCGCGACATGCGGCGGGTGGTTGTGCAGCCTGGGAAGACCCGTGTCACCATCCATGGGCTGGTGCCCAAGATCAAGTACGTGGCGTGTGTCTGCGTGCAGGGCCTGGTGCCCCGGAAGGAGCAGTGTGTCATCTTCTCCACTGACGAAGTGGTGGGTGCTGAAGCCACTCAGTGGCTCATCAACGTGGTGGTGATCAGTGTGGCTGCCATCATCGCCCTGCCCCTCACGCTGCTCGTCTGCTGCGGTGCTCTCCAGAGCCGCTGGCGCAAGTGCCACACCAGGGGCTCCGCTGAGGCCACAGGTGCCTACGTCAACCTGGAGAGACTGGGCCACAGTGAGGATGGCTCAGAGGAGCTGTCCCAGCACAGCCTCAGTGAGGCCGACAGGCTCCTCTCTGCCCACTCCAGCCTGGACTCTCAGGCCTCGGGCGTCAGGGTGGGCAGACGGATCAACGAGTACTTCTGCTGAGGGCCGTGCACACAGGTGCCTACACGCCTGCTCCCAACCACTCTCCCTCTTCGCCTCCCACACGCTCACTCTGACACCTGAATCCATGCTCACCCACTCTTACCTACTTGGGTATCTGCTTACTCATACATTTACACACCACCACCACCACCACAGCTAACACTTATATAAGCACTTACTATGTGCCAGAAAGTGTTCTAAGTGCTTTATATACATTAACTCATTGAATTCTTAGGACAACACTTTGCAGCAGGCACCGCTCTTCTCCCCACTTACCTGGAGAAGGAACAGGGTGAGTAACTTGCCTGTATCAGTCAGTTTTTGCTGTGTAAGAAATAAAGGCAAAATTGCAGTGGTATGCAGCAACAAGCACGTCTTTTCACACAATCCATAGGTCAGTGGGTTGACTGTGGTGGCTCTGCTCCATGTGTCCTACTTGGGGCTCAGGATGGAGAGTCAGTGGCTACCTGGGGCAGGCTTCTTTCATGGAGATGTCAGATGGTATCAGAGAAATGAGCAAACACATGTGATGCCAATTAAGCTCCTTAACACTGCCATTTCTGCCCATATTCTACCTGCCAAAGCAAATCTCATGGCCAAAACTAAACTTTAAACAAGGCAGGAAAGGATAGTTCTCCCATGGAGGTAATGGTAGGGCAGGACATATTTTGCTGAGCAGTGATCTAATCTATGTTGCCCACAAGTACACAGCTAGGAAACGGCAGCTCTAGAAATTGGACCATGCACTTGATTCCAGAGTTGATAGTCCTTGCTCCTTTCCTATACTGCATCTTGATTCCATTTATGCTGACTCGTAGGCACTCACACATAGTCTCTTTATGCATTTGCCACATTTGTACAGCCACATGCACACACATGCAGAGACCCTCACTGTGGACACATGGATTCTAACATTTTTTTCTCCGGGTGCCATTCTGCCTGAGATAATCATCTGATTTTCAGTAAATTCTAGAGGTTTAGGTGCTGGCCAGGAGACCACTGCTCGTTTACTCTCAGAATGTCAGGCTGGAGGGATCTGAGAGACCCTCCGTGGCAGGTGACACGGTACACTCAATGCTGTCCGGCACACAGCTCACCTCTCTGTGTAGCAGCATTTGTGATTCTAACTGAAACTTACCTGGGTTCCTGAGGGTGTCTCAGAGCCTTCTGGGTCACTCAGTAAGCCACTTCAAAGGAGGATTCCCGTTCAGTTTGCTTAAAGCTGGGAAACCTCTGAGATGTCATCTCTGCACATAGGAGAAGACAAACGTTCCCAGCAGAAGGGCCAATGTTCTGTCTTGTCTGAAGGAGTGGCTTCTAACGAAGGGAGCATCCAGGCTGTTTGGTGCCAAGGCCTTTGGGTAATAACTGAGGAAATTTGGGGACAGCAAGTGATGCAAGAAAGCTATCTTTCCAGTATCACCTAAGAGACACCATATTGTCTTGACTCTTTGCTAAATATAAAGACCAGTGTGATGCAGTGATGTCTAAAGTTACTGTACTTCCTCTCACATTTACGAAAGACCTTACAACAGATAACCTTACAACGTTTTTTCTTGTTTTCTCTCATTTTGATCTTCACAATGACCTGTTTTGAAGGCTGGGCTATTTGATTTTACAGACAAGAAAACTGAAACCCAAAGAGCTGAATAATTTATAGAGCACAGTGATGGATTTTCTTGGAGGATCCGTGTCTTTGACAATGTTCTGGCCAGGTTGAGGGCCTTTGTTCAGTATTGATCTCTGCAGTGTGACCCACAGCAGTTTTACTATGGAAATGGATTTTTTTGAGCTACTGAAACCTGGGATCAGAATCATGAGAGCACCAGTGCCTGTGAATGTGGGATTTCCATACATGGCTATTTCCTGCCCATCACCTGTAGGGTACACCTGACTTTAACTTGGGGGCTGTTGCTATTGGTTAGAGAAATTATTTGGTTGGAAAATGACAAAGCCACTGTCTACATCATAGGTCAACAAACTTTCGTTTTTCTATAAAGAAAGCCAGATAGGAGATACTTGAGGCTCCATTACTACTACTCAACTCTGCTGATGTAGTGTGAAAGCAACCCCAGACCATATGTAAGTTAATGAGCATGGATGAGTTCAAATAAAATGTTATTTACAAGAACAGGTGGCAGGCTGGATTTGGCTCCCAGGCTGTAGTTTGCCAACCCCTGATCTAGATTTGTAAAGGCATTTCTGCTATGCCTTGTGAGAGTTAAGACTCAACTCTGATTGTTTGGTATATGAGACTGACAGACACTCCCCAAATCAGAACAAATATAAGTGCAGTGGATGACAGCAGCCATCTGTTGAAATGATAAAGATGTTTTCTCTAAATGATTGGCTGAGCCAATCGAGACTGAACAATTATTGACCCAACTAACATGCAGTTTTATTGAACTTTGAAGAAAAATCAGGAACTTGAAAGCAAGAATGTGTTAGTATTTATCCAGTAACGTGTGTGTGTGTGTGTGTGTGTGTGTGTGTGTGTGTGTGTGTGAAAGAGAGAGAGAAAGAAAGTTTCAACTTTCCAGTGATTCATGAAGACCTACCTTGGTGGTCTGAATGGAATGGCCCCCAAGATGGTCAGCCTCCAAATATCCATATGTCAGCCTTTCTTTGTATGTTCTGTCTTCCCTGGTTTGCTCTTGTAGAGAAGAATCATCCTGGATTGTGCTCATGAATATTCAAGTCACTGGAAAAAACAAATTCACACTGTAAAAAATAAAATGATGTCCTGTTTATATATTAGTCTTTTGGTATATGAATCTGGTTAGTATGAGTCAGTCCCTGGAAACCTAATGTCTTCTTAAAATCCTGGGAGAAGAATTTCTAGGACTTCCCTGGTGGCGCAGTGGTTAAGAATCTGCCTGCCGGTGCAGGGGACACGGGTTCAAGCCCTGGTCCAGGAAGATCCCACGTGCCATGGAGCAACTAAGTCCGTGCGCCACAACTACTGAGCCTGCGCTCTGGAGCCCGCGAGCCACAACTACTGAGCCCTCATGCCACAACTACTGAAGCCCGCACACCTAGACCCTGTGCTCCACAACAAGAGAAGCCACTGCAATGAGAAGCACGCACACCACAAGGAAGAGTAGCCCCCACTCACCACAACTAGAGAAAGCCCACGCGCAGCAACGAAGACCCAACACAGCCATAAATAAATAAACTAATTAATTAAAAAAAAAAGAATTTCTAGTCTCTCAAATGCTGAACACCAGCCCGCACTAGGGTGATCCCACAGTATGTGGCCCTTGGAAGCCTTGTTTGGAGGTTGGTTGGAATCATGACATCTCCAACATGTCTTTTTAATTTTTTTTGGCTGCAGCATGGTTATATTCCTCCTGACCTAGGCAGAGGGTATGTCTGCTGTCACTTGATGTAGACATGTAAACTTACAGGGAACCAAAAGGCAGACAACAGAAATTTTATCCTGGAAAGTGGATGTGGCTATTAAAACTAGGCTGTTAGTCAAGGGGCTCAGTGAGCAGTGCGTTTAAAGGGCTAGAGCTGGAAACTTTTGTTTTAACTATCATATAATCCAGGAGAGACAAAAATCAGTTTACAAGTACTTGAGCATATTTTATTGTATGGGCATTGTAGTCAGGATTGGTTAGGCTTATGCTGTGCTAGCAATTCTCAGATTTCAGTGGCTTAACAAAGAAACATTTATTCCTGCTCTCACAGGGTCTACTTGAGCGAGTGGGAAATGAGGATGGAGGGAGGGGTCTGCTCTCTTCTTCACTCAGCGACCCAGGCTGATGAAGACTTCACCACCTGGAATGTCAACAGTTGCTGTAACAAGGGAAAAGAGAACCTGGAGAATCACATAGGGGCTTTTAAAACATTATTTCGTCCAACATTTCATTAGCCTGAATATTGGTCACGTAGCCCACCTGTTTCAAGGGGGCTTGGGGATGTAGTCCTCTGGGTGTCTATCACAGGCACAGGGAGCCAAGAAGACCGTCTGAGACATGGTTGGAGCAGGTGGAGGAATGAAGGAAAAACACCAGCTTGAGAAAGAGGAAGGACAGCCTATCTGCTTCCTGGTAGGTTGCCTAGTTCTCTGTCTGAACTCTCCCAAAGTTCCGATCATATTGGGGGATGGGGGGAAGGGGGCGTTTTCCAGTTGAACAGATAGGAAATCTAAGACAAGCCAGGGAGCTGCTGCTCAGAAGCCATTTTTATCTAATTAATTTCACAAACACAGAGTAACTCCTCCCCCAAGATTCTGTCTCTACTAAAAATCCTAAGAGCCAAGCTCCTAAAAGCATCCTTCCAGAAGGGAGATAGGGCTATAATATCCTCAGATTCCTTCCTTCCTTCCCTTTGTTGTTAAGTCTCTTGAGTTTAGGGACACCACTTAACCACTAGTTGTTTAAGAGAAACGACACGAGCCAAGCTAACTTTAATTGTTCTAGTCTCCTGTTTTAACTGACAGCACAGCTATTCCCTATGCCTATATACAAAATAAGGAAACTAGAGGATGAGGGAGTCAGGAGAGAAGAAGGAGCTGTGATTCCAGAGATGACATACCAGTGGGCGTCCTTCTCAATTTTCTGGCAGACCACTGAAAGGTTGAGTTGAGCTGGATTCATTTAAAGAGGCTGGAGGGGATGAACAGAGAAGAAATTGTGGGGATGTAGGGCTCTTTAGGCCTTTCTATTTTGGGGTGAGAAAAGAACTCACTAGTCATTTGTGATACCCATGGATTGAATCACATTTTCCCACAAAGCAAGGCTGGCAAAATTTTGGCCAACCTGGTAGGGAACTCTGGAATGAGAATCACCCATCAGAGTTGCCCCCATCAGGCCAGACTGGCCAGGGCCCTGTGCCCTCACCTCCCTCAGTCTCTGCCTGGGGCTGCCTGGGGAAGGGCATGACCTCATGCAAGCGCTCCTTGGAGTTGAACATCGACTCATTCCTGGAAGGGTGTCTAGGCAGCACCTCTCCACATCTGCCACAGCTTTTTGCTCATTGTACTCTCCTTGCTTTTTAAATTTTCACTTTGAGAGGAAGTCCAGAGATCTAGCCAGATTGTAGAGTTAGACTGTCTGGAAATTCCAGCAAATATATCTGGCTTGGATGGAAAGCCTGGGGTATAATCAGCTTACTTGGTGACCCATTTCCCCTCTCACTGGTTAGCTACTAAGCGGATTTTCTCCCCTGAGGTCTTTTATAGGATATAATGTATACCATGAATCTTAGGGGAACCCATGGAATTTCAATAGTCATCAGAGAGTACCCCAGGTAATGGAAAGCAGACTCTCTTCCAGAGTCTGTTGGTGTGGGAGGCGAATTAAACTTTATTGGGCACCTACTTTATGTTAGGTACTTTATTTTGCATAATATTAATATTTCCTAGAAACACTATAAAGAATTCATTTATTTTCTCACTTTGCACAGGAGAAACCGACTTTCCAAAGATCTCAAGACTAGGAAGTATAAGCTAGATAGAAGATCCCATGGGACCGGATCTATAACAGTATTGCTCACCATGGCCTTCCTTGCACCTAGCAAAGGTGTGGCTTAGAGCAGATGACCAATATATATTTGTTGAATGAATGAAGAATGGCAGATCAAATATACAAAACCACATATTATCTCACTTAAAAAATTTTAACAGGGCTTCCCTGGTGGCGCAGTGGTTGAGAGTCCGCCTGCCGATGCAGGGGCCGCGGGTTCGTGTCCCGGTCCGGGAAGATCCCACATGCCGCGGAGCGGCTGGGCCCGTGAGCCATGGCCGCTGAGCCTGCGCGTCCGGAGCCTGTGCTCCGCAAACGGGAGAGGCCACAACAGTGAGAGGCCCGCGTACCGCAAAAAAAAAAAAAATTTTTAACATGAGAAATACACAGCGTTCAGGGAAGATTTATAACATGTAGAAATACACAGCATTCAGGATAAATTATGTGATCCAGGATAAGAAACATGCTTTGATTTAATCAGAAAACACAATCTCGTGGTTTAGCCTCTGTACCGTGATGCTTCTCTGATTCTGGTCATCCAAGCAGCAGGTGCAGCTGTCTTAACGCAGAAGAAAAATGAATCCACCATGCGAGGTGCTGGGGAGATTACCACTGATAGGAGTGGTTGCAGAATTACTTTGTTAACCATTATCTGCATTCACTTTTAGAGACTGGTTGAAAATTCTAGGTTACAGAAGCCAATTGTGATTGATGAAGTATTAGATGTATTCTGGCCAAATCTCCTGAACCATAGTGCTCAGGATAGCATTACCTGTTTGTTTCTCAGATCGTTTTTTTGTTTGTTTGTTTGTTTTTTGCGTTACGTGGGCCTCTCACTGCTGTGGGCTCTCCCGTTGCGGAGCACAGGCTCCGGATGCGCAGGCACAGCGGCCATGGCTCACGGGCCCAGCCGCTCCGCGGCATGTGGGGTCCTCCCGGACCGGGGCACGAACCCGTGTCTCCTGCATCGGCAGGCGAACTCTCAACCACTGCGCCACCAGGGAAGCCCTCTCAGATCTTTTTTATGAGACTGAGGGGAGGCAGTATCAGGACTGAATTGGACATCTGGCTTATAGTTTGCTCTCTGGACTCAAAAACCAGAAAAATGGTAAATCTTCTGACCTTAGTTAAGAGACATAGCTCCCTCTTCTGGGTTCTTACTGAGCTTGTGATCTGGGCCATAACAGACCTCAGAGCATCCAGGGGCTTTGCTGCTGCTGTGCTGACCTACATCATTATGGATTACCAATAATAGGATTTGCCACTCGGAAGCTTGGACTATACTTATTCAAAAACTCATAAGGTAGTTTCTTACAGAAGAATATGGCTTCAGTTTCTCACTATTTCTTGCTAGTTCTGGTCTTTCTGGATTCACATGCAGCTCAGCTATCCTGTCTGCCAGGATGTACCTGCTCAGAGGAGAGTTTTGGCAGGTGCGCTGGGCTAACAAGATCCCAGTAGGGGATGGGCTTTCTTTGGGGATGGTGTGAAGTGGGAGCAGGCCAAGATTTGGCAGGAAATCAGCAAAATCTCTGTGACTTGTGCTGAACTTTGATAAACTGCGCGTTACCAAAATGGGTCTAACTCTTGTATTTCAAGAGAATCATATTATTTCCTTCTAATTCATATGTCTAATGCCAGGATAAGCCTGATCCCACTTCCCACTTCCCAGTTTCCTGATGTACATCTCAAAGCTGTTGTGGTTTTTTGTACAGGACTCTGCAGTGCGTGTCTATCACTTTGGGAAAGATCCCAAGGAAACTTCCTGAAGAGTTCAAGCAAGTGAGAATTGAAAATTCACCCTTATTTGAACTGCCCCGAGGGTCTTTCATCAACATGAGCACCTTGGAGTACCTTTGGCTCAATTTTAACAATCTCACTGTGATCCATCTAGGAGCCCTGGAGCACCTGTCAGAACTGAAAGAGCTGAGACTGGAGGGGAACAAACTCCGCTCAGTACCATGGACGGAGTTCCGTGCCACCCCGCTCCTGCGGGTCTTGGACCTCAAACACAACAGGATTGATGCACTCCCTGAACTGGCTCTTCAGTTCTTGGTCAACCTGACCTACCTTGACCTATCCTCCAATAGGCTTACAGTTGTAGCCAAGAGTGTCTTCTTGAACTGGCCAGCCTACCAGAAACACCGGCACCCTGGCTGTGAGACCGAGATTCTCTCCAGCATGATGCTGGCGCTGCACGACAACCCCTGGTTATGTGACTGTCGCCTAAGGGGACTTGTCCAGTTTGTAAAGTCCATCAGTCTTCCAGTAGTCTTGGTGAATCCCTACCTCATGTGTCGAGGTCCTCTCTCCAAGGCAGGGCAGCTTTTTCACGAAACAGAGCTCAGTGCTTGCATGAAGCCGCAGATCTCAACCCCCAGTGCCAATGTCAGCATCCGGGTGGGACAGAATGTGACCCTGCGATGCTTGGTACAGGCTAGCCCCTCACCAACTATTGCCTGGACTTATCCCCTGAGCACGTGGAGGGAATTTGATGGTAAGTGCATGCACCCTCTCCACGTATCTGGGGGGAGGGTGTTGGGGAGGTCTGTAGCAACCCTGCCCTCAATAGAGAAGTTCTAAACTGAGTCGATCATGAAGGAGGGGTGCAGGTAAGACTGGGACAGACCTGAATTATACTCACCACGACAGAAAAAATTCCGAGACAGTGTTCCACTATTGGCATTATTTTATTATTATTATTATTTGGTCATGCGACTCAGTGAAAGCCCGGAATCCTAACCACGAGGCCGCCAGGGAACTCCCTATTGGCATTATTTTACATGGTTGCGTACAGATCTCTATAGGATATAAGATGTAAATATACATACTCCATATAATATATATTTATATATTTGTTGCATACAGATCTATCAATATAATATATATTTGTTACACACATATATGTATAATATATATCTATATATTTTTGCATACAGGTCTCTATAGGAAGTAAGATGTAAATATATATATATTACATACATATTTGTTGCATATATATATATTTGTTGCTTACAGATCTTGATAGGATGTAAGATGTTAATATATATGAATTGACTTAACAATATTTTATTGATATAAATATTATAGAATTGTATATGAACACATATATTCTTTGAAAGCCTTCTAGATGCAAAAAAACCATACCGTGTATTTTTAAATCAGAGAATTTCTGACTAGAACTGATTCTAGAGATTATCTGTTACTTATTTCTTAAACTTCTCTGAGCAGAATCACCTGGGGTGCTTGTTTCAAATAAAATTTTCAGGCCTCTCCCTGGAGATTTGATTCTGTTAGTCCAGGGGAGGGCCTGAGAGAATGTATTTTAACAAGTGTTTCCTCCCTCTGCCATTGCCTAACCCCCAGCTCACTCTTACCAGGCAAGGTTGGGAAGTCCTAGATATTGACTGAATTTTACACTTCCTACCGCTGTGTTGATCAGACCTTATTGGCTTGAAGTTGCCATGCTGGGACCCAGGGAGAGGGAGTGACCTGCGTGGGCCCCACCGCTGGGATTCTAAACTGCCTCTCATTTCCTGAAGTTCATGCTCTGTTATCACACCTCAGCTGAAATCACCTTTAATGCCACCCTTCAGCTCTGGGGTACATCACAAAGCCAGGGATGGCCTCTTTAGAAGTATCTCGATGCTATCTAGAAGACAACTAGAAATATCTAAGTGAAACTTGAGAAGTACAGTCAGTCACCCAGGTATTTGTTATATATGGTGACAAACCTCTGGATGATTAAAAAATACTTAATTAGCTGAAATTTTGACTTTTTCCTATCATTTGATTACGTCTTATAGGCTTGAGGTTAAATACCAATGAAGGAGAAACATAGGATCTGTTGTCATAGCCTCTTTGAGAATGATGAGATGCATCCAGATGTTATCTTTTGTGATGTTCTATTATCATTCTCTTTGGTACCATGTTAGATCCATTCTCTCAGTAATAATAACAGCTAACACTTACTGAGCACTTACTATCAAACTTACGGAGTAAATACTGTTATCATCCCATTTTACTGATGAGGAAATTGAGGCCAAGAGAATCTAAGCAACTCATCCAAGACCATATATTTAGTAATGGATAGAATCCAGGCACTTGGCTCCAGGCTCTGAGCCACTCTACATCCGGGAGGTAAAAAGGCACTTCCTGAAGCTCACAGTATTGTACAATCACCCTGTTGTTAGAGATCTCCTGGAAACCACGTGTTAGCTCAGCGACGCTAAGGTCGTTTGGTGGGAGGAGCTAGTGAAGTTAAAAGAGTGTGGTCTGGGGCTTCCCTCGTGGCGCAGTGGTTGAGAGTCCGCCTGCCGATGCAGGGGACGCGGGTTCGTGCCCCGGTCCGGGAGGATCTCACATGCCGCGGAGCGGCTGGGCCCGTGAGCCATGGCCGCTGAGCCTGCGCGTCCGGAGCCTGTGCTCCGCAACGGGAGAGGCCACAGCAGTGAGAGGCCCGCGTACCGCAAAAAAAAAAAACCAAAAAAAAAAAACCAGTGTGGTCTTCATAGACAGAAGAACTAGGTTCCAGATCAATCGACACCCCTGAACGATTCTCACTATAGGCAAGTTGCTTAATCACTCTAGTCCCCAACTTCCCATGTGTAAAATTTGGTTGCTTACATTACAGGATTGCTGAGAGGCAACACCTGGCACCTAGTACATGCTTAATAAATGGTCACCACCACCTTTTAACAAAAAACTGGCATTGCTGGACACTCTCCAGCTGACTGTCTATCAGAGAAATGTCTACCTGAGCTGTTTTGCTGTCTCTCTCCCCAGTGTTGACCTCGTCTCCTGCAGAAGATGCTGCTCTGTCGGAGCTGGTCATACCTGCTGCCCACCTGGTAGACAGGGGCAGTTACACCTGTGTAGCCTCCAACTCCATCGGCAGGAGCAGCTGTGTCATCTCCCTCCACGTCCAGCCCGCCCAGGCCGCGCCCACACTCCATTCTCTTTTCTCCACTTCGGAGGGCAATGCCTACGTTGACCTGCGGGTGGTTAAGCAGACAGTGCGTGGGATCGTGCTGGAATGGTTTGTGGCGGCCGACACCCCTGAGAAGTGGTTCACCCTCTACATTGGGTCGGATGAAGCCCGCAGGAAGGAGGTCGTTCATGTCGGCCCAGGAGTCAGCACATACTTGGTGGATGATCTCCTCCCTGGCACAAAATATGAGGTCTGCCTTAGCCTGGGGCGCCAGCCCCCACGCCAGGGGCGGTGTGTGGTCTTTGTGACGGGCCGAGACCACGGCGGGCTGGAGGGACGGGAGCGCCTCCTGCACACCACGGTGATCCTGTGTGCTGTGTTGCTCTCGGTGCCTGTGGGCGCCTATGTCTGGGCAGTCCAGGCTCCCTGCAGCTGCAGGGAGTGGGGCCTGCGCTGCTGTCCTCAACGCAGGAAAGCCCCCAGATGCCCCCCGGCAGTCCCAGAGCACAGGGATGTCTCCTACAGAGACCACACAGCTGTCTGTGAAGATGGCCTGGGGCACAGAGGTGCTGAGGGGGAGGGGGACGAGGAGAGAGATGTAGAGGGAGATAGTGGCCCGGGAGGAATGGTGTGGGCCTCCAGCCCCTAAATTAAATCTCTGTGGCAGCTCAACTTGGCTCGACCCATTTAGTCAACAAGTATTTATTGAGCAGCTGCTCAGTTCCAGGCTCTGAACTTGACACAATGATCCAGGAGACACAATTCTTATCTTCACAGAACTGGTGCCAATGGACCCTTGTCCAGTTATCCATGGTGACTCGAAATTAATAAATGTTATTTTCTAAATATATAACCCTATAACATTTACATGTTTACATGGAACATTTACATATAACACATTTCACGTGTTATCCTCCTGCAGAAAGGTAGGATTCTAGCCTTTGTTACAGGTGAAGAAACAGAAGCCCAGAAAGTTACAATGACTTGACCAATGTCACCCAACTAGTAGGCAGGAGGGACCACCCAAAAGAGGTTCTAGTTCCACTGTTTCCTTTAAATGTTTGCTTTGAAGTCTCTTGTGTCTCCGGTTGTTCAGAAAGTATTATTCTTCCTTTTAACAGCAAACGCCCAACTGAGGTCACATAAGTTTGATGTTCTAAAAAGCTGCCTTTTGGGGTGATGAGAGCCTGGCGGGTGATGTGAGTCTCTATTTGTGGGTGTCTGTGTCCCTGTGAGCAGTCCTTGGTGCTCCTGAGAGCCTGGTGCCATCAGCAGTGAGGAACAGGGGACTGGCTGCAGCCCGGGGCTCATGGTCCAGTGATTGATGGAAAGCAGGGTCACAGGAGCCCTATTTGGAAAGAAAAGAATTTATATAAAATCATATAACTATAATTATTATTATTGCTCTTATACTTATTACAAAGAGGAGGCTACACAGTCCTGATTCCCACCTAGTTTCATGCGATTGTGAGATTAAGGCTTATTTTTTCAGCCCTGTGTCCCTAGTATTGCAGTGCTGAGTGTGACAAATGTTTTTATATGAATAAGGAAATAATCCGCACTCCCTTCCCCAGTTAATGTTCCAAGCTCTCCTATTAAACCCCTGAGAGGTGGTTGTTTCCTCTTAAGGGGCTCACGTGGAGTGTGTGTGTGGGGGGCTGAACCTCAGGGACAGCTCACTGTCCCTGCACGCACCCCTGCTAGTGAAGGTCTTTCCCAGGATTTAAGCCGACATCTGTGTCCTCACAGCTTCTCCCGCTGGCCACGGGGAGACGCTCTGAAGACTCAAGTGTGAGCTGACCCCCTTGTGACATCCCCAGAAATATTTTCTCCCTCCTTCCCACCTTCCTTACCAATTCCTACCCATCCTTCCAGACCCATCTCATGTATCACGTCCTCCAAGTAGCCCTCCTTGACTTTACATGTCTAGGAAAAAGAAATAATGAGTGGAACAGGATATGCAATGTTTTTGTTACTTGCAAACCCTTTGGGGCAGAGAGTGACCTTTCTTGCTGTAGCTGCTGGGCTCATCCAATACCAGGACTGTGTTGATAATCAGTGTTGGTTATGATGAATTTTAAAAAAATTGAAGACAGCTCTCATATTCAGACCAATTGTTACCTCACTTCTTCAAGTTCTCCTCATTTATCTTTTTCTGAGCACCAGAAGCTTTTTCATGGAAAATTTCTGTCACACCAAAAGTGGAGGAAATCTTGTTCTTCTCTTCAGTCAGGTTCCGTAATTTTTTTTTTTTTTAACATTTTCCACTCTTACTTCATCTAGTCCTCGCTCTCAACAGGTTTTTTAAACTGGAGTATTTATGGTAAATACAAAACTTACCTGTGAATATTTTAGTTCTATCTCCAAACAGATAATGAAGTTTCAAAAAGACACGACCACAATTCCACTGTCACACCAAAGAACATGAATTTTTGAACTATATGTACATATATATAGTTATATATACATATGTGTACAAATAACGCACACATATAAGTAATGTAGCGGAGAATTTTTTTATGAGAGATTTCCCATGATAAATTCAGAAAAAAAGTGGTTGGAGCAGGGTAAGAACGTACTTCCATTGGCCTCTGCATACTCCTTTCACAGGATCAAAGGCTGTCCGTGGGTCATGAGGGGGCGCAGTCATCGTGAAGTGGCCTGGGGCTACCTTGAAGGCAGGAGTGGATGCTTTGGCCTCCACTTCGGGCAAAGAAAGCTTCGTGGTGGGTGTGGGCAGAGGGATAGGAGGAGGGAAGGGGCTGTGGAAGAGGAGTGTGGGTAGCAGGGAGAGTCAGGAGCATATCCTGAGCAGGGGCAGTGTTCAGCTGCGTCTGTGACATGGAAATTTAGGGAGAGGGAACATAATCTAGAGAGGATTTCTGAGAATCTGATATTTTAAGACCCTTAGCCTGCCCCTTAAAAAATCCTGAAGATGGGGCTTCACTGGTGGCACAGTGGTTGAGAGTCCGCCTGCCGATGCAGGGGACATGGGTTCGTGCCCCAGTCTGGGAAGATCCCACATGCCGCGGAGCGGCTGGGCCCGTGGGCCATGGTCGCTGGGCCTGCGCGTCCGGAGCCTGTGCTCCGCAACGGGAGAGGCCACGACAGTGAGAGGCCCGCGTACTGCAAAAAAAAAAAAAAAAAAAAAGCCCTAAATATGCACGTTAGATCGATTAGGCAGTATGATGGTAGGGGTAATAGCACAGACTCTGGAGCCCAGTTTCCCGGGCTTAAATTTTAGCTTTGCTTCTTACTGGCTTTGTGACTCTGTTTCCCTGAGCCTTAATTTCATCATCTGTGAAATGAGGATAATAATAGTACCTACCGCATGAGGTTGTCCTGATGCTTGTACGAATTTTTACATGTAAAGATCTCAGAACAATGCCTGGCACATAGTAAGCCCTGAATAAGTATAACCATTTAAGGCATCCATGTCCATTTGTGTTTTCTCTGAATGTGACTCAGAAGACAGACTGGTCATTTGGAACAGCAGATCTTATTAGGATTACATATGTGTGTCTATGTAGAAATACATACATATATGTATATATACATATAAAGACAGGGTATCTATGCTAATGTCCTTCACATTCTGTTTAATTAATGCTTAATTAATGTTCTGTTCTGTATAAATAGTGTTTCAAATATGCTATAGTTTTAGATTCGGTTGTCATGCTCTTGGGAATCTGTTTAGAGCTTATACCATGTCTATTTAAGGTAAGTGCCTTTGATACAGGAGACATTTGTAAGCAGGGCTACTTGCTTTTAGAATGAAGCCATTGCTAGTCCTAGGCATCTGTTATTAGCAACTTGAGAGAGGTGTTTTGTCCTTTTTTCTTTTTGCTTGTTAGAGCCTGTGTCCCTCACACCTACAGGAGGGCCTGACACAGATGATATACTCAGAAATTGTGTTATTGAAAGAATGATTGAGTAAATTATTGATTAATAAATAAATGACTGGACCTCACTCAGCCAAAGAGGTGCATTTGTACAATTTTATAATGTCACCAATATCACAAGTCCATTGTTACAAAATAAGGTCACTTACTTTATTGATCAAATTATGGTTGCTTAAGCCTTACCCACTTCATTCTAGAAACTAAGACTTTCTATTTTTAAAAAAAAATTATTTATTTTATTTTTGGCTGAGTTGGGTTTTAGTTGTGGCACGCGGGCTCAGTAGCTGTGGCACGCGGGCTTAGTTGCCCCGAGGCATGTGTCATCTTAGTTCCCCGACAAGGGATCGAACCCACATCCCCTGCATTGGAAGGCGGATTCTTAACCACTGGACCACCAGGGAAGGCCTGGAAACTAAGACCTTCTGAGCATTGCCCCCTCACCCAGTTATTTCTGTGAATCTCCTAAGGGGTCTTCCCTGTGTCCACATGCCGGTCAGCAGTCTTAGTCCTCACCTGGCATCCTCCCCATTCTCTCTGCCCATCCTCCCACGCTCGGGGCCCTTGAAGACTGTCAGGGAAGTATTCCTGCTTGCCAACACATGCCAACATCCATGCTGGGTGAGCTGACCCAGGATTTTCTCAAAGCTTCCAGTCCTCATGGTGGGGAGGGATAAATTGGGAGATTGGAATTGACATGTACACACTACTGTATATAAAATAGATAACTAATAAGAACCTACTGTAGAGCCCAGAGAACTCTACTCAATACTGTGTAATGACCTATGGGAAAAGAATCTAAAAAAGAGTGGATATATGTATACGTATAACTGATTCACTTTGCTGTACAGCAGAAACTAACATGACTTTGTAAATCAACTATACTTCAATAAAAATTAATTTAAAAAAAGCGTCCGGTCGTCAGAGAACCAGGAGACTCCGGCTCCTGCCCAGCTCTTGCCAAACTTCGCCAGCTGGACTCTGGGGGACAGCTGTTCAGTACAGAGTCCCATGGGTCCTCTTAGGGGCAGTCTCATTGGTTCCTAACTCCCTGGGAGCGTAGATGCTCAAACGCAATCTGTAGGGCTGCAAAGATCACAGATGTTGTGGTGTCTGCCCCGCCCTCCCCCACTTGCCTCCTGGTCCACTCTCCTCTCTTCTCCTATCAGAGGGTGGAAACATCCTGGAGGTAAGGATGAGCAGAAGAAATCCTTTCCTCAGGGTATGATGCTCTAGCATGGGACCGTCAGCCGTCCTCAAATGCCCTCGTGTACAGCTAAGAGTAGCGCCTGTCTCCTGAGCTTGTATCAGCAGAAACAAAGCTGGTGGCAGGTGCTTTGCATAGATTAGCTCTTGTCATCCTCATAGCAGTGATTTTTTGCATCCTGTACTGATGAGGAAGGTGAGCCCCAGGGATGCTTGGTGTCTTGTCCCAAGTCACACTTAGGTGGCAGAACCAGGATTCAGACCCAGGGCTGTCAGACTGTAAAGAGCAATGTTTGTTTGTTTTTTGTTTTGTTTTTGTTTTCTCAGCCACACCACGCAGCTTGTGGGATCTTAGTTCCCCAACCAGGGATCGAACCCGTGCCCCCTGCAGTGGGAGCACGGAGTCCTAACTACTGGACTGCCAGGGAATTCCCGAGCACGATGTTATTTCACATAATTAGAAAGTCTGAGCTCAACAACGGGAAAAAAGCACACACTGTTCTACAGACTTCTTGGAGTCACATCTGTTGGTTGTCCATCTATCCTTGGGGCCCAGGAGTGGTAGAGCCCACCCAATCTGTTATCCCTGCCTCCCAGCTCTTTACCTTGAGGTCTAACATTGTGCCTGTCTTAGTGTGACTGGGCAGGCAGTCCCTTGGCCCACACTGTTCCCTAATGCAGTAGCACTTGGCCTGGCCTCACTCCCACTGTCCAGAGGGTCCCCTCCAGTGCCACCACATTTGCTAGTCCCTTGGTGTTAGCCACATCTTCCTCCTCTTTCTCAATGTGGCTGGTGCTGGCAACTAGGCACTTTCCCCATGCTTCCCAGTACAAGAGTTGCTCACATGCCCAGTTTCCACGATTGCCTCTCCTTTGGTTCAAGTTCCTGGGCTTGTCCTGGAGCCCCCATTCCCCACCCCTGGGCCTTGGTACTGGCCTGAGCTTCCAGCCCAGGGGCCTTCATGTCCCAGAGACAGCACTGCTTCCTGGGCTTTCATTGCCTATACCAGGCCTCCCAATTCCTGCCCTCGCTGGGCTGGGCTGCGAGATAATTAACTTTAGCTGCAGTTGCCATTCCTCCCCAAGCAGCCCTGCTGAGGTGTGTCCTGCTCATCCAGGCTCTGATAAGCCACACTCAGGTAGACAAGCCCCACAGGCGTGTTGCTGTTACAGATGTATGCGTGGCAAGTTGAACAAAATTTTGCAGCCCCCCACAGTCGGATCCGGGGGCCGGGGGATGGATCCACCAAAGGAGCCAGGCAGCAGGCTGAGCTTGGCTGTCGGGACAGTTGGTCTCTACAAGTCAGCTAACACTGATGCTAAGCAGGCAGCCAGAGGTCAGCTTGGCTTTTGGTTAACAGATTTTATTTACCATTTACAAAAGAGGTTAACTGCATGCAAGTTGTAAGGGTGCTGCATTGCCTATGGAGGGCAAACGTGATCCAGCACAGCCCTGTCCTGAAACCTGTACCTGTTTGTTCAGTCTGGGCTCCTGGCTTGTCAGAGCCCAACCCTTAATACAGCTTGGGTTGTGGACTGCAGAAACCCTGGCAAGAAGCCTGCACACTGGCACATCTGAGTAACACACCTTCAAACACCAACTCAAAAATCAAGAAAACCACATGTGCATGCAATCTGTTTAAATAAAATCACGGACATATTCTAGAGAGGTTATTAGTGAGCGGAGTGAAACACAAAGAATTGTTCCGTTTCTCTCTCTGGGCACACGTTTAGATTTCCTCTTGGCAGATTTCCTTAAAGTCAGACGGAACTTCTTTGCATTAATAGAGGCCTGCATGTCGTCTCTGCTGGAGGCCGTGGTCACAAGCTGATGAGGTGTGCCCCAGCTACACAAACATGCTGAGGGGCCGGGAGCCCTCAAATGAGCTCCATGCCGCCAAACTGCTATGTGGCCTCTGGCAATCAGTCCTCTAGGGAACTCATTTTCGTCATCTTGGCAAAACGGAGCCTTGGCTGGATGTGCTGCCCAGCTCTGGTCCTCTCTGACAACGGCTGTCCTGGGCTGCACAGGGGATGTAGTTGGGGGGTGGGGGGTGGGGGGTGGGGAGGGAGGAGACATGGAAGGGAAGCTATGCCATCACCCAGCTCGGGCTGTGGTGGATCAGTGGCAGTGCCCTCACCCAGCACAGCGCCTCCTGGGGGGTGCTTGGAAGAATAGCTGAGGGGCTCCCAATACTTTGTGGAAGAGCTGCACCCCAGAGAACTGGGCTGCGGAAAAATACTTTGCATTTGTGCTGCTTTGCACTTGGTTAAAGCCCCTGTCGCTACTACTTGTTTTGATCCTCGCCCCAGACCCATGAATGAGGCAGACTCACTTTCTTCATTTTCCAGATGAGGAAGAGCAGAGCAGGGAGTTTAAACAGCTTTCCCAAGGTTATAGCATGTGAGTAGAAGAGCTGGATAAAAATGGAAGTCTCCCCAGATCTCAGCGCTGCACTGTCTCTTCAAGGACTTCTGGTGGGACAGCTCCTAAGGGGACTTGATGCTTTTCCGGATATCTCTAGGGCTGCCAGCGTGGCTCCAGCTATTTCTGGGACCAGGGCAGGCCCATGTGGGCATAGCAGGGGCCCACAGTCTCTGCCCAGACACCATCCTCCAACTTCCAATGGCTTTTAGGCACAGGTCCACAGTCAGCGTGAGTTTTTGGTGCATCTTTGCCCTCCCCTGCTGCATTTGGTCTCCTACAGCCTGCAAGGTTTGCTGACCCTCAACCTTAGTCAGCACTGAACCCCCTTTTTCTGCTCCTGTTCTTAGCTGAAGACTTCAGGATCCAGGTTCTAGTTGACCTTGTCACATGTGGCCAGGGCCCTGCTCCTGGACTGAGAAAGCTGGGGCCCCAGCAGGACCCAAGAGACACTGTGAGATCTGGGGTTGGTGAGTAGAAGACATAGATCTGGCTCCTCGTCAACTCCCAGCCTCTGCAGAACAGGCAGCATTGAACCTGTGCCGAGGATCTGGGTGACGGGAAAGTATTTGCCAATTGCATCCATAACCAGAGAAATAAATTCCTCGCCCAAGGCACTGTCCTGAGCCCTGGATATGGGGGTTACACCATTGCACAAAACAGGGGTGACCCTAAGGGGCAGAGCTGGGGAGTATGGCCCAAGCAGCTGGGCAATCGGGTTGGGAGAGAAGGACCACAGGACACGTTCTAGAAGTAAGCCTCGTTATGCACATTCTTCTTCTCAAACTTTTGCCTGAGCTCAGAGACCAGAGCTGACTGGACGGGTCTTCCCGCAGCCTTGTGTTTTGCCAAGGCCTTGGGTTTTGGTGATGGATGGGGTTGCTGAGGGGCGAGTGAGCCAGAGACTGTAGGCACCATCCAATGGGCTGGTCCCATGCTGGGTGCCATGCTGGGTGCCATGCTGGGTGGTGGAGGGGGAGCGGGGACTTTGGGGGGCGGTGCACTTCCCAGGCTGTTGTTGTTGCAGTTCTCATTGGGAGGATCCTCTCTGAGCACAAACTTGTCAGCGGCCTTGGTCCTTCTGAACTTGAGCCACTTGATGCCGGCGGTGCGGGGTGCAGGGCTGGGCCGCTTGCGGAGCACACGCCGCACCGGCAGGACCTTGTTGGACTTCTTGTTGCGCCAGAAGGTGGCGGTGGAGATGAGGACGGTTATGGCCACAATAATGGCCATGATGCCGGCCAGCACACCCACGGCCTTCATGGGGTTGTCTTTGGTCTGCATCAGGAAGGCAGCCATGGGGTTTCGGGACAGCATCTGGAAGAAAGATGCATTCGGCTGCTCCTGCCTCGTCCCCGGAGGACAGAGCAGGGGCCGTAAGCCTGATGGTTTTTAAGCTTTCTGGGGTCAGGCATCCCTTGGAGAATCTGCTGAGCACTATGGGCTTCATTGCAGAAAAAATGCACACAGAGAAAACACAATGCATGCACCTCTGCAGAAAAATGCACACAGAGAGAGCATGACGCAAGCACCTCTTCTGGATGAAGAACTCCTGCATTAGTGCTACTGCTTTCCTTTGATTGGGGGGAGTGTGTGTCACGTTTGCCCAAGTGCATTAGGAACCTCTTAAGTGATGACTTCCTGCCAGACCCTGAACTGAGAACTACACATAATGATTTTACTTCTGCCTTTCAACACCCATGTGAAGGAGGCATCACTAGCCCCATTTTACAGAAAGGGAGTGGAGGCTTGGCAAAGTCCAAAGGCACGCCATCACAAAGTGTTGAAACTAGGATTTCGAGCTGACTTCAAAGCCTGTGTGTTTGATGGCACAGGTGGTCTTCAAGAGAATCGGGTGGGTGTCTTTGGAGGAAGGTGGTCTTTCTCCCTCTGGCCATGTTGCAGCGAGGTCTGAGCTGGCCCTCTGGCCCTCCCCCCCGACTCCCCCGCAGATCAGGGCTCCGTACCCACCTCAGTGTCTATGATGTCAATCTTGAGTAAGGCCGTGGTGCTGAAGGATGGGGAGCCGCGGTCCTTGGCCTGCACCTCTAGTGACCACGTGTGGTCCCCGCTGGGTGTGATGTTGTGCAGGGCATCCAGGGAGCGGATGGAGTTCTTGAGCCGGATCTCCCCCGTGTGTGTATCGATGTCGAACACGTTGGCTGGCTCTGCGTGGGTGATGGAATAGTCCACCAGGTTGTTGGGCTCCTCTGCGTCCTGGTCTGTGGCCTGTGCACAGAGAGGGACAGGCAGAGCTGGGCTTCGAGGGCGATACTTGTGTACCCTGGCTCAACCAACACGTCATATAGAGCTGGCTGGGCTGAAGGGAAATGGTCCTAATCCTATTTGAGTGAATGGAGCTGGGAGAGGAATTGAATGAGCCAGGGTGGGTCTGCGCTTGGCTCTCTCTGTGTGTTGTAGCAGTTCATTCTCAGAACAAGTCTAGGCAGTCCAGTATCGTCAAAAAACAAAAGCCTGGAGGCGGACTGACTTGTCTAAGGATGGAGAGGTAGAAGGAGGGGAGCTGGGATCCAGAGTCAAGTCTGTTGGGTTCCAGGGTTCATGCTTTTTCTGTATCGGGAAGGCAGCGCAGCAGGGAAAGCGGTGCTGCAAAGGCAGGCAGACAAGCTGTGTGAACTCAGGCAAACCAAACATGCAACCTGCCTGAGCCTTAATTTTTTTTACGTGTAAAGTGGCAAAAATATCTTCTTTCTCAGAGGTTACTTCTGGGTTGAGGTGGGGATGACGGTATATAAAGTACCTTAAAAACCCTTGCTTATTTCAGGAATCCAGTATATTTTAAAAGAAATCCTTATGCTACAGTGCCGCTTGCAGTTGCAGGGACAAGACTTTTACGGGAGCTCAGCTACCTTCGAAGCCCACCTCAATTTTCACTGGGGTCCCCAGCACCATTGTCTTCTCCTGGACGCGCTTTCCAAACTGGGGGTAGTGGTCATTGACATCCAGCAGCGTGACGAACACCTCGGCTAAGCTGTACCTGCCCTCCATGTCCTCTGCCTTCACGTAGAAGTTGTACCTGGCAGTGTCCTCGGCGTCCAGGCTGGCCCAGGGCTGGGTGTAGATGATCCCAGAGGATGGGTGGATCAGGAAGCTGTTGGGCACAGACAGCGCAGGCAAGGGTGTGCACAAGCACACTCACGTACACGCGTGTACACTCACAGAGGTCCACACATGCCTGTGGTAAGGAGCCGCCTACAGGAAGGGGCGGTAATGCACCAGGCAGCTTCCCCAAGGCATCCCGAAGGACCACCCACCTACTTAGCAGTCTTACCAATGTAGAACTTAACCCAAGTCACAGCCCTTCCCTCTCCTCCCGCGACCTGCCCCTTCCTAGCCCAGCACTGCTTGCCTGGCCCCCAAGGCCACGAGCCCCAGCTCCAGGCCATAATGATGTCCCTTCTTCTCTCAGACTCACCTCACCTGGTGGGTCCCCACACCTTGACCCCAGGCTCTCTACAGCTCCCCTCCATTCCTTGTGCCCAGGCTTGCCTCCCCGACCCAGGTCCTGCTCTTCCCAGGCTCCTCCTGCCTTTAGCACAGATCCTCCTCCACCCTCAGCCTCCCAAATCCCTTGCCTGAGGTCCTGTCCGGGATTCTGGATCTACTCACAGGTCTGCCCCGGATCCATAGATGGAGTATTTGACTTCACCCCAGGGACCTGTGTCTGGATCGACGGCCTGGAAGAGAGAAAGCTCCCAGTGGCCCCTGCCCCTTTGTCAGGGCATGTTGGCAGCTCTTGCTTTCAATGGCAAAACAAGGATTTGGGGGGTTTGCCCAGCTGGGGAGAAACTGATCTGGAGCCCTGCTCTGGAGCCCTAGTTTCGCCCCAGGAGATCTCAAGTATTGGAGGAACCAGATCTGGAAGGCCTTGTATTTCTCATTATATGTCCTCATTATAGTCCTGTGAGGTGCTGTTATTCCCACTGTATGGAAGAAACTGAGGCTCAGAGAGGGCTGGTAGCTTGTCTAAGAACACAGCCAGTGAGTGTGGGCTTTGCGATTCAAACTGGAGCCCCAGTTTGTCTGACTTCACAAGGTCCCCTTCACCCCCAGTCCCTGGGTCAGCCCCAACCCACTGTGACAGCCAACACGTTGGAGCCCCCTGGGGCATTCTCGGGGATCCTGGCAATGTAGTAGTGGGAGGTGAACTTGGGGACATTGTCATTGGTGTCCAGGAGCTGGATCACGATGTCCGCTGTGGAGCTGAACTTCTCTGGGGTGTTCACTTCGATGGCCAGGAGCTGGGGAAGGAAGGAAAAGGAGGGCTTGTCTGGGTGGCAGTCGCTCTGCAGAGAGCCTGCCACGTCCCGTCTCAGTACCATCCCTGCCTTGTCTCCCGTTTTCTCAGCAGCCAGCCAGCTATGCCTGCCCCCACCTGCAGGGGGTACCTCTAAGGCACACATCATTTCCCTCCCCACTGACTGCAATGCCCGTTTCCTTATGGTTGCCATTTGCATTGGGACCAATTTCTTTTGCTCCACTGATTTGCATATTCCTTTGTTTTAAACTTCCATTAAAAAAACTATTTTGCTTCATAATATACTTTAATATCTGTTAGAGCAAGTTCCTGCCTCATATTCTTTTTACCTGAATTTCCTGACTATTCAGGTCTATTTCTCCAGATAAAAACCAGTATAATTGTGTCAAGCCCCCTCCCTCCTCCCCTAAGGAAATTCTGGGTAAGACTTAATTGAGGTGGTGTGATTCTTTATTAATTGACGAGAATTTGCATTTTTAAATAGGTGTGTCTTTATATTTCTTGCCTTCTTTATGTCCTTTTGTTAAATTTGTGCATTTTTTTGTCATTTAGATGCTGCATATTTCTTGTTATGGTAATTCCTAGAAATTTTATCTATTAGTTGTCACTGTAAAAGTGCTCTCTTATTCCATTATTCTCATTGCTGTTTTTTGTACGTAGGAAAACGATTAGGTTTTGTGTATCAACTTTATAATCAATCATATTAGCAACTTTGCTGTGTCTAACAGTTTTTCGATCATTTCTTTTAGATTTTTCTAAGCAAACAATCACATCATCTAAAATAATGATGATAATAATAATTTTTATCTCTTCCTTTCTAATGTTTGTACCTTTTGTTTCCTTTTTTTATCCAGGAATAATGTTATTCTAGGAAGAGTGTTAAAGAATAGTGGTGAGAGCAGTTATCCACGTTTTGTTCCTGACTTCATAGAATGCTTTTAGAATTTCACTTTTATCGACTGACTGATTGAAGTATAGTTGCTTTACAATGTTGTGTAGAATTTCACTTTTAAACATGATGCTAGCTATCGGTGTCTATGCATTTATAATCATAAATAATTAAAACAATTTAAAAAATACCAACAAAGTATTTTTCCTTTTTATTAATATAAATTATATATTATGTATAATATGCATTATTCATTTATGTTTATCATTTTAAATAATTACAAGTACAAAGGAGTATATTTTTCATCTCCTGCTAAAGTTTTTAACAGAATAGATGACATATGTCAAATGTGTATGAGAAAACATCTATCCTGAGGATCAAATAGTTTTCTTCTCTCAATCTATTCACATGGCACATTGTACTGGTAGTTTTTCTTTGGACACCTCTCCATGCATTCCTGGGGACAGTCGTAGTTTAGAAGCGGGAGCTCAGTGAGGCTGTGTGCAGTATGAGAAGGTTCTTGTGTCATGATTCTTCTTCTCCCTTTTCCACCTACTCCTCAAATCAGCAGGAGGGGCAGAGAAACTGAGAGGAAAGGAACAGGGCCAGGAGGGGCAGAGTGTGACAAGGGACCCCTTAGGAATGAATCTAGGTGCTGCTGTGACCCCCCATTCAGGGTAGTGCAAAGCATCACCTACCTTGAAGGTTAACACTTTGAACTTTTCAAAGTCAATGGTGGCTGAGTTTTCTACAATGATCGTCACTTGGGCTTCATTCGGGACCGTCTGGGGGACCACTCGGAAGATGCCCCCGGGTCCCACCAGCCGCAGGTTGAATTTGGCATTGGCTCCCTGGACAACAGTTTGGAGAAAGGAAACAGGGAAGATGGATGAGAACAGAAACTCATTAGATAGTCGCGCTGTGCAAGGAGCCTTCACGTGCCCTTGACCCCGGGAGGCGAGTATTATTACTTCTTTCTATAGGGGAGGTGACGAAGAATCAGAAAGGTTGAGCAGACTATGAAGACTCAGCAAGGAAACAAGCACAGAAAGCCTAGCCCTGAGCCGGGCACAGGGGGCGACAGGCCACATCTGCAAAGCCTGGAGGGTCAGACGCAGAGGTGCTTTCATTTGACTGGCTTTTTCCTCTTAATTGATTGTGAATATATTTAGGCCAAGCAGCTAGTCTTTGATTATCTACCCTCCCTCCTCTCTCTCTTTGGTTACCCACTCTTGCGTAATTCATTTTGTGACTCTCCAGGCCCCTGTGAACATCAGCAGGAAAGGCTCATGCAGGCTCAGCTTTGGGACTTGGTCCCATGTGGTTTGCAGGAAGACAGAGTCGAGGGCAGGGCCACATACCTGGTCTGAGTCACTGACAGTGATCTTGAGGCCCCGCAGGATCTCCCCCTGGGGCGGGTGCTCATACATGGACAGCTCAAATCTGTTCTGGGGTCCACTCTCTCCATAGAATGTCGGTGGATGGTTGTTGAGGTCCACGATCCGGATGGTGACAGGGGCCATGGCCTGGGCAGCTGGGGTCCCTGCAGAGCTGACCTCAGTCACCTGGGGTGGGGACAGGTGGCTATGGCTGTGTGGCAGGCTGATTCCAAGATGGCCCCAATGATCCCTGCCTCCTGGTATTCATGCCCTTACGTAATCTCCTCTTTTTCAGTGTGGCCTGGCCTAGTGACCTGCTTCAAACTGATAGGATATGGCAGAGGTGATGAGATATCACTTAGTGATTAGGTCACTAATTTGTGATTAGATTAATCTAATCACTGATAAGTGATTAGATTAGGTCATAACTTCTATCTTCTAGATAGATAGAAGATATCTATCTATATCTATCTTTTGCTGGCTTGGATGAAGCAAGCAGCTGTGTTGAAGAGGCCTGTGTTCCTAGGAACTAATGGTGATGTCTAGCCAACAGCCAGCAAGGAACAGAGGTTCTTAGTCTGACAGCCCACGAGGTACTAAATCCTGCCAATAACCATGTGAGCTTGGACGCTAACCCTCCTCCAATTGCGCCTTCAGATGAGAACCCAGTCCTGGCTGAAAATTTGTTGGCGGCTACGTGAGAGACCTTGAAACTGAGGACCCAGCTAAGCTGACTCTGTACTCCTGACTCACAAACTGCAAGATATAAATGTGTGTTGTCTTAAGACACTAAATTTGTGGTGATACGTTACAACAGTCATAGGAAACTAGTATAGGGCTATTACTTGTCCCGTTTTACAGATGAGGCAAGAGGAGGGAGGCAGTCACCTGGGGTCACACAGCTGGACTAGGAAGAAGGTAGATGTATCTGATTCCTTAGGCAGTGCTCTCTCCACCTCACCGCACTGCCCTCTCCTTGCAGCCAGATGTGGGTTCAAACCCTAGCTTTACCATGTTCTGCACTTGTGTCCACTTGTCCAGGGGGAGGCTGCAGGAAGGGGAGGTGTGGCGATGCAGCAGTGGATGACAAATACAGGCTGCAAAGCCAGGGCCAAGAGTCCACAAGCACCTCAGGAACGGGTGGCAAATACCATGTGAGGCCCTGCAAGGGCTTCCTTCCGCTCTCCTATAAGCATGTCTGGTCTTACCTATCCTCAAATGACCCTCCCTGGCCTCTACTCCATCACACACTATAGCTGCTTCCTAACTCTTCTTTGGTAGAAGCTTGTGCCCTCTGCCCCCTTTCCTCCCATTCAATGCTCAGCCCGTCCCCAACTCAGATACTTCACACTGACTTCCATGCTGCAGGTGGCACTGCCCGCTCCCCCTCCCCCTTCTGAGTGTGCTGTCCCCTTGGCTAAAGTGGCTCCACTTTGCAGGTTGGACTTGACCCCTGGTCTCTCCTTCCCTGGCACCTCCCTCTTCCTCACTCTTATCCTGGGGTGCTCCCGCAGTGGCCTTCTGAGCTGGTGGCTCCTCTCTCCCCCCAGCCCTCCTCTGGGTGGTCTCATGCCCTCCCCTCCTTTCACAGCTACCTGTATGTTGATGCTGTCTGCCCTGAAGTCCAAACCTGTTACCCTCAAGTTTGGATGTTTCAACTTGAATGTCCCCGAGGCACCAGAATGCCTCATGCCCATCCTACTCAACTTGCCTTCTCACCTGTGTTTGTGATGGCATGGTACCACCCTAGATGCATCCCTCCCTCTCCTTTCCCCCACCCCTCACGGCCCCATTCTGTGGAATCTGTCTCATTCACAGTTTGCCGTTTGTCCATTTTCACCGTTCCGCCTCCGCTCATCCCCACGGCCCCTCGGCATCTGTCACCTGGGCTGATGGCTTTGCTTCCCTACCTCTCATCCACTTCCCTCCAAACCCAAGCTGGGACCAGTGCTCTCAAACGTCAGGCTGAGACTGGTGCCAGAATCACCTGGGAGCTCAAAACACGCAGAATCCTGGGTTTCCCCCAGGCGTGCTAAATACCCATCCTCAGGAGTGTGTCCTGGAAACCTTTTTTTCCCCAAGCTCTCTGATTTTGGGAATCCCACTGGTCTAGCGAGCAGTCAGAGTGAGCTTTGAACAAGACTCTAATTCTGCTCAAACCTTTCCATGGCTCTTCCCTGCTCTTGGGCAGGACTAGGTACATAGTTTGCAGGCCCAGTGAAAAATGAAAATAGGGGGCCCCTTGAGAATTTCAAGACAGCAAGAGCAGAGCATTAAGCCCAGCATGGGACCCTTCTAACTGTGGTTCCTGTGTCATCTCACAGGTTGCATGGCCGCAAAGCTGGCCCTGTTGCAGGGAAAACCCATGCCTCGTATTCAAGGCCTTTGCTCCTCCGGCACCACCTGGGCTCCAACCGTTTCTCCTTTACGTGCTGCCTGTGGACTCTTGGCTCCGGTCCCACCTGACCCCTCACTGCGCCCCTGCTACATCATGTTCTCTCACCTCCAGCCTCGGCTCACTGGGCTTTCCTAGCTTTGCAAGGCCTCCGCCTGCCCCACCCTAAACAGTGCTCCCCAACACCAGTCTCCACTTGCTGGGTCCTACCCATGTTCATGGCATCGCTGCTTCCATCCTTCCTTCTCCTGCCTCATCACAGCTCCCCTCGCCAGGTACTACCTCTTGTAGGTGCTCCTTGAAGCAACATCTAGATCCTTCCTCCCTAGATCCTGCGAGCCCTGGGGGGTAAGGGGGCAGCCCAGGTCTCATCACCTTTGGAACCTTCCAGGGCTGAAGGGTGGGGAACGCCAAGCTCGTGGGAGGGTACCTGTACATGCAGCTCATACACCTCTCTCCGGAGCTGGGCAGGGCTCTGGGTGATGGAGATTGCTCCAGACGTCTCATTAATTTCAAAGGCTCCATCACTGCCTGTCACAGAAGACAGATGTGCCCTGCAGTTCTGAACAAGGCCACATGGTGGCGCAGGGTGCCATACGTTCCTCAGACGCTATCTCATTCAAGTCTCCCCATTATCATCTGTGTCTTGCCAATGAGGAAACTGAGTCTCAGAGGGGCTAAGTAACTTATCTAAGGTTACACAGTGAGTGCAGAACTGGGACTCAAGCTCACTACTTTCTGGCTCCCAGGTGCTCTAGTATTTTGCTTCGTGTGTGTGTGTGTGTGTGTGTGTGTGTGTGTGTGTGTGGTAGAAAGAGAAAGGAGAAATAAAGAGGTATAGAGGAAGGGAGATGGGAGATGGAGAGAAGGAGAGAAAATAATGGAGGGAAGAAAGGAAAAGACTGGAAGAGGAGGAGTAGAGGGAGATGCAAGAAGACAGGAGAGGAGATGGTGTGGTGTGGGCACTCGGTAGGTGTTTGAAGGATTGCAGCGGTGGAGGGGAGGGAAGGCAGTCAGAGGTCTGCGTGCCTGGGGAGAGATGCCTGTGTGTGATAGTGGACACATCTGCACGTGTGTGAGCTGCTGGAAGGGGCGTGTGTACCAGGCATGTTCCAGGGACAGGGTCAGAGGAGGTGATGGTGTCTGAGTGAGAGTACAGAGATGTGTGCATGTCTGGGACCAGGTACGAGGTGTGGTGGTCCCCTGGAGGGGACCAGCTACTGAGGGCTCAAGAGCCCTCCCCAGGGCTGGCTTCTCCTGCTCAGTTGCTGCCCAGCCCAGCTGTGGAAAGAGCCAGCAGACTTAGGTTCAAACCCAATGGGAACTTGGGATAATTTAGCTTCTCTGAGCCTCAGTTTTCTCACCCATGTACAGGGCTAGTACTAGGCACACGCAAAATCATCATTGCATTTAATTCACTGAATTCAACTCTATGCTCTAGGCCAAAACATTTAAAAGAATGAGAAAAACACATGGCAATTTAAAGAGTATAAGAAATCTTGCCACCCCTTCCCATTAACGAGGTATGCCCAGGAGCCTGTGGGAACATGAATTGGCACCACCTGTGCCGCTTTCGGTATCCAGCCCCCAGCCCCTCCCTGCCCAATGCGTCTCTCCCTGTTGCTGGACATAATGAGAAGCAGGGACCAAAGCAGACGCCCAAGGAGACGTGCCGCCTCCTGCAGGGACCCAGCCACTCTTCTCCACCCATCTTGTGCTTCTGGCCTATAGATGAGGAAACTGGGATCCGGAGAGGTTGGATCTCACTCTGGTTACCCAACGAGTTGTAGCTGCAGCCCAGCAGTGAGCCCCAGACTCACCGTTCACGAGGCTGTAGAGAACACGGTTGGGTTTGCCGCGATCTCCATCCATGGCGACGACGGTCAGGACCTCTGAGCCCTTGGGGGGAACAAGGATTTTATCCTGTGGCCCTGGGAGGCCGTTCGAAGGCTTTGGGAAGTTGCCCCACCTGACAAGCCCTGCTCGATCCTGGCCTGCCACCCCCTCCTGGTCTCCCTACTCAGGCCCGTCTCCCCGGAGGCCTATCCATCCTCATGGCAGTTTCCTGACTGTCCTCTCCCCCAGCCCTGGCACCTCCTTCCCGCTTAGCTCCTCAGCAGGACCGTCTGGGCCTCGCCCTGCTCTGACCTGCAGCCCCCATGGGAGCAGCCCGGCCTTTCTCTCTCCCTCACTCTGTGCCCTTCTGCACCACTCAGCTGCCAGCATCTGAAAAGGTGATGTCTTAGCTTGGGCCCAGCACACGAGTAGTGCTCAGTAAGTGTTTTCATTGTTGTATAAAGTTGGGAATTATCAGAATCCGGGGAAGTGAAAATTGAGAATGCAATTCCGTTCCACAGAGAGTTCTTGAGCCGTGGCCATGGGAGGTGTGGCTGGGGGGGCACATAAACACATGGGCTCACCCCGAGGATGGGCGTGCCCGTGGAGGGGCGTGCTGGGCGTAGGAGCAGACATCAACCAAAGATGTCGGCGAAAGCAGTGCCTGGGCTGAGCCGAGAAGGGCAGGAGGCGTTAGGCCCATGGGCACGTGTCCAGCAGAAGGAAAAGGGTGCAGTGGTGAGAGGGCTGGGCTGAGTAGAGGATGGTGGGGCCTCCGGGGTGGAGGGGAGGCCGGCCCCTAGATGCCAGGCCCAGGACTGGAACCTGAGAGGTCAAAACACAAAACACAGGGGTGGCGGGGGAGGGGGCGGGAAGGAGGGACGGAGACTGTGCTGAAGGGGAAGGAAGCTGAGGCCAGCCTTCCATCTGGGCCCACGTGTGATGTCCGACAAGGGTTGTGGTGATTCGGCAGCAAACTGTGGGAGAACTACCGGTTTGAGGGGCCCCAGGCTATACAGGCTTGGAGGGAGGGAAGCGAAAGGCACCTCACCTCCTGTACGAGGTGGAGGAAAGGGCCACTTAAACCAAATCATCAGCTCTCTTCCCAGCCTCTCTTCTCAGCCCTTTTGAAGGGCTGACATGTGCAGCCGGGCTGGCGTAAGCTTGAGTGAGTGAAGAGACGCCTGGCATAGCCTGGGCACCCGGTACGTGCTCCACACACAAGCCACCGCTTCTTCCCGGGCCTACCTCCCCCCGCAAAACGACCTGTTTGTGGCCTGAGTGAGGGGTCCAGAGCCGGCCTCCACATGAGCTGAGGCTCGCGAGTCCGGGTCGAGCCCAGCCATCCAGCAGGGGGATCCTCGGGCAGCGCGAAGGACAGGGCAGGAGGTGTCCGGAGGTGACACTGGGCTGAGGGGCGCAGCCACCCACCGGAAGGGTGTCCTCGTACACATAGCCATAGTAGGGCGTGCCCACGAAGACAGGGGCCATGTCCTGCACGTCCTCCACATTGACTGTGACCGTGGTGGTGGCCGAGAGCACCACGCTGGCCCCTCGCAGCCTCCCTCCGCCATCCTGGGGAAGGGTCGGAGAGGGAAGAGAGGTTGGGCTCTGGAGTTGAGCAGACTCCCACGGAATCCGGCTCCTGTCACTTACTGGCTGCCCTCCCTGATTTCCGTTTGCTTCCGTGTCACCTGGAGATAATTTTGCCCTCATACGGGTGTTAGGAAAATTAAATGAGATGATGCAAGAAGGTCTTCAATCAGTGCCTGCTATGCAGTAGGCGCTCATAGGCATTCCTTTGGAAAGAGGGTTAGGTTTCTCTCCAGGGAAATCATGTCTGATCAGTAGCACAGGAAGAGGGGGTCGGAGCCAAATCCCCTCTCCCAGCCCGGAGCCAAGCCTCAAACACTCTTGAGGACCTGCTAAGAGCATGATGTGGACCCGCGCCTGAGCGTGTATAATGGAGCTGTGCGCCCACCAAGCCAGCCCTCGTGGAGTGGCTGGCAGGCAGGCCCGGCACGAGCCTCCTGGTGCAGATTGAGGGGGATGCCCTGTAGCCAATATGTGACCAGCAGGGGCCTTCCTGGAAAAGAAAATGGGGGTCTTAGAGGGACGGCTGGGGCTTCCTGACCTCAGGAAAGAGCAGCCGCTTTGGCCGAGCACCTGCTGAGTTGCAGATCCCATGTCACACGCTTTAGAAGTATGAGGAATTTAGTTAAGTCTCGGGGTGGGCAGATGAGAAAACTGAGGCTCAGAGAGGGTAACCGGTCACACAGAGAGGAAGAGGGTGAGCAAGCCCGGGCAGAGAAACAGAGGTGCCCAGAGGCCAGGTTGTGTGGATGTGAGGGCCATGAGTCTCCAGGCACGGCCACCTGCACCTACAGAGGAGAGCCAGGCCTGTCAGTCCTGAGGGGGCGTACGCCCTCTCCCAGGAGGGAATATGCCCTCTCTGGCTCAGAAACACCAGCCTCCCTGGGGAATATGTCCACGTCTGGGCAGGCTCCACGCATTAGAGATTCCGAGCAGCTGCACCCCCATCCCACCTTCTGCCCCGAACTGCCCCCCAGTTGTAGAACCTAGCTGCTCCAATCCAAGGGCAGCTTCCCCTGACGGAGGCTGAGGAGCGTCCAGGTGCTGCCATTCCTCCCTCTCTATTACCTTGGCAACCACAGCAATGAAGTGGGCCGGGGCCTTCTCGTAGTCCAGGGTGGCCCCGGCCTGGAGGTGCAGTATACCACTGTGGCGGTCCACAGAAAACTGGGTGGAGTGTGGATTCTGTAAAGAGCGAGGGGCGGGCTGGGCCTTGGGGAGGGACCCAGGTCCCTCGCCTGCTCTGCTTCCTGAAAGGGGGTCTTCACCGTCCTCCCTTCATCACACGAACTCTGGTCTCAGGGCTGAGGTGCACACTTCAGGGCACTCAGTCTTCCCGGCCCCCAGGGCCCCGCTTCCTAGGGCTCTGGGCTTCCCCTCCCTCTCCCTCAGTCCAGCAAAGACGTTCCCTTCCAGCAGGGCCTCAGCTCTTTTCTCAGCTCAGCTAGAAAACAACGGGGCCCAGCTCGGGGCTAAGCTCTGGCCTGGAGTTTCCAGCAGGCAGAAATGTCAGCAGAGTGCTCTAACCTAGAGGAGGTGAGGGCTGAAAGCCATAGTGACAGAGAGAGCCTTCGGGATCTTTCAACCCCTCCATTAAGTGACTGTGGGTCAGTCAGCAGCATCTGGGTAGGGGGTTGGGGCGGTCAGATGGGGACAGGAGACAATCCTCAATCTGAAGAGGGGTGACTGTGTGTCAGGAGCTGTTGTTGGAGCCTGACACGTATTTAATCTTCACAACTAACCAATGAGGATGCACCTTCAACTTGCCCATTTTACGCATGAGGAAACTGAGCTGGGAAAGTCATACAATGATGGAAGCCCCATGCGTGGGAAGCGGTGGAGTCCTTTCAGAACCCGTGGAGCCCAGGGGCTTTCTCCAGAAGCTGTGTCTCTAGCCACTGAGCTATACTGCCTTGAAAATGGTGAGAGCAAGTGATTAACTGTGGAGAGCAGAGAAGATGCTGCAGAAACGCAGCCATGGAAAGGAGGGCAGTGGGTTCCGGAGGAGTCCAGGGAAAGGCAGGAGGTGTGGGGAGGGGTCTCCGCCTTCGACAGGGTGGGATGGATGGACAAGGGTAGGGTGGAGGTGTCACAGCTCTGCTCATTCTGAGAGTTGCCCCTTCTGCCTTTTTTCCTATTGACACTTCTAGGCTCAGACAAGTTTCTTTTACTTTGTGTGTGTGCAAAGTGCCCAGGCCATCTTCTGGGGGAGGGGTTGGTGGGGGGAGAGCTGAGGGTCCTGAGATCTGGGGAGAGGGAGGCAGGTCAACTCAGAGGGAGCCAGGATGGGCCAGTCAGGGGAAGATGGCTTCCTCTCAGGCCAGTCTTAGGTCCCCACCTATTCATCCCACGCCTGCATTTACTGAGACCTCTTTGGGTGGGATGCACCATCTCTGACAATCTTTGGGAATAGTTGAGGCACTGACCTAAGGGCTTTAGTGATGGAGATGGGGGCTGTCCAGGTGTCCCTGCTAGCCCAGGCCTCTGGTTATTTCCTGTGTGTCCCACCTTACCTTCAGGAAGTAGGTGACACTCCCTCCAGAACCTGTGTCCCTGTCCACTGCACGGACCTTGGCGATACTGCTCCCGGCAGGTGTGTCCTGAGGGGTCACAGCCACAGAAGGTCAGTCCCAGGGGTAGTGACAGATGCTTGGGGAACTGGGGTCTGGGGGCACGGAAAGGTGGAGTCAGGGAAGTGAGGGGTGAAAAAGAGGTGAAAGGTGGTGATTGACCTAGGGAGCATCCAATAGGAGGAGGGGCCTTGATGGAGGAGACACACTGGAGTCAGAGCGGGGTCAGGAAAGGGCAGAGGAAAGGAGGAACAAACAGACATCCTCCCCCTGAGAATGGCTCCAAATAGACAAAGGCTTTAAATATGAAGTGGCTGTAAACAGTTAACAAACACAGACATATTCCGTATCACCAGGGATCACACACGTGCAGTTTAGAGCCAGCGCAAATATCTTTCTCCTACTGAATTAGCAGACATTTAAAACTCCCAGAATGGCCAGTGTCGGCCAGGAACCAAGAGACAAACCCTTTCTCACATCCTAGGGGAAAGGCAAACAGGTGTCATTCTGGAAAATCAATCTGGCAACACCTCACAGGTGCCCAGGCTTTGACCCAGCAATTTCAAATCATTCCAGTTAGAGAAAGGAACTTTTACGCTCAGAGTTTGTTGTTTGATGTTTCTTATGACGGCAAAAACTTAAAGTATCTTTAATATCCAAACATAAAGGAACAGTTCAGTAAATGCTGGAATATGCACTCAAGGAAAGCTATTAAAATCTTAGTTACCGCAACTTTACAATTACTGAGGAAAATTCTTATGTTATAAATTCAGTGAAAAGTAGAATACAGAAAACATATGTTTAGTATAGTCACAACTATGTAAAATAAAGAGAAAGCAAGAACCTATGATCATGAAAATGATGAGGAGGAAATACCCCCAAATTTAACAATGTTGTCTCAAGCTGGAGGGATTAAGGGTGGTTTCTGAAACTCTTTTTTCCCCACTTTTCTGTACAATTCACATTTTTACAATAAGAGTACATTATAGGGAATTCCCTGATGGTCCAGTGGTTAGGACTCGGCATTTTCACTGCAGGGGGCGAGGGTGCCCCCCAAAAAAGAAAGTGCATTATAATTTTAATGGAAAATGGTCAATGAACATTCCTTTGGAATAAAAATGTGAGGGGCTGGCAACAGAGGTGGCAGGAGGACACAGAGGGGAGGGGTCTCCAGAGGGTAGTGAGTGATGGAGAGGGCTCTTCACTCCAATGCCTGGTCCCCTTGGCCAGGTCACAGGGCAGCCCAGAGGCCTGGGGCGGGAGTGCATCGACCCTGCCTGGTGGCCCCTTGCTCACCTCGGGAACCTGGACAACGTAGGGCTCCTGGATGAACCTGGGTGCCTCGTCATTGGCATCAGTCACCAGGATAGTGACTTTTTCCGCCACCTGAGAAGGGGCAAAGGGGACAGGTGTTGGAGCATTGAGACCTTCCAGGTGATAAAGGGACAATGGCCTCTAACACCCTAGGTGTATGTCTCTGCCCCCTCCTTCCCCCTCCCTTCCCCTCCCTCCCTCCTTCCTTCCCTCTTTTATTCATTCATGCAGCCCATACTGTTAAGGAACTACTCGGTGCCAAGCACTGTGCTCCATGCTGGAGACAGAAGACACAGTCTGACAGTGTGAATTTTGCAGGGTGGAGTGGTGGGCAAATAGCAACATATGAAAGAACAGTCGTGATGTCATTCAGGGCGGCAACCACAACAGGCTGGGCGCTGGAGGCTGGGGCCTGCACCACATGACTCTGAGGGTACCGTGTGCCCCAGCCTAGGCAAAGGCACCAGTTTAGGGGGCTACATCCAGAGGCCCAGAGAAGAGGCATCTGACCCAGCCTGCGGTGGATGACAGCAGGGAGGCCTCACAGAGGTGTGAGAAGTAAGGTCTGCAGCACTTTGTCAGGTGAGCAGGAAAGAGGAGGAAGGTGTGTCAGGAAGAAGCAGCAACACGGGCAAAGGCATAGTGAAGCACATACACGGGTTCAGAGCACAGAAGCAGATTTAGGGCTACACGGCTGGTGGGGTGAATGTGGTAGAGAAGGCGGGTGAGTCTGACGGTGCTCTGAATGGCAGTGTGAAGCTTGGATTCCACCCTGAGGGCAGTGGGGGCCAGCTGCTAGCGCTTTCTGAGCTGGGATCTGTGGCCAGGTCTTGTGCTGCACAGTGATGGCTCCAGATGTGGATTGAGGTCGGGGAGCCTTGGAGGGAAGGGAGCCCCCAGGATTATCCGGGAAGCAGTGATGAGGGCTGGGTGAAAGTGGCAGCTATGGGGAAGGAGGGGAGGAAGGAGGGGTCGGGTGCCCAGGTGTTCAGCTTGGGTGATGGTGCAGAGCCAAGAGCCAGGCGGGAGGAGATGGATGGGCAAGCAGGTTTGAGGAGACACTGCTTGAGGAATGTGGGTGTGCTCTCTCTCCCTTCCTTCCCCTCTCTCCTATGAGCATGTTGGGGCAGATCTTGCTGGACCTCAGCTTGGGTTTGCTGGGAGCCCTGCCCCGCGTGCGGCCGGGGGCTGGCTGGAGTGCGTACTCACCAGATTCAGGCCGTCGGAAATGCTGACAATAGCTTTAATCTCGTCCTCCCTCTGTGAAGCACAAGGACGAAGTGTCCAGGAGTCTGAGGCACCATAGGGACCCCTGGAGGCTGGGTGCATCAGAGGAGGCCTGAGCATTTCAAGGGAGCCCTGGAGCAGGGCGGAGTGGCTGAAAGTTGCCTCTGACCATGCTTGAGACCTTATTTTGGGGCTTGGCCCATCAGGGGTTCTCATAAACCCAGAGGGTGGAGGTGCCAACAGAAAATGCACCCCTGTCAGAATCTGAGAGATGCTAACAAGTGTGCTGGAGGACCCAGGAAGAGGTTATTAATCCATTTAAAAATTTTCCTCTTTTTGCCCCTTATCTCTCCCTTGACTCTCCACATTCTACAGTTCCTCAGAGGTCCAGGTCTGTGGTGTCTCAAGCTCTCCCCTTGACATGGTGGGTGTCGAGGTCCCCACGTCCCGTAGGGTGACAGGGAGGGGAGAACAGTTTCACCTCCTCTGCTGTGTCCCCCAGCTGTCTCTGGGACCCACCCTTTCCTTTCTCTGCACTGGTGGAGTCTGCCATTGGATCAGAGCTGGCAGCATCCCGCGGCTGAGGTGCAGGTACTTGGTCCACCAACCTGGTGTGGGATCTCACAAGGGAAACATAGCCCATGCCCTGTCACCCGCAGGTTCAGAGGGCACAGAGGGGAGGAGTTTTACCAAACTCAGAGCCGCTTTCTAAACCAGTCTTTCCAGCCCTGATCTGCTGGCTGAGTTTTCTGTGATTTATGGGCGCTCTCCAAGGATGCTCTCTAGGGCACCTTCCCGCCCACAGAGGTCTGTCTACATGCCTGGCAGGCAACGTTCCTCGCAGGTCCCCATACCTCTCTGTCCAGCTCTTCAATCAGGGTTATGTTTCCAAAATTGGGGTCAACCGAAAAGACACTTCTAGCGCTGGGGTCAAAGCTGATGTGGTAGGAGACGGGGTCTCCCTCAGGGTCTGTTCCATTCAGGGTGTACACATGAGAGCCTGGAAAGAGACAGTTGAGCGCTCACTGCTGGCCCCGTCCCGGCTGGCTGCTTCCTACTCTTTTTCTTTATTCTTCACGACTATCAGATGGCTGTTAGTACCTGCCACTTTACAGACTGTAATCTAGAATACAGATTACAGAGGGCTTCAGGGCTGCTGGGTCTAACTCTAGGGTCTCTGCCTGGAAATGACTCCTGTCCAGGAACCAAGACTGGGGATGCGGGATGAGGGAAAAGGGAGGAGCCTTAAGGTGGAGGGGTGACCCACGTGCAGCACTGTTCCCCATGCTTGGATTATTCAGGGAATTCTGAGCAGGTGCTTCCTTTACACTGCAGTGGTCCTTTTGCTCAGGGTTCCCAGACCAGGTGATGGAGAGGAAGTGTGAACCTCCCTCCTTCTCCGGCTCCTCTCCCTGCAGATGCCACTGAGTTCATTGTTCTGGGGCCATTTTAAAGCCTAGAGCCCTGGGGCTCTGGCACGTTAGTACTTTGCTCAAGGTCACGCAGTGGGTAAAGGCCCCAGCGCTGAGGACTGCCGCCTGCCCCTGGGGCCGGCCCTGTCTCTGGGCTCGGCACCTGGGTCTCCAGGACTGGCCCAGCTTAGGTGTCCACGGCCGCCGTGCCCTCCTTTCCTGCAACTGTCCCCGGGGAATTCAGAGCGCTAACAGGATGTCCCGGGAGTCACGGGTTCGGTCTCTATGTCCAGGGGAACGTGGGCCGCCCCTCCGGGAGACCTAAGTGGGGCAGACGCCAGGCGTACTCACCCACAGGAGTGTCCTCCGGGAGGCTGAAGAGGGCCATGTTTCCGTTGGTGCTGCCCACCCCGTTGTCGAAAAAGTAGGGGGCGAAGTTGGCCTGGGCTAGGAAGAGAACACAGAACAGAGGACACCCGAACACGCGCAGGGACAGCTCGGCACCGGCGTGGTCGCGCGTCTGGCCCACCCGCGGTCAGGCGAGGGCTCCCGTCCCAGAGCCCAGCGCGCCCACCGGGGCCCTCGGCCACCTCCTCCCGTGGGCTCCGGCTGGGATCGGCTTGTCAGGGACACGCACCATCTGGGCGTTTGGAACTCAGGCGGCGGCCAGTCTCAGCCCCATCAATGGGCAGACTAGGAAACCTCGCCCAGAGAGGGGCAGTGCCCTGGTCAAGGTCACACGGGGAGTGGAAACACCCTCCCACAGCCCTCGGGGCAGCTGCCAAACCTCCGACTGTGCTTCTGAAGAAGCGGAGAGCAGCGAGAATCCCCCTTCCCCAGTCCGTGTCCCCGTCCCCCATCCCGAGCCCCACTCTGGAAGTGAACGGTCCAGAACTGTCCCTGGGTCCACCCGGCTGGCGCCAGCACCCACCCCTCGTCCCTACCGGGGCCCGCGGGGCCTGCGGCCACTCACCCAGGCGGAGGAACAGCAGCCCCAGGGCCAGGACGGCCCGCAGGCCGCGCCCCATGTCTCCGCGGGCGGGTCTTGTTGCTCCCCGCAGCCGAGGCCGGGCGTCGGAGCACGGAGCATGCCCTGGGCCCGCGACGAGTGCAGAGCCGGGGTGGGGGTGGGGTGGGGGCGGCGGCGGGAGGCGGGCGTGGGCGGGAGGGCCGAAAGGTGCGGAGGGCGCTAAGCGGATGACACGGCTCGGATCGGCGCCGCTGGAGCGCTCCCGCCCGCAGCGGAACGAGACCAATTAGTGGGTGCAGAGCTGAGGGGACCCGCTCCCAGCAGCGGGCGGGGGTGGAGGGCGGGAAGGCATTCCTCTGTGCTACCGCGACCTCTGTCCCCAGGTCTGGAGCGCAGGAGCCAAGGGGACCCCAGGGCCGCAGGGCGCTGGAAAACTGGGACTTTTTCCGGGTCTGCAAATCCTGGTAGGGCTGGGCTCCATTGGAGTTCTCCCTTCTTATGAACTTCCTCTGTGACTGTCAGGGAGTTTGCCACTCTCTTTGAGGCTGACTGTAAAACAGCGGCAGGGCAAGGGCGCAACCTCAGCGCGGAAGGATCCCTCCCACTAGTCTCTAGGAGAAATGAGGGCGGGGCAGAAAGGGGGTGGGTGGGCTCTGGGAAGGGCACGGCCTGAAAAATCCAAATCGACTCCAGGGATGTGTCCCTGAAGGCTTTGGGGGTGAGATTTGCGGTTGGGAAAGGGGCAGATGGTGAGGGTTTATCAGGACCACCTCTCTGAGATCTCAACCCATTCCTGTTCTGCACCCCCCAGGCCAGGCTAGCTCTCCCAGAGGGTCTGATTACTAGTCTGGTCGCTAGTGGGGGTCCACGTGTGTGGTGGACGGCAGAGAGGGCCTTCAAGTCTCTAGTAAGGTGGAAGGCAGAGATTGCCAGGCAGCAGGCTAGCCTCCCTCCCCATCTGCAGTGCCCAGTTGTGACCATGGAGAAGCAGCAGACCCACGCACGCCTTGCAAGGAAGGGCGAACTGTTTGAAAGCAGATTCAAGCCCCGTGATGGGACAGACTTGCTAACAGAGCTGGCCAACACAGGTATGGACTGTCCCAGGAGGGGTGAGCTTCCCGTCCCTGGAAGACGTTTAGGCAAGCGAGGTGCTGCTATGGGGGCCCCGGGTGCTGACAGCTGGGAGGAACACTTAAGCTCAGGAGCCTTCCTGGTTGCTGATAAGTTTCCCTGGGCTGGACCTTCACTTTCTTGCTCAGACACCAGCATCTGGTTGAAGAAGCAGCCTGTTCTCCTTATATTCACAGGGTGTACAGGGCGGACACTTCAGGCCCGAGCTTGGTCACTCTCAAGGATATCCTTGGGAGGGTGTGGCCACAGACAGAGAAGACCCCTTTATGTGCTCCCCAGAGAGGCTGGGGTCCCAACATTTCCTCCCCAAGGGCATTCACAGGAGTAGAGCATCCCCCATCCCCCAGGCCAGTCCCCCTCCATCTACTGTTAGCAAGAGTTAGGGATTCAGGCCAAGGAGAAGATGAATGAGCAGTCCCAGAGTGTTTGGCAATATTCAGGCCCAATTAACCAAAACCCTTCATGTTGAATCCCCTCGGGCTTGGCCCTATCACTGAAAAGGTGCACTTTATTTATTTTTTGAAAAGGTATAACAGTTTTTTTATTTTATTTTATTTATTGAAGTATAGTTGATGTACAATATTACATAAGTTACAGGTGTACAATATAGTTATTCAAAATGTTTAGAGGTTATACTCCATTTATAGTTATTATAAAATATTAGCTACTTTCCCTGTCTTGTACAATATATCCTTGTAGCTTATTTTATACTTAATAGTTCGTACCTCTTAATTCCTTACCCCTATATTGCCCCTCTCCCCTCCCCTCTCCCCACTGGTAACCACTAGTTTGTTCTCCGTATCTGTGAGTCTGCTGGAAAGATGCACTTTCACTTGCACAGACATTCCTGCATCTTTCGTGTTACAAAATGCTGGGACAAAGCTAGGGCAAGCATTCCCTGTGTTCTACACAGAGTTGAGGAGACTGCGGCTCTCTGTAGATCACCCAGTGAGCTGGAGGCACAGACAGGGTTTTCTGGGGCAAGTGTCAATGTGCTGAGAAAAGCCAGCTCTCCCTGTGTCCCATCTGCCCACCTCCTCACCAGTGGTTGTGGTGCTTTTGACTTCTTTCTCCTCAGTTCACTCAGTCAACAGACTTGTACTGGAGAGGGATAGAGAAGGAGTACCCCACATGCCGTGTGTGTGTGTGTGTGTGTGTGTGTGTGTGTGTGTGTGTGTGTGTGGTGTGATTGTCCCTGCTTTCGAAAGGAAGAAGTTAAAGCACAGAAAGGGTAAGTCACTTGCCCAGGCTCACACAGCCAGTGAGGGAAGGAGTCTGGATTCACACCCAGTTTGGCCTGGCTGTAAAAGTAGTTGAAACTCTTTCCATGGTAGAGGAAGATGACCGTGGAGCTCCTGAAGCTTCAGCTCCTGAGCCCCTTTCTCACACGTCCTTCCAGAGCCCTAATTTTGTATTTGTAGTTTATATTCTTCTGTCCCCCTTCAGTTGTACAGGTTCAGATCTGCTATAGTGACTAGTGGCCTCGTTTGCCTGGGACTGAGGGGATTTCTGGGGTACAGGACTTTCAATGCTAAAACCATTAAAGTTTGACTTAAACGGGAATGAGTTAGTCACTCTAGACCGGCCCCTGTCCTCAAACAAATCATCTGAGAACCTAGGAAAACAGCAGCTCTTTATGGAGGTTCTCACCATGGACCCTGATCTTGACCTTGTGGTGCTGAGGGTCTGGAAACTGCCTGGAGGGCTCAGTTTCTCATAGCTGGGAAGGAAAGTCCCACCTGCCATGAGACATGGGGCTTGGCCCTCACTCAAAGACCCCGGGCAGTCTCGGGCACACCCGTCACCTTATCCTCCACGGGCCCATCACCCCTGCATGATGACAAGCTCCCTCTCCCCTGGGCCTCCTCACCATGGCACCTGCTGTGAAATACCAACTCAGGTCATCTCTAGGTCAGGTTCTGAGAGCTCTTCCTCAGGTAGATGTAAAACAGCTGGTCCCGCTGTTAGCAAGTGGGAATTCGAGTGCCAGCTGCCAGACTGGACATGCACGTGTGTTCTAGCCCCATGTGCCAGCATGTCACCCCAGGCTCTTGTGACCTCTTCGATCGTATCTGATCTGAGCGTGCTAACCCGCGGTGCCTTTGCCCACATACATGCACGCACATTCACACAGCTGCCCGAAAACACACGAGTTCTAGTCCTACTTGCAGACCCATTTGTGCACACATGCGTGCACAGCCAGCGGATCGCTCACATCTCCTCATTTAAACACGCATGCCCAGGTCGCGTGTGTGCACCTGCACTAGGGGAGGTTGGGCAAGGAGCGCTCTCAGCTCTTTCTGTTGTTGAGCAGCAGAGGCCTGCTTTCGGGCTCATGTTCCTAATGACTCTGATCTAGGAGGGGGAAAGGGTTGGTCTCCAGCACCCTGCTACTGCCCCAGCTGTCTGGGATGAGACCGCCTGGCAGACTAATGTCTGCCCTGGAACTTGGCATCCTGAGCTGATCTGTTCAGTTGCCAAGTTCCAACAAAATGACTGCTCATGACAGGGAAGCCATGGCCCAGGATGGGATTTGGTACTGAGCGTGAAGGCATAGGGTCAGAGGATGTACCTTCTCTGGACACGACTGTGAGGTCCCACCTATCCCAGCCCAGGTGAGGTCCTGAGGACTGTCCTCTACAGGTCTGGGTCAGGTATACCCACCTGGCTGGAATTTGGGAGTCCCTCCCTACAGCAGTGGGCTCTGTGGGGCTGGGGAGTCCTGGACATTATCTACTCTGAAATGTGGCCACTCTCTGACCCCTTGCTGTGTCCAGGCCAGGTATAAGGTGGCTGCCTCAGTGTCCTTTGACATGGGGATGGCATTCTTCCTCTTATCTAAGACCTGACTTGTTCCCCTAACTGAGAGACTCTGCAGGAATCTGGGGCTGCCACCTATTCCCCCAGTCTCCATCTAGCTGGAACTAGTACCCACTTGCTGGGATTCCTGTGTCTCAATGCTGGCTCTTGGTCACTGTGGCATTCACACAGGTGGGCAGAAACTCCAGTCCTGGCGTTGCCTATTTTCACCCTATAGCAGTCTCCTTTGCTATCTCAGCCTGCCAGATGGCTGAGCCTGGGTAGGGGATATTCCCAAGAATGTCTTCTCCTCCAGAGAGTAGTATGCTTCTGTCCCCAGACAGAACTGGTCCTTACTTGGGACCTTGACAGGGCCCTTAAAAGAATTTAGTGCTGTAATCTGTCTGCTTTGGTGTCTCCTCCAGAGTGCCGTGAATCATTTAGGGGAGAGACCATGTTTCATGCATAGGTTACTTCAGTATCCACATAGGTCCTGTCCCACAATAGATCCTTGATGAGCAGCTGTTGACTCGCTGAATGATGACTGAATAAATGAATGAATGAAGAGACACCTGACAGTGTCATAAGTCTTGGTTCTTGGTCCTAGTCAACAACTGACCCTCTTCAGGTCTTTGACATTCTCCCTCCCCCTCCACGCATCCATAAATGGGTAGGCTGAAGTAGCCAAAGGGTATACACTGAAATGCCTGCTGAGCCAGGCAGGATGTGGAAAAGTGTGAAATGGCTGAGGGAAAGGCAATAGGGAGTGGTGGGAACTACTGCACACGTGTAAGCGTCCATATCTATAGCGTATTTAAACATTGAGTTGAACAAGTGAAATGGTGGCATTTTGATGTGGAAAAGGTCTGACATCTTGTAATTTGATAAATTCCACCCTCTGGTTCATACTTTGCAAATCCTGAGGGTCAGGGCAGTTTGACAGATTAAACAACAGATGAACCAAAGACCTCTTCCAGTGATGGAGCTGTTGATAACAAGCCTGCCACCTGCCTCTGGACCTGGCCACATGTTACCAGACTGCTTGTAAACAGGCAAGGTCCAACCACCACTTGGGAAACCAGACTAGATACCTAGACACACCCATATCCTAAAGGTTTTATGACGCTTCCACCGCAGGGCAAGTGGCTCTGGAGTCAGTGGGAGGGAGTCACATGTGGGGTCCTGCGTGAACATTAACCAGCTGGGACTCTAGAAAGTGGTTTGCCCTGGATAGTTGGCCCAGAGATAAGCTCAGAGATGAGTCAGCAGAGTGGGTGGGCACACAGGGCTGTAAAATGCATGTGGTTTCCAACAGGAGGTTCTGTGATAGCTGGGGATGGAACTGGTCCCGGAGGACCTAGTCTTTTTTTTTTTTAATTTTACTTTAATACATACATAATTTTATTGCAAAGATGTGATCAATAAAATGTTTTTCAAACACAAAAATTATTACATTTGGATAACATTTTATGGGGAACTGGAACATAAATATAAGTTGTAAAAGAACAGTGTAGAATTACCGAATGTTAAAGAGCTCATTCATATAATTTTTTTTTGAATTTTATTTTATTTATTTTTTACACAGCATCCCTGTATAAAATTCTCCACCATCCCTGCCCACTACTTTCCCCCCTTGGTGTCCATACGTTTGTTCTCTACATCTGTGTCTGTTTCTGCCATGCAAACCGGTTCATCTGTATACCATTTTTCTAGATTCTACATATATGCATTAATATACGATATTTGTTTTTCTCTTTCTGACTTACTTCACTCTGTACCTGAAGACCTAGTCTTGAACGGGGGTGGAGAGGGGGAGAGTTCTGGATCCGTTTAGTTTGGTGGAAACAGATCTGGGATGACAGTTCGGCTTCTATTTCAGAGCCAGACATTTCTCATTTCCTCTCCCTAACAGCCCTCTGTGACAGGCAGTCTTGGCCTCATTTTCCAGATGGGGAACCTGAGACTCTGAGAGGTCGTCTGACCTCCCTGATGTCATACAGTCAGCCATCACCTGAACCCAAGTCTGTCTGGGAAGCCTGTGCTCTGTCAACTACACTAGGGGTCCCACCAAGTCAGGGAGTGTGGGCCCCTTCAGTTACCATGGAGACTGCACACTTTCTCTAGTGACACTACTGTAACCTGCCAGTGTGTTTAGATTCTTCAAGGAGTCAATTAAGGCAACAGAAGAATTCCAGTTTTATAACGTAAAGTCATTTCCAGATGTCTGGGTTTTCTTCGTATCCTCTTAGGGTCCCTGTGAGCCTTGAATAGCCTTATTCATAAGACATTCCCTGTCAACTCAATACCCTTTGAGGGTTAAGTTCTTCCATCAAGTTTAAAAGCCCGTGTCACAAGTTCTGGAGAGGGCATCCCACAGGTGAGCGTGGGAAGGAGAGTGTTTGGCATTTGGACAGCGTCCGGCTCTGCATGGGCACCTCTGTTTGCTTGGGAATTGGTCTCAGTCTTTCCCTTGCTCCTCAGAGGAAGGACAGATGGGGCAGGGTGGGCGGACAGGTGCAGGGTCCTCAGCTCCTTTCTGTGCCTCCCACTTTTGGCCTGGGCTGCTCTGAGGGCTGGTGTCCCTGGAAGCCCCTCTGGGTCACTGTCCATCTGGCCCAAGGCTGGTCTCTTTCTGGCACTCACCTCCCCCAGGCCAGTGGCTCAGAGCTGCGGGGACTGCATTCCTGCCCCTCAGAGACAGCCTCCTCCCAAGGGCCAGGTTGTGTCTTCCTTTTATTTGTGTACCTTAAATGACTTCCCTAGTGCGCCCTCAAAGATGCCGAGGCTTCTGCGGTTGTGCTTTCCTGAGGAATTGTTGGCCTTCGAATTGTTCCTCCTGTTGACTCTTGAGCACGCGTGTTTAGTTTCGTGTGAGTGTTTTCTTTATCTTCTCTTGGGTAGGGTGGGGTGTGGTGGAGCGGAGAGGAGATGGGTGAGGGACGAGGATCTGGAATGGCCAGCTCCCCCATTGCTGGGCGGCGAGGGGTTCACCTTGCCAGAGAGTTCCTGGTGAGAGTCCCACACAGCGCAGGAAATGTCCACTGTGGACTTGGCCCCCAGCCCATACACTTACCGAGCCTCAAGGCTGCTCCACTGCTGTTCAGAAGCCCCTGGAATCCTTCCCCTGTGTCCCTCCCCTGCTGTTCTGCCTTCGTTCCAGCTCATTCCATCTCTTCCTGATGGTCCTTCCTACCTGCGTTCTCTCCTGCTCACAGACAAGCTCTGGCTCTCCATCGTCCTCAGGATAAGCTCTAAATATCTGATAACATTTGGGTGCTCTCATGGCCCCAGACTGAAAACTCCACTTCCCTTTTGTCCCGTGATTTTGCTGTCCAGTTGCTAGATTCTTCTCAAACACTCAAGTCTTTACCCCTGCTTCACCCTAACACACACACACACACACACACACGCACACACGCACACACGCACACACACACCCATTCTCCCGCTGGGACTCTCCCATAACTCAGTGCAAGCATAAGCTCCTCCTTTTTTCACGTCCATTCCCGTGCCTGGTTCTCTGTTCTTGCCTCACAACTGCGTGACGATTTCTCTGCCCTCGAGGACCATATTTGCTCAGCTCTGAGCCTCACAACTCACACCGTCTGACCATTACCTACCCCCAGGAATGGGTGACTGAGTGAGTGAGTGAATGAGCTCGCAAATGAAGTTCCTGGAAGGAAGGCAAAGGTCTGTCCTAGGACAAGGTAGGGACTTTGAGCTTGCCCTAGGACCGTTGTCCCCATTGCCCAGGGCCAGGGAAGCTCTGCCTATCAGCCTCGCACCTGGTGGGCCTGGACTTCTCAGACGTGCCTGTGGGATGACGTGGGGAGGGCCTTCTCACCTTGCCGGGAGAATCAGATTAGAAGGCATTTACTGAGGGATAAGCCTCTTAGACCTGGGCCATCTGTTCCCTCTGAGCCTTCTCTCCGCAGTTCTGTGTTCACTTGGGCATAAACACTCCCCTAGGGTGGGGGGCAGGGAAGGCAGGGGCTTCCCGGAACCAAGCTCCTCTGTGTGCCAGGCCTCTTGTGGGCATTTTACAGCTGTCTACTTGCCGGAGCCTCATGTTAACCCTCTGAATAGGTTCTGGACTCTCCATCTTACAGACAAGGGAAACTGACTTGCCCAGGTCACACAAAAATCCTGGGGAGGACTGGGGTTTGAGTCCTGGTGCGTCGGACCAAGACCCTTGCTCTTGTCACTATTCCTCTCTCCCCCCTTTTGCTGGTTAGGGTGTGCTGTGAGGAAGGCGTGGCCTGCAGGAGAGACCTCAGGGTGTGGGGTTTCCTCTAGTAGAAAGCTGTGGCTCAGGCCCTACCACCAATTTTCTCAAGCAACCATGTGCTATGCATTTTGTTTATTTATTTACAATTCGTTTCTTTGAACGTTCTTTCCAGCAGATTCACATCGGGAAGTCAGGAAGGGGTTCCTTCAGGAGCCACGGGATGTGGGGCTTAGGTGTACTATCTCAGGACAGATGAACCTCTGCATGGCTGGTTGGCTGCTCTTGGGCTCCTGTTACTCTGCACCCTAGCAGGCTCGGAATTCTCCAGATTTGTAGCTGCCACAGGTCACGGTGGAGTCTTGACTATCAGCGTTCAAGGCGCCAGGTGGAGACTGAGGCCAGGTGGGCTGAACCTGGCACACAATAACTCTGAAGGTTGGTGGCATGATTGAGACCAGGATCTGGAGTTCTGGAACTTTCCCAGGGCCTTTGCTGCCCGACACGAAGCCCTCCAACGTCCCAGCTCACTGCCATGAAGGTTGAAAGGGGTTAGTGAAGCCCACTGATGCCTTCCTTGTATGTTTTGTGTCGCTGGATTTTATATCTCTGAGCCAGCATGAGCCCAGAGGGGCTAAGTTATTTGTCCAGGGCCACACAACAAGACAGGCATTCCAGGACTTTGACCTTTGAATCCATGTTGTGGTTTTCAGAAGATTCTGGTTCTGGCTTTTCTAAAAGGCAGCAATGAGCACAGTCCAACATGGCAGGCAAGAAATGTTGTGTTTAAGAGAAGAGGCTCAGGTTCATGGGCAGAGGCTTTGTCATCAGCCCCAACTTTGAGGGGAGTATCCTGGGGGAACCTAAGTCTTCTGGGTGTCTAAGGCACTGAGCATGAGGGTCTCGGCTATATGGAGCCTGTTTTGGGGAGCACTACACCTGTGGGAGTGCCCCAGGCACCACCCAAGAGTGGGGCTTTGGCTTGGACTTGCATGGTCTGCAGCTTCTCACATGGTGTCCTGGGAAGGAGCAGTGGGCAGACAAGACCAGACAAGAGGCAGAGAGGCAGACAGAGTCAAGGTGGGGGAGAGGGGAAAATACAGTTAAGATTAATTTTTAGATACAAATATTTTTTAAAAAAAAATTAAAGCAAGAGTCAGATCTTACACTCCTTCCTGGAGGCCCAGAGGGGGCTTTTCATTGCAAACATGACCAGCCCAGGCTATTTCTATCCCAGCAGGCAGTAATCTGATTTACAGGCAGAAGATGGAGAGAAGGTAGTTTATCTGTTCAACTGTCTGTCAAGAGCAGAGTCCACTAAAGCTGAGGGGTCTGGAAGCCTTGTTTCTGATGGCGGTGGTGGGAGGGTTCACCCACACCTACTTGCAGGCCCTTCGACCCTCAGGCTGTCTCCTCCCTGTCTCAGGCAATATGTGTCTCATCTTCTGACAAACCAGTCCCATTTATGGGAGGCATAATCCATAAGGAAAAAAAAAACCTGCATGCATTAAGCTAGTCTTCATAGTTTTTTGTTTTTTAAGATTTTTTGATGTGGACCATTTTTAAAGTCTTTTATTGAATTTGTTACAATATGGCTACTGTTTTATGTTTTGGTTTTTGGCCACGAGGCATGTGGCTTCTTAGCTCCCCGACCGGGGATCGAACCGGCACCCCCTGCATTGGAAGGCCAAGTCTTAACCACTGGACTGCCAGGGAAGTCCCCATAGTTTTTATTAAAGTAATTAATTAATTAATTAATTAATTTTTTGACTGCCTTGGGTCTTTGCTGCTGCACCCTGGCTTTCTTTAGTTGTGGTGAGCGAGGGCTACTCTTGGTTGTGGTGCGCAGGCTTCTCGTTACGGTGGCTTCTCTTGTTGCAGAGCACGGGCTCTAGGTGCACAGGCTTCAGTAATTGTGGCTTGCAGGCTCAGTAGTTGTGGCGCACGGGCTTAGTTGCTCCATAGCATGTGGGATCTTCCTGGAGCAGGGCTTGAACCCGTGTCCCCTGCATTGGCAGGTGGATTCTTAACCACTGCGCCACCAGGGAAGCTCCGTAGTTTTTGTTATCTATCTATTTATTTATTTATTTTGGACGCACTGGGTCTTTGCTGTGTGCAGGCTTTCTCTAGTTGCAGTGAGCCGGGGCTAATCTTCGTTGTGGTGTGTGGGTTTCTCATTGCAATGGCTTGTCTTGCTGTGGAGCACGAGCTCTAGGTGTGCGGGCTTCAGTAGTTGTGGCACGGGATCAGTAGTTGTGGCCTGCCGGCTCTAGAGTGCAGGCTCAGTAGTTGTGGTGCACGGACTTAGTTGCTCCACAGCATGTGGGATCTTCCCAAACCAGGGCTCGAACCCGTGTACCCTGCATTGGCAGGCGGATTCTCAACCACTGCACCACCAGGGAACTCCCCATAGTTTTGTTTTTAATAGCACAAAAAAATTCTGGAAACAATCTGAATATCCTATGGTAGAGAACTGGTTAATTAGTAAATGGTACCTCGTGATGATGGAAATGTTTAACAGTGATAAAACCCTGTGATTATGAAGACTATATAGCATCATGAAGAAAAATGCTTACAATGCAATGTTAATTTTAAAAATTAAAAAATGAGGTACAATAAAAATAAAACTAGGTAAGCATGTTTGTATAAAAAAAAAGGAAACACAAATGAATGAGGAGGGTTATTAAATTATGGTAATGAAATTCTTCTTTTTCCTGTTTTCATTTCTGGATTATTATTATATGCAAGGTGGTATGATTGTTAAGAACATAGAATCTGGAGCCAGATTATTTGGATTCAAAGCCCAGCTCTGCCACTTACTTACCCACCCTAGCTGGGTGACCTTCAACAAGTTACTAAACCTCTCTGTGCTTTGGCACCTCATCTGTAAAAATGAGGATAGCAAAAGTATCTAACTCTTAGGATTATTGTGAGGGTTAAATGAGTTAGCAGATGTAAGTGCTGCAGAGTAATTGCTATATAATCACTAGCTATATGAAAAATAAATTTAATTATCATAATTCATCCATAGCTTCATCTCTTAATCATAAATAAGTGCTAATATTGGTGTAATTTTCTCTTTTTCTTCCTATTTGAAAGTGCTTTTGCCTTTCCATAGTGATAACCATAGTAATATACACTGTAAACTACTCCTTTCTATTAGTATCATATTGTGAGAGTTTTCCACCAGCATTTTTGACGGAGAACCATGATTTCCTGATCACTGTTTCCCCTCCACCCCCTGTCCCCACCCTCAGGCCCCAAGATTCTCTTCTGTGGCTCCTACAATAAATACTGCAGTTAACTGACTGCAAATATGGGTGCAATTCTCCACCCTCCTTTTGCAATGTGACTTTGCAGCTTCTCTCATCATGATAAGGGGTCTATTTCCCTGCTGCTTGAATCTGGCCTGGTGACTTGCTTTGACCAAGAGAATGCAGTGGAGATGAAGGTGGACCAGTTCTGAGGCCTGAAGAGGCCTTAGGTACTTCCACTCACATAGGAGGAGCCCTGCAGCCCCACGTAGACAAGTCTGAGTTTGCCTTGTTGGAGGATGAGACACCATGTGGAAGAGAGTCCATTTGCCCAACTGAGACCATCCTAGCTTCAGACCACCAACCCCCAAACATGTGAGAGAGCCCAGCCAAGCTCAGCAGAAGTGCCTGTCCAACCCTTGGAAGAATGAATGAGCCCAGCCAAGACGAGAAGAACCATTCAACTGACCTGTTGACACATGGAAAATGATAACTACTTATTGTTTTGGGCCACTGAAGTTGGAGGTGTTTTGTTATGCAGCCGTGGCTGACAGGTATAATCACAAGGAGCAAGACTGCTGATCTGAGTCCCTCTGATTGGTCCACTGGGCAGTATGGGCTGGGCACCTTCTCCACCTCCTCCTTTCCTGCATCCATTGTACTGAGCCCTTGTGTCCACCCTGCTACCACCCAAAGTTGCCAAAATTCTCAAGTCATCACACTCGTGGTCCTCAGTGGGTAACCTTTGTCTCTGCAGTCTGGGCTCCTTTCTGAAGACAGTGGCAACCCCACGGTGGGGAAGAAATCTCTCTGTGTCCCTTTCAGCCCCTGTCTCCCACTATGGGTCAAGTCATTTTGCTGGGCTTCAAAGCAGCGAGGGTGGCACGGAGCTCTCAGGTCTCGGGAAGTCTGTGGGATAGGCAGGCACACTCTCAGACTCGAGGGACCCTCCCACAAGGCCGCCCCGGCCTTCCCCAGGAGCTCCCTCTCACTCACAGCCTCAGGACACATGGATGGAGGGCAGCTTGACAGAGTCCCCAGGGTCACAGAACTTCCCAGCTGGTGGGGTCTAGACAGCTGTCAGTCTGACCCCAGCCTAAACCTGAGGTTCCTCAAGTGCTAACAGAATCAACAAATTGAACATTCCTTTTAAAAGTGCTGCCATATAGATTGCTACAAACTTTTCAAATGCTTTATAGAAAGCCCTTTTTTAGTAAATTGGTAAATGTGGTAAGTTCAGCAAATTGGCCACTCAGCACATTGATTTTTGACAATGGTTTTGTCAAATTGACCCAGAGTCCTGTGCCCACCTCTTCCTGTCACCGCCACGGTCCTAGAAGAGCACATAGGTTAAAGCCATGCTCAGGAAAGATGCCTTAGATTGGACGGTAGGTGATATTGTCCTGCGTGTGTCACAGCTGGTGATGTCAGCTCAGGGACATCCTCCAGGCTGCCCCAGGTTACCTTCTCTTTCGACAGACATGCGCAGACACTCCTATGTCAGTGAACTGGGATAGAGAGGCTGAATTCCCAGAGCCTGGCACACCCAGTGTCCCTGCTGTTGATTCCACAGTGTTGAGTGAGCCCCAGGGTCAGCTCTGGAAGATGGCGGGTGGAACCTCCAAGCCTGGGCGAGCTCAGACTTCCTCCACAGCCACGGGAGGGCAAGTTTATGGGGTAGCTGGTGCCAGGCCAATGCCTGGCTTTATAGTCACGACCCCATGGACAATGAGGTGATAGACTCTATGAAAATATAGAGTCCATTATTATACCCTTTCACAGGTGAGGAGACTGAGGCTTAGCAGAGCTGGGGTACCTGCTCAAGGGCGCACAGCTAGCCAGTGGTAGAGCTGAGATTCCAACCCAGATGGAACTTTCCTTCCAGAAAGTATGCAGTCTCCCTTGGGCACGCACATGTCTTCATAAGCGTGATGCTGGAAAGTTCTCTCTCTGGAGGAGAGCATTTGTTGCAGTGGAAGGAGGAAGACAGATCCAAGTTCCTGGCTCTGCCTCATAGTCTTTCTGAGCCTCAGTTTCCCAATCTGTAAAGTGGTGACCATGCTTCCCCAGGGTGGTTCCAAGGATTTAAATGAGACCGCATGATAGGGACCTAGTAAAAATGTGTTTTGCTCTTCTTGTTCTAAGTTGTTTGCAAATTCCTGCAATGGAATTTAAAAGACATATACACTACAAGAAATCCAGACTCAGCACGGGAGCCGTGCACTTAGATTATCCTAAAGTCTTGTGTGACTGAAAAAAGAGCTGCCCTTGTACTGTGCACAAGGAGTTAACCCAGCTGTTTTCTATGAACCGTGTGGGCTTGTCTGTGCGTGTGTACGTGTGTGCGCACGCACCATGCATCCTTAACTTCTCTTATGCTTGTTGTGATGAAAGAAATTTTCACAGGGAGTTCCCTGGTGGCCTAGTGGTTAGGATTCTGAGCTTTCACTGTCATGGTCTGGGTTCAATCCCTGACCGGGGGACTGAGATCCCACAAGCTGTGCAGCGTGGCCAAAAACTAAAAATTTTTTTCACATTTTGAGAAATAGGGAAGTCATTCTGGCTTATACGTGAGTTAACTTGAATTTTATGCTAACTAAAATAGCCTGTGTGTGGCCTTATCAAACATACATTGTACATCTCCTATGAATAGTAAAAGGGCACATTGACCAGAAGTAAAGAATGTCCATGTTTAAAATATAGATTAAATGCCCCTCTTCCTGGGATGCCAGGGCTGGTACTCCTTTGATTAGCATTCCTTCCCAGGTGCCAAGGTCATACTGAGTCGCTGTGTACATGCTGGTCTGTTCTTTTTTTTTTTGAAACCTTGAAGAAATGCAACCCTGACTTGTTTAATGTTCTTTGCTCTGACAAGATAAAAAGCTGTGCTGAAAACCCTGCTTCTCCACATTTTCTCAGAGTAATCTGGGAGGCGGGCTTCTGGGCTAGTCCTCAGTTTGGCTCAAATCAAACTATTTTCTATTCTTATTATTGATTGTTTATTGATTATCTTCATCGACAAGGGCCTCTGAGCAAGTCCATCCTGGGGAGGGGTTGCAGGGTCTGAGCATACCCTGCCCCTCCCCATGGGGAAGGACTCACACACCTCCTCCTCCAGGCTGGAGCCTCCGGGGAGAGCAGAGCTGCAGTCAGCCAGCCCAGGCCGGGACTCACACTGGGGCTCAGTGTGTGAGAAGTGGTTATTTTTACCCGGCCCCAGCGCCATGTGAGGCCAGTCTCAAAGGAGGGGCTGTCAGCTTCTCCAGAGAAGTGGCCCGAGGCTGAGTCGTGCAGCCTGCCTCTCTCCCTCTGCTTCACACCCAGGCCCCCGCCCGCCCCCAGCTTGGTGCACAGGACTCTTTGTAGCTGGGAGGGGTGTGGGAGCTCGGCTCTGATCACAGGTTCCCTGGGCCACGGCCCCAGAGGAGCCAGCAGGGCTGGGGCCTTCTCAGACTTCTGAGAGGGGGTCTTAGGCTGCAGGGGCGGTGGGGGGGGGGCAGGCAGGAACCCTGGGTTTGTGTCAGGCCTGGCTGGCTTTTGCCATGGAGGCTCTGCCAGGCCCAGGCTCTAGGACCCTCTTACCAAAGGCCAGCAGAGGTCCAGCTGTCCTAACCTTGCACCCCGGGTCAGGCAACTCCCATGCATCAGCCTGCCCTTGGCCTGGTGCCCCTGGCCTGGTGCCCCAGTCCTGGGAACTGGGTGCATGCAGCCCTCTGCTGGCCCGTCTCCCTCACTCCCCAGTCCCCTCCGGCCTTGGAGGAGAGGGCAGCCTTGCTCTTCGACACCTCGCCCTGGCAGGGAGCCCGGATCTGCACCTCTAGCCTGGCGCCTTGGACTGGTGCTGCTCGCCCACAGCTCTGGGACTCCCTGGACCTGTGTGCCCCATCCCCTGTGGTCACCCTGCCTCACTCACGAGGTCAGCCCTGCCTCAGTTCGTAGCTTCCGTGAGTGCCTCCAGACTCCCCCCACCCACTCTTGCCCATCTCCTGCCTGCTCACCTGCTGCTTCCCCTGCCTGCCCTGTCCCCTCCACACTCCGGGTGCCAGTTCCTTGTCTTTCTTCAGGTCGCACAAATGTCACCTGCTTTGATGCCTCCCACCCAGGGTAGGGGTCTTCCCCATCCCATTTTCTAATTGCATCCTGTTCTTTCCCTTGTAGGAATGTATTCAGTTCAAGGTGATTAATTGTTGACTTTTTTGGGGGGTCAGTTTCCCCCACTAGACGGGAAGCTCAGTGAGGGTGAGATCATGTCTGCTTGTGGCCCTTCCGCAAAAGTGCCTGATGTTCCCCAGGCACGGGGGCCAGGGGGTGCATACACGGCCTGTCTCACGGCCTCCCCAGAGCTTCTCCTTACACCTGGGCAGGTGCATGGTGCTTACTTTTCCGGGTCATCATGTCAGGGCCAGGAACTCGGGGACAGCAGGGCTTGCCTTTCCCGGGCTTGGCAGGATGACTCAGATGCCTTCTCCCTGAGGGCAGACACAGGAACAGAGACCCTCTCTTAGCGTGCTTGGGGACGCCAGGGACTGGGTCTGTGCAGGAGTGACAGGAGGGAACTTCAACTCCCAAGGCTGAGGGCTCAGGAATGTTTATTCAAGGAAACTCAGGATTGGCCAGGCTACCGGAGGGCCCGTGGGAAGAGTGGGCCTTGAGGTGATCTATTTTCCATAAATAAAAAAGTCAGGGCTTCCCTGGTGGTGCAGTGGCTGGGAGTCCGCCTGCCGGTGCAGGGGACGCGGGTTCGTGCGCCGGTCCGGGAGGGTCCCACATGCCGTGGAGAGGCTGGGCCCATGAGCCATGGCTGCTGGGCCTGCGCGTCCGGAGCCTGTGCTCCGCAACGGGAGAGACCACAGCAGTGAGAGGCCCGCGTACCGCAAAAAAAAAAAAAAAAAGCCAGTGTGGGGAGATACTCTGCCTCCAGAATACGTCTTCCTCATGTCCCTGTCCGAGTAACTGTTCAGCACCGTCACTCAGAAGTGTCTACGCCCTTTGACACAGTAATTCTCTCCCTTTGGTAATCTAACAAAATAATCCTCAACTTAGGAAATGTTTCATGTACACACATGATTTTTACCATATACTTAAAATAGTGCAAAGTTGTGACTCATTTGAATGTCTAAACATGTAAATTCATCACAGCACATTCACTTGATGGCAAGTTATACCTAAAAATATTAGTTAAATAACACCACTTTGGGGAATCTGCTAGATATACTCCTAAATGGATAGGAAACTTAACGAGGAAAGGTATTCATCTTCATTGAATTGTCATTGAGGTAACATTGGCAACCTCTAACTTTTCCAACAGAAGAGGTCTGATAAATTGCATTGCTATAGACTGTGTTTATGAGGAGCTCTCATCACTGTTTTCCATGTTGTATATGTGGCAATGTTCATTGCAGAAACTTTAGCAAACAAATACTTTCTATAATCCTACCGTGCAGACAGAGATGGTTGCTGTTGACATTCTGGTATAAATGCTTCCAGATTTCAATCATAAGTATTTTTGGTGACTATAATAATATAGTGATCAATAAAAGAGATACAAGATTGAACACACAGAGAGTTTTCAATTTCAAAGATGCTTGTATGCACACCGAAAAGAAATAAACAAAATGTTGAACATGGCCATTCTTGAGTCATGAAACTATGGGTGTTTTTCCCTCCATATTTATTTCTATATCCCCAAACTCCAATAAATGTTAAAATAACCATAATTGCTAAAACAAACAAACAAAAAAAAGTAGGCAGTTTTTAGAGGGTTAGGCAAGAGTAAAAGCTCAAAATATTCAGCTATCTGAATTGAGAAAGACAGAAGAGCTAAATAGTCATATCCACGGAGGTGCAAGGGCTGTTTCCCCCAGTTCCAAATGCACACGAACATGCCCCCCACCACATACTCTCATCCCATCTGTCTGCCACAGGTGTTTCTTGTGCGTGAGATTTGGGGGTGTTCAGACTCAGATGGTCTACTAGTTAATTTATTCATTCACTCAACACAGATTTTGCCCCAAGCTTCATGCACGTGTAATAGAGCGGCTCCAGAACTTCCAGCAAGGTAGGACTTCGGTGCACGAAGCAATCTAGCTGGCAGGTTGTGTGTCTGAGTGGTAAGCACACTGCTTTTATTTAGTTTTTGTGTGTGTGTCTGGGGAGCTGGGGCTGTGGATGGAGATTGCAGGGGTTTAAAACTCCCGAGCCACCCCCGGTGCTGCCACTGTGGATAGAGGTGCTGTACAGGTTCAGGGGTGACAGCCCGTCTTTCAGGGCCCAGGACTGCCTGTGAGGGCCTGCCCTCCAACATTTCCTGATTCCAATCTTCCCAGACGTGGGAATCCCTGTTCAGGGACCAGCACCTTGGGCGGGGGAGGGGGATAGTCCTACCTTTTGCGGAGAAGACGGACAAGCAGAGAAGCAAGATGCAGAGTAGGCTGGCGAGGGCTAGAAACCTCATGGTGGCCGGGTGGGAACGTCACGTCCCGGGGAGGCCGCTGTGCCGCAGAAGTCCTCCCTTGGGGCCACCGGGGACCTTTATAGAGTGGCAGAGAGAGAGGTGTTTCCTGGTGGGCAGGGCACCAGCAGCCTTGGAATTCTCATAAAGGGTAGAGTCAGCCCCTCCCAGGAGGAAAAAAACCTCAGCTTTTCGAGAAGTTGAGAGCATTTCATGAACTGTAAAACATAAAGCTATAAATGCCCAGCCCCAGGAAGGAGCTCCCGACAATGGCCTTAGAAAGCTCCTGGCAGGGAAGAGTCACTTCTCAGGGTTGAATATTAACTTTTAGTGTCAGTATTCATTCCATCAAATACAGATTTTCCTGTTCATTCCTTAGATGTGGCAGGGAGGCCCATAAAACCCCTTGCAAAGTCTCAGGGAAGAGTCTTGAGCAGTGAATGAAAAATAGGGAGCACAGTGCTAGGAATCAGATGACCTGGGTTTGAGTCCTGGCTCTGCCACATATCCGCAGTGTGTCCTTGAATTTGACGTTGAATAGCTTTGAATCTGCTTCCCGTCTGTGAAATGGGCACAGTGCTCTCTTTCCCACAAACCTGAACGAGGACATGTGTGAGGAGCCACCTGCGACATGGCAGATGCTTGTACGGCTGGAAAGGAGGGGGACCAGTGGCTGCACCTTGATGGGCGTTTAAGACGGTGATGAAGCAAAAGAACATGTCAGGTACAGAATCAACCTGAGCCAAGATGTGGAGAAAGAGAACATCCTACAACGGCAAGCATGGGGGAAAGTCGGCTGATGGTGCAGAAGCCTCAGGAGTCACCTTATCCATTGGACACACATCATGGGCTAGGCTGTGCACCTGGCCCCAGGGACACAGAAGACACTGCCTGGCTGGTCTCAGGGAGCTTCTCGTGGTGGAGGCAGTCATGCAGACACACAGAATTTGCATCTTCCCTTGTAATATTATGTCCATCTTGTCCTTTCATAAGTGTGCCCTTCTAACCAAAGAGCTGGTTCCCAGCCTTGAAGGGCAAGTGGGAAGATGGTACTATCAGGTTCAACGCTCTAGAATCATCCTGGCTCCCGGCAGTCAATTCAGACAGTCCCCACTGCCCGGAACTGGTTCTGTTCTCTTGCTAGAGATTAGATATTCAGGATAGATCACATGCTCAGACAGCTTAGTGAGCAAACTGTTTGCCAGGGGATATTTTGACAGTCAGCCTGTATGCTTTCATGTGTTCCCAAGAACCTTAAAACCAATCCACACAAAGAAACTGGTTGGGGCGCTTAAGGACCAAATGTCATACTGTGTTAGTCACCTGCCCAGCCCGGCCTGATTCCCTTTCCAGGCTGCATTCTGAATCCTGCTCTCTGTGGTGAGCGGGCAGTGGCCATGGTGGACGGTGTGGTCAGGAAGACCCAAGGGGTCTACCAAGGACAGTTCCAGAGCTGGGGCCCAGGAAATGCTTGAGGCGTGGCCATTGTACGAAGGAGGGTCAAGAAGAGGATGGGGCTTGTCTTGAGTCTCCATCCGTCAGCCCTCACGCTGTTTTTTCTTAGATTGCTTGTTATAGGTTCCTAAACCCAGCAAACTTTCCCAAAGATGCTTCCTGAGATTACAACCATGACCCACATCAAGGACTATTACCACTATTTTCTGGGGTCATTTAGGGTGCCACCACTGAGTTCTCTGGGCAACAGCCTACCTTTGGCTGCCACTCACTCGTTACCTGCTGTAACAAGTACTCTTTGGATTGGCATGGTTCCTTCTTCCTTTTGGCAAGCCATCATCAGAGGGGAAAAGAACAAGGTACTTGGGCAGAGGGGGCAGGGATTGGGCCAGATATTCAAGCTGAACTCTACCTGCTTAGCAGTGGTGCAGAAATTAGGAGAGAGTCCCAGGCTAGTGAAGAGAGAGATCCGTTTGGATACGCAGTCAAACAAAGCCAGGGCTTGGGTAATTTTCCCAGAACCCTCAGCCACTCAGCCACAGAGTCAGAAATAGACTCTGTTAGGTTAGGGTCTCAGTACAGCTAGGTTCTGTACTGCTAGGTTAGGTTAGGTTCTCAGTACAGCTTTTTGGGGGGCACTGAACAGCTAAGAACAGGAAGAACTTGTGATCTCAGGGGTCTTTTCCTTACACACTCACACATACAACTCACGGATTTGCAGGTATTCCCAGGACCATGTGTTTAATGGGAAGAGCAGATTCAGAGGTCAGAATTCGACCTGCTTTTTAAATGCTTCTAAAAAATTACTGAAGCAATCTATGATGCATTAATTTGAATAACACAGGGTATTAAGTATAAGTTCCATCCAAAACCCCACTCCCCAGAGACAATCCCTGTTCACAGATTTTCACCTGCTTTTTTTAACATTTCAAAGATAACTGTCAACTTCTTACTTTAAAAAAGGAAGAAACACCTCTGGCTCTTTAGAATATTTGAAATCTCATGTTGAGCTGAGAGAGGTGAAAATGAGAAGCATTTTAACAGGAACACCTGTTAGTTTTAAGCACATGCAGTTTGGGTACAAAAATAATCAAGTTTGAGGCTTTGAATCATTTCCAGAGATGATTTTTGAACACTTGGCAATCTTCCTGAGAAAAACATCTCCAGAGACACACCTAACGCACAGGGGAATTTACAAGGAAGAAAAAAATTTTCAAGTCAAATCTGTGATTTCTAAGGTCAATTAGGAAAATGCCTGGAGCCCTTTATGGTTAGAGCATTTTGACCCATGTCCCTCCTTCACTCTTGGCCACCATGCTCTTCTTTAAGGCTGCTATATGGGCCCTGTGATTGATCAGAAATGACTCTCCATCCTTTATTTGCTCAGGAAATTGCAGATCAGTTTATAATAGAGGGGCCAGCATCTGGTGTGATCCTTCAGTTGTCTTCTCATTTAATTCTCCTCCCACCTCAGGGATGCAGGCATTTCATTTCCATCTTACAACAAGGGAAAGGGAAGTTTTCCTTCACCTAAGTATGTTATGGCAACGTCTCACCTGGAACCAGGTGTGTTTGCCGCCAAATCAGAGGTTCTTTCCTGACAGTGGTACCATTAGAACTCATAAGTAGTTGAAAAGAATCCACTACGCTGAAGTTTAGCTTACACACTACCCTCAAATTGTACCAAAACCTGACAACTTCCTCTATTTTTTACAATGAATCTGAACTTCCTCATAAGCCTCCAACCCATTGGATCTCGCCTGCCCCTGGGTGTCCCACTGCTGGGGACAAGGCTGGTAAATTCAGGGTCTGTTGCCTCCACTTTCACCCTTGCTGGTCCCCTGGGTACTCAATGATGCTGTGAATCCACCCACTGTTACTCATGCCTCCCTCCCCACTGGTGTGGGCTACCCTGCCTCACCACGGTGGCTGCCAGCAGGCCTGCAGGCTCCTCCATGGGCATGTGCCACAATGTGACCTTCTCTTCCACACCACAAAGCCACCTGGGGAGGCTAGAAGGCACTGTGTTCTATCCTGTGGCCACCCCATGCTGGTGCTGGAACACCTGTGAAGCCACTATCTCTGAGTCCCTAAAGGGAATAGTCCCTTGGCTTTCTGCTCTCTCTCTGGAGTCCCTGGCCTTTTGCCTCCACCCCTTCACATCCACCCCATGGTCTTAGCCTGGAGTAGGGGACTCAGGATGCTTGCTTTCTATTTCTGTCTCCCTTGCTCCCCTACACTCATGAAAAGCACAGGCTCCATAGCCACATGATGCAGGTTCTCAGCAGAACACTTGGCAATCTTTAGCTGTGTGACCCTGGACAAGTTGCTCAACTTCTCTGTTCCTCAGTTTCTTTCCTTCTCAGTAAAACAGTAACTGAAGTTGGAGAGGAAGAGATCCCTTTGATGAAAGTGAATGCTAAAGCATCGTGCCCTATGAAAAGAAGTTTTTGTTATATTAGGCAGTCAGTTGTCAGCAGTGGGGAGCATAGCTTTCCCTCCCTTTTTTAATAACCTGTCTCCAAGAAATACCAATTCCCCAATTGTGCTCAAGGATGTATGACGCTTCTTTAATGTGGAACGATGACTGTCTTTTCTTGCCACGATTTGGGGCAAAGAAGAAATAAACACTGAAATTCAGGTCTAAAGGACTGATAGCAGATGGACTGATGGAGAAGGGTGAGAGGACCAGCAAAGCAAGTGCCACTGACTTGGGCAATGGGGAGGAAGGAGGATGCCAAGGTTTCCGGCTTTTGCCAGCATTCGGAGCTGGGGAACGGCAGGTGGGGTTGGGATGGATCCTGTTTGTCAGTGTCTGTTGCGTGCTTTGCAGGTTTGGCAGCAGGCTTCCCAGAGGAGAGGTGTCCCCTTCCCTTACTCTTGCCCCACTCCTGGAAGCACTAGGACCAGGCGGATGCGCAAGGTGCTGACAGAGCCCTGCCATCCTGGGCTAAACTTCAACCCTGATGTCACTGCAGACACAGCACCTCAGGGCTAAAAGGGCCTTGAAGGCTCTGGGTTCAGTTCCACTCAGAGGTGAGATGGTGCCAAAGGCCACAGGGTGGAGAGAGTTTCTGCTTTCCCACTAAGTTCCTAAAATCTGAAAAGCTTCTTTTGAGGTGTTCAATGTATTTTCTCTCCATATGGACTTACTTTTCTAAAAAACTACTTATGGGCAGATATAATATACTGAAAAAGATACTGAACACCCCATTTCCCTTCCAAACGCCCATTTTTTCTGCCGCTCATAAATAACAAGAGTGAAAATCTTGTCATAATTTCTCCAACTTTTTTTTTCTTTCTTTCTTTTTTTGGCCGTGCCAAACAGCATGAGGGATCTTAGTTCCCTGACCAGGGTTCGAACCCGTGCCCCCTGCAGAGGAAACGTGGATTCCTAACCATGGGACCGCTAAGGAATTCCCCAACTTCTTTTTAAATACGTCTTCTACTTAAATGAGGTAGGTGACCATACTTCTTTTCTGAGGCACCCAGTATAAGGGTGACATAATTTGTGAGCACACAAGTAGAGTCACAAACACATTTGGTTTGCAGGCAGAGAAGGCTGGGTTGTCTGCAAAGTAGGTCCAGATGCTTCCCATGATGCTTTGCGGGAAGGCTGCCCCAGACATGCCCCTTCCCACCAAAGCTGGGAGCCCCCTCCAGCCCCCAGCCTTTCTGTGCTGGTGTGTGTAGGACACCTGTGTTCCTGTGGGCACTCAGCATAGTGAAACTGCCCCCTTTCTCTGAACTCTTGTAGTGAGTAGTCTCCATAATGCTTTTGTAGTTTCTCAATAATCACTTCACAATTACCTTGGGTCATTTGTTGCTGTTTCTCACATTTTAGCAACATGGTACCAAATAGAGTGCCTATCTCTTGACCTGATCTCTTAAAAAAAGTGACTTGTAAAGATTAATGCTGTTATGGAGGGAGGTAAAGGGACGGACTGGAAATTTGGGGTTGGTAGATGCAAACTATTACATTTAGAATGGATAAACAACAAGGCCCTAATGTACAGCACAGGGTATTATATTCAATACCTTGTGATAAACCATAATGGAAAAGCATATAAAAAAAGAATGTATATAGGTGTATAACTGAGTCACTTTGCTGTACAAAGTGACACATTATAAATCAACTATACAGCAAAAAAAAAAAAAAAAAAAAAAATTTAATGCTGTTGTGTTCAGGCGCAAAATTCCCCACCAACAGTAAGGGTTTCTGTCTCCGGCATTCCGGGCTCAAAGGTCAGCAGGGCCAACGGCCCTCTCTCACTATGAGATCTCTCCTGGCCACCACCCACTGCCTCTGCCCATCTGATGCTGTCTTCTAGCTGACAAGCTCCCAGCCAGGCTGTGACAGCAGGGTGAAAAGGGTCTCATCCACCCTGGTTTCTCCCCACAGTTGGTGCTAAGAGTTCATTCCTTCAAGGAGTGCTGAACTGAACCAAGTCGTTAATCCCTTTTATGAACAGCCAGATCACGCCAAACCACAAAATCTTTCTCTCTCAACTTCTACTGGCATTCCTGTTTCAGAGTCATTCTGCATTGCTGGGAAATCAGTCCAATTCAACCTGTATGAAATATGTAACTGGGTGGGGCTAGGTTGTGGAAGATTCTCTCTGAATCATCAGATACCAGTTACTACAGGACAATGAACTATTAGAAATGGAAAACAAATCATCGAAAAATACCATTATTTCTTCAATTCTAAGATGCCACTGATTTAAAGATACGCTGTTTAGTTTGGTGGAAAAGAATCATGAAATGGAACACACATTTCAGAAATGAAGTCTGAAAAATACTGCATTTTAGAACAGGTAGCATGACTAATGAGCTAATTAAGACACGACATCCTTCCTAGGAGATCAGATGATGTTTCAGAAAATGAGAAATGGATTTTTTTTTTTTTTTGCCTAAAGTCCATCAATTTGCAGGTCTCCACTCTTCCCTTGAGTGATGTGAGGAAAAAAAAACCCAGTGGTATGTTAACAGTAGCCAGAGAAATAGTGATTTTTCTTCTGTTATCATTTAAGACCTATTATAATATTTTAACTTATATTCACATTTTATATTGAAGTCTTCACTGTCTTAGCAAAATCAGAAAAAGTGCTATAATAAAATGCTGTCATTAAAAAAAAATAAACAAAAAAAACCCCCTTTATTTTCTAGATAAGCCTTTGCCTGATGCCACTGTTGAAATTATATCATTTTGTGTTGTGTGTATATCATCCCAACATAAGGATATAAACTTTGTGTGCTAAAACGTGACTGACAACAACAGGACCAGTAAGATTTCACTCTAAGATCACACTGTACAGGGGCTAAGGTAGAGAAGGGAACACACAGAAGTTTCATAGATCTTTCTTAGGAAAAAACCCTTCAAAACCAGCCAGCAACAGCAGCTAAAACTTACATAGCGTTTACTAAGTGCCTGCACATTTCACCTTAACCCTATGAGGTAGGTTCTGCTATCATCTTCATCTTACAGATAAGGAAATGGGCACAGAGAGGTTAAGTAATTTGCCAAAGGTCACGTAAGGAATAAGTGGAAGAGCTGGGGTTCAGATAAATGCAGTCTAGCTGTAAGGACCATAGTTATAATCATACCATACTCTATATACTACATCAGTAAGGGAATAAGTTGCTTTCTTGAACAAATCTCCTATTCAATGATATGCATATGGTTCAGCTGGAAAAATTACAGACCAATCACCATCTGGCTAGAACCATTATTATTTCAGAAATAGGCATCCTATGTAACTTGAGGTGGGGAGAATAGTTATTTATGGATTACTGTAGTAAATATTTGTCAAAACACCAACTATCTCAATAATCATACACTTATTTCATTCATAAGAACTTCCAAAAATAACTCTTCTGTATCAAAAAACTTATAAATGGCACAAGGGAGTTAAATAATGGCCTATGGAGGAAAGAAGGAGAATTCTGCTAGGGGAAACTCTAGTGAAGCATTTTCTCCATTACATTTTTGATTGATATAGTTCATGAAAGAAGCCTTGCTTTGCCGCCTTCTTTTTTTAAATAAATTTATTTATTTTTGGCTGCGTTGGGTCTTCGTTGCTGTGCGCGGGCTTTCTCTAGTTGCAGCGAGCGGGGGCCACTCTTCGTCGAGGTGCACAGGCTTCTCATTGCGGTGGCTTCTCTTGTTGCGGAGCTTGGGCTCTAGGCACACGGGCTCAGTAGTTGTGGCTCGCGGGCTCTAGAGCGCAGGCTCAGTAGCTGTGGTGCACGGGCTTAGTTGCTCCGCGGCATGTGGGATCTTCCCAGACCAGGGCTCGAACCCGTGTCCCCTGCATTGGCAGGCGGATTCCTAACCACTGCACCACCAGGGAAGCCCTGCCTTCCTTTTTTTAGTGACTCCTCTGAGAGGGCATGCAAGAAACTAAATCTGAGGGGGAAAACTGCTTTCATAATCTCAAGTGTAAACCACGAACAGGCTTTTCTGATATAAAAGTTAAAGCCTGAAGAGATAAGAAAGGCAAGCATTTATTCCTTTAAACATTTCAATAAATTTGCAAAAATATTCAGCAACTATGCACATATTGTTTGTATACTTAAAATGCAACAATTTTCCTGCTTCGAATATTTTTTTCCTGAGTGTTTTAAGGATATTTTGTTCTACTAGACGATTCAAAAGTAAGACTTACACACACACATAATATATGTAACAGGAATTCTCCACATGATTAGCATTGTGGACTCTCCTAACAGTGTCAAACAATGAGAAGCCAAACATGATCACATCCACATCGTAAGGAGAGCCTGGAGCATCACCTATGTCTTTGTCTTCTGCTCAGTGCTTCTGATAAGTTCAGCAGATGTACAGCCATGACTTGTTTCCAAACATCCAGACCCCCTCACTGGCTCACCACAATTACATGAGTGCTAAGTTCTAAGTATTCAAAGAAAGACTGCAGGTGTCGCTTTACTTCTCTCTGGTCCCTTTACCAAACCCCTACATCACTTATGACATTACTTGTTAATATTCCGCAATCCAAAATGAAAAATGCAGGTACACAAGTTTGCTAAATTTCACTTAACCAAATAAATTTAAAAATAGATAAAATACTTAAATTCCTGCAACACAAAACTTGGTTTTCATATTCATTTGAACATTTTAGAATTACTCAAACACAAGAATTGAAAATGTGTGTGCTATTTGGAAGAGAACTACTGAATTTATTCTCCAGAAGAAAAAGCAGACCTGAAGCATCACATTACTGGAACACCTGAAACATGTTGACAAGTTCTTATCTTCTAAACTTCAACGAAAGCTGCTTGCACAAACTATTTAAAGAATATCTGCCCCTATTAAACAAGCTAGATATCTGATGTATTAAGGAAGTCAGAAGCTGAGTCACTTCATTTCTTTCTGTTGCCTCCAGTTGCTAGAATACTGGCAACTCGCATAAATATGTTTAATGTATCCATGTAGATTCCCAGCATCCTAGAAAAGAAATTATGCCTGTTAAATATGATGTAATTCTTGTAACAATGACAAAAACTATTTCTTAATGTAGGAGAGAAGAAAGCGCAACACTGATTATTTATCCCAGGTATGTGAAATGGAAATTTTAAAAAAGTCGCCAACTAAGGAAGTCCTAGACTAGAAAACTATCAAGATTTTTCTTTTGGCAGATTAATCTTTTAAGTGTTAAAGGGCAGTTTTAAAAATCATTATATTCTGATACTCTACTATGAGTACAGTATCTTGCTTTAAAAAAAAAAAAGAAATGGGTGACAGACAATGAAATAATCAAAATAAAAACCAAAGAAACACCTTCACAGAAATGTGTCAGACACAAGCCTGGCATTTTAAAATATAACACACTCCCTCAATGCTTCCCCTCATTACCCCCCAAAAACCTGCTACAAATCTGTAAGCATTATAGCAATGTTTAAAAAAATCATTACATTAAGTTTTAAAGAAATAAAAATAAATTACTTTAAAAAATGTGATAGACACCATGAAACTCAACGAAATTACTTAAATAAAATAACCTACTTTGGTGGAGAGGCCAAGGAAAGGAAAAAGCATTATTATACACCACTTAACATCAGCTACAGTTGAATATCTCCAAAATGGAATTTTCAATTTTTAATAAAAAATAAAAAATTGAAGTGTTTCCAATTTTTAATAAAATAGGCTTTTCTATTAAAAATTTCAATTATGTACACTTTCCAAAAATAACACTTGACTAATACATCTTTTCTTCAGTTTTAAAGTCTGTTAAATATAAATCACACACACACACACACGCAAAATTAATTGACCAACAAAAGCACTATAAGGCTAATTAACAAAATAGGTAAAATACTCTGAATCAATTGAATATATACCTAATTATTATACTTAGTTGCAATATAATCAAATGTTCTGTGTATACATAGCTTACTAAGGAAAGAGAACAGACCAAATAATAACAGAAATAAAATAGTAAAATTCAACAAAGTCATTGTTGCAGGTTGAACTCAAAAGATTTGTTCAAGTCCTAATCTGTGGTACCTGTGAATGTGACCTTACTTGGGAATAGGGTCTTTGCGATTATAATTAAGATGTGAGTTAAGAAGAGGTAATACTGGAGAAGGGTGAGCCTTAATTCAATATGACATCATTATAAGAGACAGAGATACAGGGAGAACATCATATGAGGACAGGAGTAAAGATTAGAGTGATATATCTACAAGCCAAGGAATGCCAAGGATGGTTGGCCATGACAAGAAGCGAGGAGAGAGGCATGGAGTAGATTCTCCCCTAGGGCCCTCAGAAGGTACCAACCCTGACAATACCTTGATTTCAGACTTCTGGACTCTGGAACTATGAGAGAATAAATTTCTGTTGTTTTAAATCAGCCAGTTTATATAATTTGTTATAGCAGTCCTTGGAAACTAACACAGTCATAAAACAAAATAGGCCAAAGCAACACAAATGTCCTTATGCAACAAAGAAAAGACATTAAAGGCTACTTACGAATTGATGGGATCATATTTTTGAACTCCATACACTGGTACTACTTCTGCACGCTTGATTACTTTCTGTGTATCATACAGAAGAAACATGCTGAAAAGAACTAATCCACCATAAATTGCCACCGAGTACAGAGTGGCGCCAGCCACAGTGGTAGGTGGAAGAAACATAGATCCTGAAATCAAAATGGGAAGAAAAAGTTTTTCTGGGAAAAAGGATTTTTCTGTAACTGGATTTACAATCAGCATCACTTAAAAAATTTTCTTCTTTGGCATGTTGCACAGATAAGGAAACATCCGAGTATGTGCTCTAATTTTACATACATTCAGTTCAAAACCCATTATACTCATTCTTGCAATGGGTCACTTGCCCACATTATAGGAAAGTTCCTGCATCAGAGCAATTTTCATGTTCTCCAGACCAACTTTCCCATTTTACATGTATTTGGTAAAACCAATAATAATGGTTTGCCATGATGCCAAATGAGCAAATCCAGTCAAATTACCATATACGTTTTAACCAACTTTTAAAAATGACACTTACTAAATTCTCTCCATTAGGATACCTGAGTATGTCAGATGATTTTAGGACATCATGAACCAAGAACCAAGCATCAAAGCACAGTGGCTTACCTAGTGAGGACACAAAGACAACACCCAGGCCCACGCCCAGGGGTGCTCCCATGTTCAAAAACTTCTCACTGGGTGCACACATGGCCACAGTGGAGAGGCCTCCCACAACACCAGCTGTGTACCATGCAGCTCTGATGAGAAGAGGCCCCCCTAATATCGTCAGAGGAGCCACCACTGCACCCATCACACCTGGAGAAAGAGCAAGCAGGCAGTTAAATATTTACTAAATAACAACCAAAAGGAAAATGCTTCTTCTAACTAACATGCCATCTGAACATATTATAGCTTATAGTTAAACAATATGATTACAAAAAGTCTTCTCCTTATTTAGGTGACACTATCCCCAAAACCCCACAACTAAAACTTGTACCTACCCAAATTCTAAATCACAACTAACACGATTCCTAGTCAATCAGTCAAAACTCACACAAGTATAAACATTAATCTAGAGTTTTAGTAACTATGTCAAATGCAGTGTAGTTCATTATTTGGATCTGAGTCTACCAATAGTCTTTATAACAATATTCACATTTGGAAGAACTGAGATGAAAGGCTTAAATTAACTGAAGGTCAAATCTACTGTGCTGAAAGAGAACACAGTAAAAGGGAAGAATAAGTATATGATGCTAATCTTAAAGTAGGAACTTCACGGACAGATGCTGCTGTTACCTTGTGTAATAGGGAATGTAATCACAGCTTGGAAAAAGCAATTTTAGTTGTTAGATATTTATAAACATGTCCACCCAAAGTATAGTAACAATAATTTCATTAGCAAAGGTAAATAGAAATCTTTTACTTAAAAAAAACAGATCTTAGATAAGGCATTCTTTCTGTATTGAGTAGAGCAAGCTATACCCTTTTCTTTTTTTTTGTTTTTTGGCAGTACCATGTGGCTTGTGGGATCTTAGTTCCCCAACCAAGGATCGAACCTGGGCCCCCTGCAGTGGAAGCATAGAGTCCTAACAGCCAGGGAATTCTCAACTATACCCTTTTCTTAAACATTAAATGTGCATAGTTGAACTCATGGAATAAGCACAGAGCTACCTTCACACTGAAATTTTAATACCAGTGTGTCTCTTGAGACTAACATTTCTAGATCAAGTAATAGGGTATATTTTATCACATGATGATGAAAAATTTAAAAATTTTTTGCTCTAGGAAAGATATTGGATAGAAATTCGTCTGTATGACATTTCTATCAGAATTCCTATCAGTTTTGCAACTGACAGCAAAATTTTAAGAAAAACTTTCAAGGAGATTATTGAGATTTTTTCCAATGATACTGATAAAAATCTTAAATGGCAATAGATGTTTGCTGCTTAAGGACAAATCAATTACAAAACTAGTAAGAATAGCTCAACATTATCATTGTGAATGAAAACTGCCCTTCAGGAAATTAGTACATCCATTGGGGAAAACAAGTATGAAGGTTCCTCAAAAAAACAAACACAACTATCATATGATCCAGCAATCCCAATTCTGGGTTTATAAGCAAAGGAACGGAAATCAGGATATGAAAACAACCCAAGTGTTTGTCAATGGATGGATGGATAAAGAAGATGCGGTATATATAAATAATGGAATATTATTCACTCAAAAAAGAATGAAATGTTGCACTTCTTGACAATACAGATGGATCCTGAGGGCATTAGGCTAAGTGAAATAAGTTGGACAGAGAGAGACAAATATCATATGATCTCACTTATAGGTGGAATCTAAAAAAGTCAAACAGAGAAACACAGAGCATAGTGGTGGTTACGAGGGGCTGGGGGGAGATGAAAATGTGGAGATACCTGTCAAGGGGTACAAGCTTCCAGTTATGATTAACAAGTTTGAGGACCTAATGTACATCATGAATACAGCTAATAATACCGCATCATAAATGCTGCTAAGAGAGTAGACCTTAAATGTTCTCATCATAAAAAAGATACGGTAAATACGAAATGAAGGTCAGCTAATGCTATGGCAGTAATCATTTTGTAATATATAAATGCGTCAAATCAACATGCTGTATGCCTTAAACTTATACAATATCATGTATCAGTTATATCTCAATAAAGCAGGGGAAAAACACAGAAGAGACTAGCTTTAAGCGAGCGTTTCAGTAATTCTTGCACAGTATCACTTAGGCCTGATTGAGACTGCAGCTGTGTCCACAAGGTATTAAACATCTGTATGAAAAATGAAAATAGAATGCATTGGGATGTTTATCCTGGGTCAAAACCTGGCTTTGATGTCTCTTTGACTCTGTGAGTGGTTGCCCTTAGGTCATCCACTTTGGATTAAAGGGGTCTGAAACTCCATCATGCCAGTGGATGAAGAATTAGACAGAGAGTTGGACTTTAAGAAATAACATTGGGGGCTTCCCTGGTGGCACAGTGGTTAAGAATCCACCTGCCAGTGCAGGAGACATGGGTTCGAGCCCTGGTCTGGGAAGATCCCACGTGCTGCAGCACAACTAAGCCCGTGTGCCACAACTACTGAGCCTGAGCTCTAGAAGCCGCAAGCCACAACTACTGAGCCTGCGTGCCACAACTACTTAAGCCCATGTGCTTAGAGCCCATGCTCTGCAACAAGAGAAGCCACTGCAATAAGACGCCCGCACACCACAACGAAGAGTAGCCCCTACTGATTGCAACTAGAGAAAAGCCTGCGCATAGCAACGAAGATCCAATGCAGACAAAAATAAATAAATAAATAATAAATTCATGGGGAAAAAAAAAGAAAAAAAGAGAAATATAACATTGGGGGTGTCAGTCTTGACTTTGGCACTTCCTGCTGTGTGACTTCACCCAGCCTCATCTTCCTCATCCATGAACATATGGACAGGCTAATGCCTGCACACACAGCTTCCCAAGATGTTTATGAAGAATAAAGCAAATTCTGAAAACAAATTAAAAAAAGAAAAAAATGGCATTCATACTGCGCAAGAAAGGGTTAACACAGCAGACCTAAGCCTACCTTTACAAAGACCTGCTTGCAAGGTTAGTCCTTGGCTGGCATCTGAGAACTTGGCACTGGAACCATTCTCTAACCTTAGGGTTAGACTATTTATGCAAAAAATGAGTTATGCTGAATGCCTGCTTTCCTTTTGGGTGTCTGGATTTTGGTAGTTGCTAGGAGGGTCCCTAAATGATCAGCCCCCAATAAAAACCTTGGGCCCTGAGTCTCTAATGGGCTTCCCTGGGCAGAAACATTGTACATGTTACTGCACATTTCGCATTCTTGCCGTGTGACCTCAAAGGAAGGAGACAGCACTGAAAGCCTGTGTGTGGATTTCTCCACACTCTAGACTTTGCCTGTATCTTTCTCCCTTTCTGATCCTGTTGTGTATCCTTTCACTGTAATAAACCTTAGCTCTGAGTATAACTATATGCTGAGTGCTGTGACTCCATCTAACAAATTGCTGAATGAATGGGTGGTCTTGGGGACTGCCCTCCAACACACATAAAACACCCAGAACTGGGCTTCCCTGGTGGCACAGTGGTTGAGAGTCCACCTGCTGATGCAGGGGACACGGGTTCATGCCCCAGTCTGGGAAGATCCCACATGCCGCGGAGTGGCTAGGCCTGTGAGCCATGGCCGCTGGGCCTGCGTGTCTGGAGCCCGTGCTCCGCAACAGGAGAGGCCACAACAGTGAGAGGCTCGCGTACCGCAAAAAAAAAAAAAACACCCAGAACTTAATTTATGTTACAATAATATCAGATAAGAAGAGGTTTTCTAAGCAACACAGGTAGAAAGGCTTACTTATTCTAGCTCGAATTAAAACTACATAGCTACTTTAATTCAACAAGTGGATCTACTATTTATCAGAGATAAAATGACACTGAGCCTGTTTATTCAAGGAAACAGTGTCTAAAATGGGAAACAGGTGTAGAACTCTATTTACTGGCTAAGACGCTGAATAATCCTTGAATGTTATATGGCACTAAGAGATATTAAATTTTAAAGCAAATGCACACACTACGTTTTAAGTAATTTTTTTCTTAAAAGCAGGTTACTGGTATTAGAAGAAAATATTGGGACCATCGCCCTCCCAACCACAAAAGTTCTGTCTTGTAAAGGTCCATGGAAAATATCTATGGTTGAATTACCTAAGACCTAATGGAAGAGAGGCTTGAAAACCAAGGTTGGGAAGTCATGCTCTCTCACATTCACCAAAACAAAGCCAGCACATGAAGAATACAAATGATGTATTTCACACTGGAAATTCATCATACTGGGTACCCCAAAACTAATTTCCATTTATTAACCCACGTTAAAAACATTTCAGTCTGTCTCCCTGGAATTTTCATGGAAATGCTTATAAAATTTGTCTTGGCTCGTGGTAGAGATCATGCATCTAAAGCATTTTTGTTTCTGTATCTGGTGTTCTTTACTCAACCCAGAGGCAGAATACCCTGGGATACTTGCAATGGAAAATACTTTATGTAAACTTTAAAATATTTGTCTTTCCATAATTAAGGAAAATATTACACATACCTAAAGGAATATTAATACTGTTCCGCAATACCAGGGTTGGTCAGCCTCTGTCCTGCCCACAGTAACTTTGTGCCAAAAACTATCTACTGACCCAGCTAACCACATCACACACAAAAGTGAATTTCCAAAGATCTTTTTGACTGCTTTCTTCTTCCCAATGCTCCACTGCAAAAACCTCTGCTCCTATTCTTTCACACATCTTACGTCCTCCTTCTCTGGTAGAGACCCCCAGTTTCTTATTTTTCTAAAGATATACAACAAGAACAATTCTCAAGTGATGTGTATCAGATCTGAAATCCTCCTGGTATTAGACAAAATACATAAAAGGAAATCCCTGCATATATTAGACTGTCACCAGAGGCAAGTGTAATACTGGGGCTGTCTATGGTCTTAGTATCAGAATCATTAACTTTCCAGAGTGGAGATCTGGCAATAATACTACCAGGAATAAGTGCAGAAAACCATAAGTATTTAGCAGACATGAGGCTTAATTGAATTGTGTACATATCATTTACGACTGTGAAGAGCCATCAAAAAAGGCAGTATTTAAGATTAACAACAATTGTAAAACAGAACATACCAGAATGTAGTAACCAAGCAAGATGCTTTGGGCCTGGGCTCTGGTCATATGATATCGACTGGACCAGCATTCCAGCTCCAATCATGGCTGCAAAGGTTGCACCAATTGTCTGAAAGACATGTATTACTAAGAAAAATTGATCCTTATACAACAACAAAGTAGAAACTCACAGGTTCCAAGTCCAGTTAGTCCCTCCAATAAACCATGTTTAAAAAGATGAAGGATAATAAACAGAATCCTATATTTTTCTAGCACATTAAAAGGCCTTGTGCTTATTTCAGTTTGGTTAAATTAGCGAGAGCACCCCCTATCATACATAAAGTTTTCCAGACAACTTTAAGTGAATGAGTAGAGCTCTGGCAGATAACATCATCTTTAAAAAATTTTATTCTTCTTAGACAAAGGTATAACAAAACCCCTTTAAAAATCCCAGAATAATTATTTTTAATTATATTTATTTTGGTATAGCACAAGTAACATTAAAAAAGTTAGTCATGGGCTTCCCTGGTGGCGCAGTGGTTGAGGATCTGCCTGCCAATGCAGGGGGCACGGGTTCGTGTCCTGGTCTGGGAGGATCCCACATGCCGCGGAGAAACTGGGCCTGTGAGGCACAACTACTGAGCCTGCGCGTCTGGAGCCTGTGCTCCACAACAGGAGAGGCCGCGCTAGTGAGAGGCCCGCGCACCGCGATGAAGAGTGGCCCCCGCTCGCCGCAACTAGAGAGAGCCCTCGCACAGAAACGAAGACCCAACACAGCCAAAAATAAATAAATAAATTTATATATAAAAAAAAAAAGTTAGTCATGATACACCAATTAGAATATATGTATATATATATATATGTATATATAGATATCACATTGTCTCAAATTCTATATTTGCTAAATGAAAACCTGAAAAAAAGAAGCACATGGAAAAGATGAGAAATAAGATTCTACATTTCTGTCCTCCCAATTTTCTGGCTGAATTGGCCCTCATCCCCTTTCTTTGTCTATCTTCGATTTCCACTGTTATACATTTAAATATTCCTTGTGCATAACAAGGAAGAAATGTTTGTAATGAAAGATGATAATCAATCTTCAGGAAATTTAAAGCAGAAATTGCAAACTTGCAGCCCTTGGGCAAGATCAGGCAGCAGATGTTTTGTTTGGCCAACTATTCAAAAAACAATTGAGCATGAACGCATTTAGTTGGAAGGCTTTCTCTAGATGCCAAAATCCCACGTGACATACCAGGCCTGCCTCACTTATCTGCATTATGTCTATCCCATGGGCATCTGAATGGTCAACCTCTGAGGTGAAGTACAGGTAAACATAACAGCTGTTTTTGCTGAGAATGTGAAAGCCTTCACTCATAACACAGAAAAGCACGCTGGGTTCTACTTCACCACCTTCCAATGGAGAAACAATTACTAAAAGCTACTTCATCTATCTCTGTGCAAAGCATTTTCAAGATATTTAACACAATTATATATTTTTCTTTTAAAGTCCTTCATCATCCAGGTTCATTTTTTGCCTTTTACCTTCCCATACTCTACACTCCAGCTACACTGAACTGGTAGGCTGCAAACATGCCCCAGTTTCACACCTCTCTAATTTTGTTTATTGTGCCTAAAAATACCTCCTTCCTATCTGGTTGACATATTCAAGGATTACCTCTTTGCCTGAAAAGTTTTTCTGGTAGGTACCCTGGCTGTAATAACCAGTGTCAGATGTCTCTACTCTGTTCCAAAAGCACTTGGTACAAACTTTGACATTATCTGTGTGTATGTCTGTCACCTCCCAAAGGCTTCTTCCTCTCTGTAGCACCTGTCTGGCTTTCTAAACTATTTTACTTAAGCAGCCCTAAAGGCAGGTGAGACTGATCTTATGCCCACAAGCACCTGAGAATATGGCCCAGGCACAAAACCTCCTTGAAGTCTTATTTTAGGGGCTAAACTCTTTTGTACATTTCAATCTTTCAAGTTTGCTTTATTACAAAAGCATTGCTTTAAATTGTTTACCTCTAATTAAAACTGACATACCTGATGAGAATGCAACAAGTTGATTCTGTGCCTTCAATAACCTCTAGGCTAGGAGATTCATGACACCCATCTGAGAAGCAAGACCCTAACACTGAAGTGTCTAAATGGCTACACAACTGCAAATGGTTCTCCTTTTGGAAAGTACAGAAGAGTGGAAACATGACAGATTTGGAAGTCATAGGGATTTGGGTTGCCCATGGGAAGAATCAGTGGGAATTTGCTGTGGGAAGTGTGTGTTATACAAACTTTCCCATCTCCCATTCCCTTCCAGTCTCATACTCGTTGCTCTAGTTTGCATTACCATCATTTTAGACCTTGAAAAGGCACAGCTGGTACACCTGCTTCCCGTCTCTTCCACATTAGCTCTTAAAGCTCAAATACAAATCATACTTTTGCTGTTCTAGTATCTGCAATGGCCTCTAACCGCTTAGGTGCTCTCCTCAGCTCGGCAATCAAACACACCCTTTCTAACTGTGTCTTCTTCACACTCCAGACCTCAAACGCCTGAACTTCAAACACTTGAAAGGGATTATATTCACTTGTAATGACTACCTCCTCTCCTTTGCCCAAGCTGTTTTTTTTCACAAAACTCGACTACCCTGTCCTCTCCTAAAATAAAAAAATGCTAGTAAAACAACAAATGCTCAAGAAACTCTCACTGAATATAAAACCTTATATAGGGTCAAGAAAAGTTCAGAATAGTGCCAGCACTATTCTACTCCTAGTAGTATAGAGTGCTTGGGTTTTTGTGACAGCTATTCTCCACTGACCTCTAAGATGGATTTTTTTTTTTAACATCTTTATTGGAGTATAATTGCTTTACAATGGTGTGTTAGTTTCTGCTGTATAACAAAGTGAATCAGCTATACATATACATATATCCCCATATCTCTTCCCTCTTGCGTCTCCCTCCCACCCTCCCTATCCCACCCCTCTAGGTGGTCACAAAGCACCGAGCCGATCTCCCTGTGCTATGCGGCTGCTTCCCACTAGCTATCTATTTTACGTTTGGTTGTGTATATATGTCCATGCCACTCTCTCACTTCGTCCCAGCTTACCGTTCCCCCTCCCCGTCCATTCTCTGCGTCTGCTCTTTATTCCTGTCCTGCCCCTAAGTTCTTCTGAACCTTTTTTTTTTAGATTCCATATATGTGTTAGCATATGGTATTTGTTTTTCTCTTTCTGACTTACTTCACTCTGTATGACAGACTCTAGGTCCATCCACCTCACTACAAATAACTCAATTTCGTTTCCTTTTATGGCTAATATTCCATTGTATATATGTGCCACATAAGATGGATTTTCATCTGCCTTATTTTTCAGTAAATTACTACAAAATAGAGCTGTTTGATATCTGCTGCTAGATAAGTAGAATGTTCCTGTAAGTTTGGGTTCCAACATCTTTGCTGCTACTAAAATACATATTCAACAAGGAATAATAGCTGACTTGCCTAAGAAGGTATTTCCTACTTTGTTTCAGCTGCACTAATAATTCATATATTACCTGAACAAAGATTTGTTTAATATAGTAAGGTATTCTTTCCATTTAATCCCCTCCTCCGATAGTTTTCATTTAATCTTTTGCTATTTAGTGGGAAAGGAAAACGAAAACAAGCTAACTTACCACCCAAGAGCCTCTCATCATGAAGTTCATGAGGGCAGGAGTTCTATTCACTGCCAGGGCAGACAAAGCTGTTATGCCGATACTTCCTGCTAAGTACATATAGGTGGTATGAATTCTATCCTTCACATACTGAGGCCAAATTCTGTAAGAAACACAACACAGTTAATTTATAGAATTATGAATGTGAATTTTGGTTGAATCATTTACTAGGTGGGAGATCTTGAGAAATATCACTTTATTGCTCTAAATCCTATTCCAGTATCATGGAAATAATGATGCATGTTGGAGTTACCATAAAAAATTAAGTAATATAAAACATATAAGCACTTGGCACATATACAAAACAACACATTTGCTTCTTGCTTAAACATATATAACCTTGGTAAAAGATTTTTATTTATTGTTTGAATAAATATATGCCAAGGAAATGAGAGATTCTATTTTTATTCATGTGTATTTCCACACAGTTGGAACACTGGACACAAAATATTCCAAAAGTGGTGAAAGATAAGGATGAGAAGAAAACTGGAACCTTTAAGGCGCGAATTGTTTGAGAACAATTTACTTACACGGCTTTTTCAAGAGCTCCGATCTCATTAGACATTCCCAAGCCATAGTAGCACAAAGCTCCAAGACCAACAGCAGCCCCTCCAGCAATAAACCATCTTCCCATCTGATCAACTGCAGAACACAGGAGGAAATGCAAGTTAATACTGCTGTCTTGACTAAAATGATTAGACTTAATTAATCTTTAAGTTCACTCTAACAAAATTTGCGGAGATGGTGTATCTGTAGATGTAGGGGTACTTCTGTGATATATGTTATTTTATTCATAAGAGGTGTGTGTTCTCCTGACACTCTTAGAAAATAAAGATGAGAAAAACATGTTAACATCACATGTTATATTTAATATTGTGTGTAAAGTGCTATTAACAAAGGTGATGCTTTACATGGAGTCAAGAAAAAAATGACCCAAAGAAAAATGTAATTAGTGTTTATGCAGCAGGATCAAGGGAGAGGGTGCTCTTGTTTTTTAGAGTACCGAGAGGAAATAATTTATCAACTCTTAACTGGATGGAGGTATTCACAAAGAGCACCTTGCTCCCCTTAGTCAAAGTTTGTTCCCTAAGAATGTTACTACACTGTTGCTATGATTCATATAATTTGGTTTCTAGGGCCAACTGACCAACAGAAATGCCCTGAGGGATGCCAACTAGGGCTCTCTCCCATTTTAAAATACAGATGGTCCCCAACTTAAGATTTTTAAAAAACCATATGCATTCAAGTAGAAACTGTACTTTGAATTTTTAATTTTGATCTTTTCCTGGGCTACTGTCATGCAGTACGATACTCCCTTGTGATGCTGGGCAGCGGCACCCAGTCAGCCAGTTGATCGTGAGGGTAAACAGCCGATACACTTATAACCATTCTGTACTCACCCAATAATTCTATTTTCCACTTTCAGGATTCAATAAATCACAGGAAGGATTCAACACTTAATTATAAAATAGGCTTAGTGTTAGATAATTTTGCCCAACTGTAGGCTAATGTTAAGTATTCTGAACACGCTTAAGGTAGGCTAGGCTAAGCTATGATATTTGGTAAGTTAGGTATATTAAATATATTTTGAACTTCAGGACATCTTCAACTTACGATGGGTTTATCAGGACATAACTCCACTTTAAGTCAGGGAAGATGGGTATTGACCTTTTGATTTTGGGTAGATTACCAATCTAGATTCTGAACTTGCAAAGCTGAAATCCAAACTGTGAACCAAACTGACGCCATTAGGGTATTGCCTCCTGAGAGGCCCTAAATGGGCAGCCAATCAAGATGACCCCTCTTGAACAACTAGCTTTTTATTAACATCTATGTTTTGGTGATTTACTCTTGACCTGACACATGTACAAATATTATGTTTGAAATAAGATTCTACGTGACTTCAAATGAACTTGAATAACAGATTATAACTTTCAGATCATGGCGCATTAACTAATAATCCTTAAAAAAAAATGGTGAAAGTAAAATTTTTTTCTGGAAGAAACGTGACTGGGGACCACTGAGCTCAGTGTGAAGTACCAACCTTTTCAGGGTCATCAGATACCTGAGGATGACTGCCCTTCTTCTCACAAAATGCACATATGTACAAGTTTGCATATACTTTAAGGATGCTGTTCATGGACCTTTTTTTAAAACATGAGTTTACTAAAGGCTGCCACCTACTTTTAAATATTTTTTCCAATGATGGCTCCAAAGCTGCCTCCTTGAGTTCTTGGCTAGTTTTCCCACGCCGAATTCCAAGTCTTGTCTTGGTGGCATATTCCTGAAACACATGTAAACAAAGACACACACCACCCACACCGAAAGAATGTTAACAACAAAATAAAACAGAGGATCTCATCACCCTAGAAAACTCTGTATAATGTAACTTGGTACTTTCTATGTATGTAAATCATACATACTTCACTATGAAAGTATGTTAGCCAATCTAAAAAATTAAATGTAGACCCTACCTGTGCTCTATCTTCGAAGTGATTCACTAATTCATTACAACCTAACTTCTTAGTTCAGGTTTCAGAACTGTTTATTTCATAAACTACAAATTTTATTTATATCTCTAGAATTATCATATTTTAAACACTAACTTTTAAAAGATATGCATTAAGTATTAGTTGCATTTTTTCATCTGGGAAATGGGCTCAATCCTTCCTTTAACACAAAGCCAAAGGGACGGATGACTACTACCTCTATTTTAGCTCTTTTCAACAGTGGAACAGTTAATTTAAGAGAAAAAAGTTGTCTCTTCTAGCTTCTGTATATTTTCTTATCTACCTCACATTTCAAAATTTATACTCCTAATTTGAATGCTAGAGCAGAAATCTACTACAAAAGGAAATGGGTTTCTCTCTAACTTGACAGATTTTGTTTTACCATTCTCTAAACAAGAGCTGAAATGACATGTTTAGTAACTTATTAATAAGTTATTGGCCGAATGGTAATATTCTTAAGCTTTTGACAATAGGCTCCACGATCTCTCTGTTGTACCATACAGCTCTCAATCCTTCCCAGAGTACTCTAAATTCTCTGAATGAGAAATTCCAAGAGCTGTAAGTAAAGGAGAAATTACAGGAGTTCTTTTTCATATATGATAAGCATGGAACAGAACACTAATAGGGAGAAAGAGCTGATTTGGTACATTTTCAGGGCTGTTTCAGTAAATCACTAATGGTAGAATAGGGAGCTTCACAATCTGTCAAAAAAAATGGTCCCAGGAGCATACAGAGAGACAGACAATATAAAAATATTCAGATTATCTTTACCCTGCTGGGTGGTAAGAGCCACTGATTTTTCGTGATGGAATTCTTCACAACAGGGGAGGCCTTGGTGAGAGCTGGGTGGAAAACCCTGGAAGGTAGTGTCCGGAGACACACAAGTCTTGCGGCCAGCATGGTGGTGCACCAGGTTTACCAAGCAGATCTGAAATGCTAGTTAGAGACAGAGGCAAAAAATCACCCATTAACCAACCCACCGGCTCTAAGAAAGAACCAATCATCTCTTAGGAGAAAAGGTGAAATAAAGTGACCTTTTAAAATGATAATGATGAATACTCTGCTTGTCCCTTGTTAGTTCAAGAAATCCATCCCACAGAACTGGTTTGGGCTGGACCACCAAAATGGGTTTAAATCCCAATCGGAAAAATAACAAGGGGAATGACTTTTATGTGTCCAATACAGAGTGGATTTAATATCTTAAGAGAATTAAGGGGTGTGTGATGGGTTTTATACATGTGGTTTTGGCTGAAGATTTATACCAGCATTCAGTGGGAAAATTTTAAAAAGGGCTAAGAATAACTCTGAGCAGAGGAAAAATGTCATCCAAGAAGTGATTAACTCTTCAAGGTCATACTACATTGCAAGGTTATAAAACATCAGTGGAAACCAAGCATGCCAAGTATTACTTCCCTTCAAAATATGATGTAAAAGTATTCAAGGTATTGAAACCACCTGGGATGTATCTTAAAAATGTAGATTCCTAGGTCTAACTTCGGTCCTAAGGATTTAACCCCTAGGAATAGGACACAGTAATATATATTTTAACTAGCACCCCAAAAGCTAAGAATCTTTGCTTTTAAATACCTGAGTGTACTTCCAATTCTGTCACGGGATCTGCGAGGGGTGTACAAAACTGACACCTATTCTTTGGAAAAATACCGAATCATTCTAGCACTTTCGTGGCATTACATCATCTCAGCCTAAAGGTGCTGTGCCTCTCAGACCTCAACACACCTACTGAGGAGCACCAGCTCAGAGTGGCCTCCAGAGTGGGAATTTTACTTCTATCACAGGCTAGAAGTGGCCTCATGCGAATGTTTGATCGCTGACACTCAGGGGCCTTAACTACAAAATGGGTACTATTACCGACCCCGTACGCTTTCCTGTGCATCGATGAGCTCGGGCGCCTGGTCCCCCGAGAAAGTTCAGCTAGATCACAAGACTCGGATGAGAGCCCGGCAGCAAAAACTCCAGCCTCCCGAAGTCAACGCACGACTCTACAGCACACCAGCCGCAGGCACCCCCTTATCTACCACAGCGGCGCCTGGGCGGCCCGGCCGCGGGGATGATTCAGCACCTCGCTGCCCAAGGAGAAGCAGGCAGAGACAGCGGGCCCTTGCCCGCCTACCCCAGGCCCCGAAGTCGCCGTCCCCTCCACCCGGTCACCTGCAGGACGGCCCTGACGCGCCGCCAGCCCGTGACGCAGCCCGCAGCGCCGCCGCCTCCAGTCCTCCCCACACGCACGCAGCGGCCCAATGGGGCCGGTGTCAGTAGTAAGGTGGATCGCGGTGCCTCACGGCCCGGGGAAGCCTTACCTCAGTCCCTGGTAAACTCAAGCGCGCAGTTTCCCTTCCGGGCCGGCGAAACGCAACGCCCTCTGCCCACCTCTTACTGATTGTGAGCGCAGTCTCTTTAGCTCGCTGCGTGACGCAACATCCGGAGAAGTCGCAAACACTACGGACAGCCAATCATGACCGGAGGCCTAACGGAAGGGCGGGTAGTAGGAAGGAGGGGTTCCGAGCTGTAGGGGCGGGGCCAGTAGAGGATTGTTGGGAGGCTCTCAGTCAACGTCCATCGTGGGTGTGGGCAGAGAAGGCATTTCAGCCATTTTAGCTCTGGGTAGCGGAGCTCACCTTCGTTTTTCTCTCAACAGTTTCACTTACAGCAGTTAAAAAATTATTTTAAAATTGAAAGAGGATAGTATGAGAATTAAAAATTATTCCTTCGTCCCGTTTCTTTCCTCTTGTCAAGAATTTATTTCCAGATAGTGTGCCAAATTGGCAGTTTCAGACCGGAGCCAACGGGTTTCTTGCGGCAGATGTGAAATCTACAAAAGGGTCTGAGTTACACGAGGTCGGAGAGCCGCCTGGCCTGATTTTAGGAGTTGTTTCATTGCTTTGTGACCTCCCCATGACACATTCTCAAGGTTCAGTGAATACTAGTATAATAGGTTGGTACAACAGGCTCTGCCTCTTACCCAGGGTTGTTTTGAGAACTATTCGTATGCATGTAATTTGTAGGTTGAAAAACCATTTCTTGGCTACGTGAGGAAAATTTTCCCCTCCTATCATTCTCATTTACCCGTTAAACAAATATTTACTGAGGCTCACTTTGTACCAAATTCTGTACTAGGGATACATACAAATAAAAGACATATTGTACCATTGTTTTGGCAAAACAAACTCCTTGCCCTTATGGCGTTTACTTTCTGGTGGAGACAAGAAAATAGACAAAATGTTTGTTAGTGATAAGTACCAAGAAGAAAAATAAATCTGCGTAAAACCCTAGACGGGCGCTATTTCGGTAAGGTGATTAATAACATGTAAAATTCATGAACCTAATCTCCTAAACTATTGTTCATTGTGATTTACGATAATCCTCTAACCATGTAAATCTTGACAAACAAAAAGGTTTGCGTTTTATGTGGGTAATAAAACAGCTTGGCAGCACACAGGTCTTATTCACTCTGAAAATGGCAGGAAAACACTGGAGAAATCTGTCGCTTGAGATAGTGAACAGATCGAGCATGATCAATTTAATCTTACTTTAGATCTTCACCCAATTTAATCAGCTAGCAAATAAGTTCTCTGTTTAGTTCCCTTAGTGCTATTTTTCCCCTAGAGCTTCTGTTACCAGCAAAGAGAAGGCATTCACAACACAGTACCTGAATAAACGAAGTACCTTTTTAAGTCTAAGTGAATTGCTTCAAGATTATTGATTAAAGTTTATTATCTTCAAAAAAGAAGAAACATTTCTGATTTCGTGTTTTCTTTTCTTACTTATGGGGCTAGTGTTTCCACAGCTGTTAAATGTTTTGAGGCAGGAGAGTTACCTTGTCACATCCTTGGGAAGATATGCTTAGTGTGGAGGGAGGAGAGGTTTCATTGACTTTGAAACCAATTGGGAATTTACTGCAATTGTTTAAGCAAAAAGTGATGAAGGCTGGAATTAAGACAGAGGGACAGAGAAGGGGTTTATGACAGAGATAAATGACTAAGGAGGAATTTACAGGTTTTAATGACTGATGACTATCACTGATAAGGAAGAGGGAGGCACCCAGGATAATCCCTCTGTTCTGAATTGAGTGCAACTGGGTGGATAATTGCACCATTAATTTAGAGATAGATTACAGGATGAGGTACAAATTTGGGGGAAGTAGATAAAACTCAGTATGAAGTGTTAAACTGTAAGTTCTCTGCTTCTAAGACCTTGGAGCATAGGACAGATAAGATAAAAAGTCATGAATCACAAATCCTAATGCTGTATATACACTACAAGTTTTATTAAAGGCTGCTGAGTGGTTTCTTATCCTCCACTTGCTGGCTAAGTGGAGAGTGGGTTATAGAGGAGAAAAATCAGACTCGAGGACTAAAAATATTTTATTTCTTTTTAGTTAAAATAAATACCCTCACCCTGTCTTACTGAAACTGAGCAGGACGCTGAAGGGCCCTTCTGGGTGCAAAAGCCTTTCCAGGTCCCTCATTTCTTATTTGCAGGATAAAGGCTTCAGCCTCCTAGATCTTCCCTGAGCTCCAAAGAGCAGATTCAAACAGTTGCCAACAGGGAAGTGGGGGAATGCAGAAACAAGGGAGGAGCAGTGAAGAAACAATAATGCAGCCTTGGGGCAGGTTCCTGGTTCCTTCTCATGGAATGTACGTAATATCTTTTAAGTTCTTCTGCAGGAAAAAAATCTCCCACCCATGTGGAGGATGGTAACTTCAGGCTGAGCGCTTGGTTCCTGGGGCATCGCCCTGTTGCCTCACCACCACCCAATCAGAAGAAAGTCACACACCCTGCAGCCCTCCCCGCAAATTTTGCCCATTAAAAACTTCTCCCTAAAAACCATTGGGAGTTCGGGGTTTTTCAGCATAAACCACCCATTCTTGCTTGGCCCTGCAATAAACCTTTCTCTGCTTCAAACAAATTTTGGTTTGTTTGGCCTTACTGTCCATTGGGCACATGAACTTATGTTCAGTAACACTACCAGACTTTTCCATCAGGAGATGTGGTATGGCTGAAAGAGAGTTGAAAAGGGAGTTTGTGACCTTTATTCTCTGCCTTCCCCAACGGGGTCTTATGTGGTCACCGTGTTTCCCAACAAAGATGCTCTTCTCTGAAAGTTTGGTGACATTTCTGAACACAGGGAACCAACTTCTCAAATAGTGTTTAAGTGGCAGAAAACAAAGCAGGTATGAAGGAGTCAAGATCTTCCTCACCCTGTTTTCTCTTGGTCTTAAATTTTGCTATGTCAGAGAGTCCTAGAATCCCTGAGGCCTGGATAAACCCAAGACTGTAGCTGTGAGCATGCGCCAGCTTGTTTGTACCCTTCGAGACACTGCTCAGTAGTGAAGGGGACACCAGAAATATGCATGGGCAAGACACCCAGATGAGCATCAACAGACCGTGGCGTGTTCTATATGACAGAGCCAGCATCTGACTCTGGGTGAGAGACAAAACTGTGCCAACCTCAACAGTTAAATCCTTCCAGTAACTGAAGGAAAATGAAGCCATGGGTGAGAAGGGGGCTGCTCCCTCGGAGATCTGCTGAAGGCATCTACCCGGGAGCTGGTACATGGAAGTAGAATGGAGGGATAGAAAAGAGGCCACACCTTTTTCCTCTTGTTTAACATGGATGTTTCTTCTTCTTTCTTTCTTTCTTTTTTTTTTATAGTAGTGCTGCTCTTTATTTATTTGTTAAATTAAAAAAATTTAATATATTTTATTTATCTATTTTTTAAAAATTAAAAAAATTGTATACAATTTTTAAAGATTACTTTCCATTTGCAGCTATTACAAAATACTGGCTATATTCCCTATGTTGTACAATACATCCTTGAGCCCATCTTACCCCAATAGTTTGTACCTCCCACTCTCCTACCCCTATATATTGCCCCTCCCCACCCCCACTGGTAACCAATAGTTTGCTCTCTATATCTGTGAGTCAGCTTCATTTTTGCTATATTCATTAGTTATAAGTTTTAGATTCCACATGTAAGTGATATCATACAGTATTTGTCTTTCTCCATCTGACTTATTTCACTTAGCATAATGCCTGCCACGTCCATCTATGTTGCTGCATATGGCAAAATTTCATTATTTTTCATGACTGAGTAGTATTCCTTTGTGTATATTTATATATCACAACTTGTTTATCCACTCATCTGTTGATGGACACTTAGGTCACTTCCATACCTTGGCAATTGTAAGTAATGCTGCTATGAATATGAACAGTGGAGTGCATGTGTCTTTTTGAATTAGTGTTTTTTTTTTTTTGATACCTACCCAGGAGTGGAATTGCTGGGTCATATGGTAGTTCTATTTTTAGTTTTTTGAGGAACCTCCGTACTGTTTTTCACAGTGGCTGCACCAATTTCCATTCCCACCACAGTGTATGAGGGTTCCCTTTTCTCCACATCCTTGTCAACATCTGTTATTTGTGTTCTTTTTTTAAAAAATAAATAAATTAGTTTGTTTATTTATTTATTTTATTTTTGGCTGTGTTGGATCTTTGTTGCCGTGCTCAGGCTTTTCTCTAGTTGCGGTGAGGGGGGCTACTCTTCATTGGGGTGCGTGGGCTTCTCATTTCAGTGGCTTCTTTTGTTGCAGAGCATGGGCTCTAGGTGCATGGGCTTCAGTAGTTGTGGCACGCGGGCTCAGTAATTGTGGCTCACGGGCTTAGTTTTTCCGCATCATGTGGGATCTTCCCAGACCAGGGCTCGAACCCATGTCCCTTGCACTGGCAGGCAGATTCTTAACCACTGCGCCATCAGGGAAGCCCTTGTGTTCTTTTTAATGATAGCATTCTGACAGGTGTAAGGTGATATCTCTTTATGGTTTTGATTTTGCATTTCCCTGATGAATAGCAATGTTGAGCATCTTTTCAGGTGCCTGTTGGCCATCTGCATTTCCTCTTTGGAAAAATGGGAAAACTGGACAGCTACATGTAAAAGAATGAAATTAGAACATTCTCTGACATCATATACAAAAATAAACTCAAAATGGATTAAAGACCTAAATGTAAGACTGGATACTATAGAACTCCTAGAGGAAAACATAGGCAGAACACTCTTTGACATAAATCACAGTAATATTTTTTTGGATCCATCTCCTAAAGTAAAGGAAATAAAAGCAAAAATAAACAATTAAACTTTTTAATTTTTTAAAAAGCTTTTGCACAGCAAAGGAAACCATTGACAAAAAAGAAAGACCGCCTACTGAATGGGAGAAAATGTTTGCAAATGAGATGACCAATAAGGGATTAATATCCAACATATATAAACAGTTCATATAATGCAACATCAAAAAAAAAAAACCAACCAAATTAAAAAATGGGCAGAAGAAATGAATAACGTGGATGTTTCTAATCCATATGGGGCCCAGCAGAGGAGAAAGTGCTTTGAACTTCTGGTGGAGGATGGTGATAAGTCCTAAATATGACTGGCAAATTGTCAGATTGTCCTGAGCTTGCCAGAATGGAATAAACTTAGCTATCTGCTTTAGGCTGACTGGGGGCTCAAAAGCAACATTGATGCCAGATTGAGAAAAAGTGTAGCTTATCTTTGTATTCATTTTATTGGCAGCTTTTCAACGTACACCACTCACAGAGATGCAACCAAATACTGTACATATGTCAAAGGGCAAGTCCATTAATGGAATAGTAACTGTGAAAGGGCAGAACACTGGAGGAATCTTGAGAATCATCTCACACTTCCTGGTCAGATTGTAAGGAGTAAACTAAGACCCAGAAATGATAATAGCTTAAGAAAACCTAACAAGGTAATGGTGGATCTGGGTCTAGAACCTACATTCCCAATGAGGGTAAAAACTGGTTCTGGAGGGGTGAAAAAACTCTTTATACACAGGCAGACCTCGGAGATATCGTGGGTTTTGTTCTGGACCACTGCAATAAAGGGAATATCGCAATAAAGTGAGTCGCATAAATACTTTGATTTCCCAGTGCATATAAAAGTTACGTTTACACTATGCTGTACTCTATTAAGTGTGCAATAATAGCATTATGTCTGAAAAAAACAATGTACATACCTTAATTAAAAAATACTTTATTGCTAAAAAATACAGACCGTCACCTCATCTTCAGTGAGTCATAGTAGTAACATCAAAGATCACTGATCACAGATCACCAAAACAAATATAATAATACTGAAAAAGTTTGAGATATTCTGAGAATTAAACAAAATGTGTCACAGAGACATGAAGTAAGCAAATGTTGGAAAAATGCCACCGACAGACTTGCTCACCGCAGGGTTGCCACAAACTTTCAATTTGTAAAAAATGCAGTAGCTGCAAAGTGCAATAATATGAGGTATGCCTGGATATATATATATATATATATATATATATATATATATATATATATATACATATATATATCTCACAGCTGTACATTACATACAGTACATGTGCCAGTATATCTGTGGCATTAAAATTTCATGGGGGAAGGCAATTATGGCTCCTTAGGGAAGCAGTCATGAAAAACTGGTTGAGAAACTTTGGTCTAGAATCTAGGACTCCTTTGACTCGTGGTGGTCCACTCTGGTAGCAGACCTGCTCAGCACAAAAATCTTAGTTTTCCATCTATGATTCTATCAGTGAGATGTTATTTGAGGTAATTTTATGACCTCTTGATAAAAATTCCATATCTGTATTCTTTGTGTTCCAATATATTATTTCTAACTGCTTTGGGACATCTCCATCTAACTTGTCTAAAACCAAGTTATAGCTAAGGGGTGGTCCAGTGGATTGCACGTAATAGATGTACTCCAGTATTCATTTCTCCCTGAGCCTTCAGATTCCTTTATAGTAGTGCTCTCCAAGTGTAGGGATTAATAGGTCCTAGGTCCTCGTGCCAGTAGCAATGGCATCACCCCTGAGCTTGTTAGAAATGCAAATTCAAGGCCCTCCTCAACCTACTGGATCAGAATTTCTGGGTCTGGGGCCCAGGAAACTGTTCAACCAAATCTACAGGTGATATTTATGCATGTTAAAAATTAAAAATCACTTTTCAACAGTATGCTAGAGAAATTTTGCCATCTCATAGTATAGGTTATTGTTTAGTCCAAGCTTCAGTTAACCAACTAGAAAGCTATAAAGACACTTCCACAAGCTCACACTAACACATTTAAATCCTGAATGCCAGGGAAGTGCATCCATATTGATAATCAAACCATACATTTTATTTTCTTTAATATCCTTAGAGTCTACTTCCATAAATGCTAACCAGACTCCTGATCATACCAATTGATGAGATCCTATTTCTCCTTGGTGTGTAATATGTCTCTCTGAGAACAGGCTTTGTATTTCTTCATCTGGGCTATGCTGAAATCTGACTTGATTTATTTAGATTTACAGGAATGGAGGGTGTGCTTGTAATAAAGCACAGTCACCCAGATATTTCAGTACTAAGCCACATGATCAGAAACCCAAAAATGTGGGGCCCACATGGATCTTAAAAAAAAAAGCTAACAGTGGTGAAATAGTTTGTTAGCTATTAGAATTATACCGTTTTAGCAATAATACAGAAAATAGGACAAAAAATAGTTTAATAATAGCTAAAGCTTATTGAATTCTACTATGTGCAGACATTACTAGTTTTTGGTCATTTTATATTTATTATATTGTGTACTCTTGTAAGATGGCCTCAGAGGCTTGACCCTGCCCTATCCCCTGTTACCTCCCTGCCACCGCCACTACCCGCCCCCCCCCCGCCCCCAAGAATTTAAATCTCTTGATTGGATTTGACCAAGGATGCTTTTTCAGGTGTTGTGTGGGTCGGTAAAAAGGGCAAACAAATTAAGAGTTTTCAAGGGAGGGATCATAACGATGGACCATAGGATCTAGGCTGGGTCAGGATGAATGTGAGAAGGGTGAGAGAAACTAAAAACCTGCTATAGTTAATGGGCTGGAAGTTTTCGGATTTGTATTATTGCTAGAGTTAGTGATTTCAATGAAATGAGGTTGTAGTAAAAAAAATTAGGGTATTTGAAATTCAGATATTGGAGGAAGTGTGGTTGATGGTAATGGCAAGGTCATGAGTATGACCATGGGATAAGTGACTGAAGTATGGTGGAAGAAAATATGATTATTAGTGACAAAGAGCTGAGAGGTCTAGGTGTTGGACAGATCTTCCAATGGATGCTGATACACTGAGAATGGCGACAGGACTAGGGGTGGAAGGGAGGGTGGGTATGTGAGTACAGTGATGGCCCCCTAAAAATGCCCATGTTCTAATCTGTGGACTCTGTGAATATGTTTCCTTACATGGCAAAAGGGACTTTGTATATATTATTAAGTTAAGGATCTTCAGATGGGGAGTTTACCCTGGATTAGGGGGCTAAGGGGCAATTAGTCACAAGGGTCATTGTAAGAGTGAAGCAATAGGATCAGAGTAAGAGAAGGAGATGTCATGATGGAGACAGACGTTGGAGTGATATGGGGTTATGGCCCAAGGAATGTGGGCAGCCTCTTGGAGCTAGAAAAGGCAGAGAAATAGATTCTCCCCTTCTAGGAGGTAGCACCTCCAGAAGGAATGCAGCTCTTTCTGAAACCATTTTAGACTCCAGAACTGTAAGGTAATAAATTCGTGTTGTTTTAAGCCAATAAGTTTGAGGTAATTTGTTACAGCAGCCATAGGAAATTGACACAGCAGATGTTAGAGTCATTAATGAATTAGGGAGAGCCAAGGTAGTGGTTAGGAGGCGGGGTGGTAAAGGACAGAATTAAGGAGGTACACCTGATACATACATTCAAATGTTGTTGGGGTTTTAGAAGGAGGAAGGGAACTTACAGGTGATGTATCATGAGTTCCACAGCTCATGATGGAAGGTTTGGGAAATAGGATCAGGTTAGGATGGGTCTAGATCACTATAGGGATATGTTGATGGAGAACCTGGAGATTTTGGGTTTCTGTGGCACCTGGAAAACAAGGAAGAGAGCCAAGAGTCCTGAGGTCTGTTATCTCCAGGTAGTTTCATTTATTTATTCAACATATACTTATTCAGCACCTACTCTGAGGAGGGTCTGTTATGGGCATGAATGGTTTGGTGACCCACGGGAAAGTTAGTGCATCCTTCTGGGGAATCCTGGTGACTGTTATTTTGAATGCGAGAAATTTGAGTTGCTCTAAAATATTCCTTTTCCTGTTCTGTGGGCAAAGTGGTCTGACAGGCTGGATGGGTTGAGGGGAGATGAGAAGGAAAGAATGTTGATGGCAGTGATGTCTTATTTGGAATAGGAAGCTTGGGACTTTCACTTTATCCAGTGGCTTGATGGGCTCCAGTGGCTTGATAGCCACCTAAAATGAAAGAAGAATCAGACTGGCTTCAGATTTCTTATTCACAACATTAGATGCTAGAAGCCAGTGGAGCAATGACTTTGAAGCTCTGAAGAAATAGAACTGAGGACCTGGAATTTTATACTAGGCAAGAATATAAATCGAGTATGAGTGAGGGCTGGACTTTGCTCTGGGATAGATTCCTTGCCTTTCCTCCACTGTGCTCTGTACTGCAGGAGACTTGTTCTGTAGGCTGCGCTTCCCAGGTTCCTGTTTTACTGCCTTCTGGTTGGGTTCAAGCAGTGAGAGAGCACAGGAGGAATGAAGATACCAGGATATAATTCCTCCCAATCCCTCCCACCCCTCCCCCTGCTGTGGAATCTGACCTTTGCTGTGTGTTCACTGTGGCTCAAGTTTCTCCTGGGTTACCTGGCCCAGGGGTGGGATCTGTGAACACCACCTCTTGCTTTGTCCCTCGAGCCTAAGGACGACCGTGAATGTCCACACCACAGTCTGTAATAATTGTGTTGCCTTTCTCCTTGTTTGGTTTCTTAGTTCTTCCATTATTTATGTAACCAATTTTTTCCATTAAATTTCCTCTGTTTAAATGCTTTAGTGGCTTTACTTTTCCTGTTAGGAAGTTGAGTGATACGGCAAGATAAAGATATTTTTGGGAATTCATGGAATCTGAAAGTTTATCTCTGGCATAATCCTTCTCAGGAAGTTTTATGATGATATACTCTAGAAAAGCAAGGGAGGAATTCAAGAAAGAGGCTGGATCCACTCCAAGAGGACAAGAGGGAGCAGTGGATCCAATTCTAGAGGGCAGTGAAGGAAAATCCAGGATAAGAACTATGCCCCAGGCCTGTAGCACAAACATATCGGCTTGAAATAGGAGTACAGAGGGCTCCAAAAAAAGGCAATTTAAAACTCCCCCCCCAAAAATAAAATCTATGTAAGACCACAAGCTGTTGTGATCCAAATTAGAAGCAAAATAAGATATGCAATGGTTTTAAACATAATTGATAGACTATAAGAGAACCCATTTCACCTTGACACAAGGATCATTCTTCTCACCACGGCCCAGGGGTTGTGACATTGGACTTGTAAAAAAGGAAATATAATCATAGCATTATATTTGGCTTTGCAGTAAAAAATATTGAGTCATATTAATGTAAATGCTCTTTATTGGTTTTTTTAGCTCTTAAAGTCAAACTAAGTACAAAGAATAGGAGACCTGATTATGGCTGCAGCAGGGAATATAAACGTTAACAACCTTGGTACTATAAAAGTAAAAGTGCAAATGCAGAAGGTCAAGGGAAGAAAGTTGAAAGGAGGTATGAGGAATTAATATTCTCATTTTGCAAAGGGAAGAATGAGTCAACTAAAGTTGATAGAATAGGTAGAGGACCACTATATAATTTAAAATGATTAAGATAACCAATAGTAGACTTCGAAGCAGTATTGTAATTGTCAAACATTATGAGATGCAGGAGTAGTGTACTTGATTTCAAGAAATACTTCCTCCAATTGTCAAATCAAGAAAGAGGCTGTGGAACTTCCCTGGTGGTGCAGTGGTTAAGAATCCGCCTGCCAATGCAGGGAACACTGGTTCGAGCCCTGGTCCGGGAAGATCCCACGTGCTGCGGAGCAACTAAGCCCGTGCACCACAACTACCGAGACTGAGCTCTAGAGCCCGTGCACCACAACTACTGAGCCCACGTGCCACAACAAAGAGTAGCCCCCGCTCGCCACGACTAGAGAAAACCCACGCGAGGCAATGAAGACTCAATGCGGCCAAAAATAAATAAATTTATATTTAAAAAAAAAGAAAGAGGCTGCTTCTGGGGTAGGGGCTGTGGAGCAGGAATGGCAGGGGTGGGGGCAGGCTATGTTTCTTTCCAGCCTCAGTTCTCTTTTATTCTTTAATTTGTGTCCACGAAGTTTTGAAACACTTTGGAGTAAAAGAGAAAAACAGTTATCAGCATTTATCTCTGGGAAGTAAAACTGTATTTCCCCCTTTCTTTTTGCTTTATCCTTTGAGTTATCTATATGAGCATCTATTTACTTTTCCATGAAAGTATTTGTTTACTTTTATAAAAACAGGAGCAAGTATTCCACTTTTCTTCATGCTGGAGAGTTAAGTCCAGACTCTTTATTACCAAGAGCCAGTAGCGGGTGGTGGTTCTGGGCATGGTTGAAACCTTACTGGCTATGTGATCTCAAGTCAAGTTATGTAACCTTGCTATACTTCAGTTTCTTATCTGTGAAGTTGAGATATTAAATACAGTACCTACCTCTTGATGACTATTCTGAAGATGACATGAGTTAATTTATAGAAAGTTTGTGGACTGCAACCTGACACATTGCAGACACTATGCAAGTGTTTTCTATTTTATTACTTTGCTGTCTAAGATTCTTTATGATCTGGCTCCAGGATACCCTTCAAATGTGTCTCTCTTTCTACTTTCTTTCTGAACTGTTTGCTATTCTTCATACATAAATTGTGTTTTCCCACTTTTCCCTTTTGTCCTAATCTCTTCATTTCCAAATCAAACTTTTCTTCAAAGTCCAGCTCACGTACCACTTTTCCATGTAACTTTACCTGATCTTCCAGCTAGAAGTACCTCCGCTACACATCACAGTTTTTATCTGTGCCATGAAGAGTTTTATGGCATTTAATACTTCCTACGCTGTATTCTGTTATTTATGTATATATGTATATATTTTTCCAATTAGGTTGGATGCTCCAAGGGCAGAGTGAGTAAGTATTTTATTTTCAAGTACTTGGCAGACAGTAGATGTCTCCAAAATGTTTTGTTTGTTTGTTTGTTTGTTTTGCGGTACGCGGGCCTCTCACTGTTGTGGCCTCTCCCGCTGCAGAGCACAGGCTCCGGACGCGCAGGCTCAGCGGCCATGGCTCACAGGCCCAGCCGCTCCGCGGCATGTGGGATCTTCCTGGACCGGGGCACGAACCTGTGTCCCCTGCATCGGCAGGTGGATTCTCAACCACTGTGCCACCAGGGAAGCCCCAAAATGTTGTTTTGAATGTACATTGAGTTAGAGAAGAAAAGGACAAACAATGTGATACCTTAGTTAAAATAAAAGGCTCAGTAACGCTTTACCCCTCTGGTAGAATTGTGCTTGTCTCACTTTTGTTTTTCTCTTACAATAGGCTGGGATAAAACTCAGAAGCAGCCTTGATAATAAACCACATTTTCCATTTCTAATAACCCTTTAGTAGCTCAGTGCTGAAGCTCATTAGAGTGAGGTCTCTTTGTTTACTGAACAAAGACCACAGTTTTTCACTAAAATGATGACTCATTCCTTTATGATGTTTGATCCGGTTCAGTTTTTGCAGAAACAGCCTGTTTGCTGTTAGCACAATTTTTTATTTTTGTTTCTATAGATGGCGCTAGCTGTGTGTGTTAAAGCCACAAACCGGGCTGAAAATTAACCTTGTTTAGAAATAATTGAATGTCCATTTGCTTTTCATTCTTTCTCTCAAGCTTTTTGCTTCTTTGTATTTATTTACTCTTAGAGAATTGCTCTAAGCAATGCTCTGGAGATGCTGCTCTAAGATAGGTCGTTAAAACCAGGTCCATTAACAAGGGATCACCTTCAACATCTTTGGGTAGTTCAGGTTTTAAGGAAAATATTAATAATAAAAAATCTTAAATTATTTATAGTGATTCTGAAGCTATTATGCTATAACATTAATTTAAACAAATCATGTACTAATCATGCCTAGCTAAATACAGAATGCTAATTTATTAACATTAATGGAAGTACTCCTAGCATTTCATATTTGATAATACTTCATGCCTAACCTCCCTGTAGCCTTTTTATTTTACCTCTAAGTAATAATGCTGACATTTCTTCTTTCAATATTCTTTTTGTATTATGAATGTGAGCATTTGATATTATTATGCTGAAGGCAATATTTTATGTTTGAAAAATAATGTACATCAAGGATTTAAAGGTGAGCATCTTGTGCTTTGGCCCATGAATCCATGGTCTAAAGAAATCTAGCAGTAAGCTCATTGAGATTGGGTAAATGAGAGTCAGTATTCTCTACTTCTTTTTGCAAAATGCATTCCTTAGTGTTCTTGAGACACACACACACACACACACTCACACACATGCATGAACATACATTGTCTATATGTAAGAAGTTGATTATGTTAGCTTAATGAGAGGGGAGTAACATCAGGGAAATCATGGATTCATGGAGAGAAGTGTAGCCAATATACATGGCACTCATTGCAGGAGAAGGTGAATAACATTTCTATAAGCAGGTATGTCTTCATGGGCCTGCGATCTATACAGTCACATAGGGCCCTTTGCTTAGAGAAATCCAGTACTTGGTTTAATGTTCTGCTTTTGCTGCCTTGAAATGTTCAAAAATTATTAAGAATTTCATCTTGCACTGGACCTCACAAATCATGTAGGCGGTCCTGTCTTTAGGCTTAATAGCTTTCAAGACAGTTGCAGGGCTAGAGTGGAGAATTTGTAATAGATGTCATGCCCTATGTGACTATCTTCAAGGCTTTGAGATTGAATGAAATGGAGAATCAATGAGATTCCCTGAAAATAGCCCCAGCACAGGGTCATTGTCAATGGGCTGTGGAGGACCCTTCTCTGAAGAGCCTGAGCAGATGGCAGCTGAAAACTCTGCAACTAGCCTTCCTCACCCAGGTTTCAAAACACACACTCAGCATGCTCATGCTGAGAACTTCTTTAAATTAAGGATTTCTGACACTTTTCCAGAAATACTCCTATCACCTCCCGTTGCATTCAATTCCTGAATGGATGTCTGAAACACTTCTTTTCTGGTAGGTAGAGCATGTTTCCTGGACATTCCTGCTAAGTAAGACAATAAAAAAAAGGCAGAACTAAAAGTCACCTATATATTTAGCCTAGTGCAGTGGCAACACACCTATAATTGCATTAGCAAATAGGGTGGTTTTGAACTTTGGAATTGAAACTCATAACTACATTGCTGGTATCCTTTTGCCGAAAGAGATGACTTTTATCAGCTGTTCACATGGTTGTGTTCATCAGCAGAAAATAAATGAGTCTGTGCTTAATACAATTTCTCCTTGGAGTGAGCTTGCCCTGAAGTTTTAAAAATTAGATCTGGGGAAAAAAATCTGAGCATGCCATGGTTTTCCCTCCTGCTCTGTATTCTAGATGCCTCTCCCCATAGGTTGCACAGGGTTTCAGGGCCTTATCTATTGCACCTATTTACATTTATATTTAATAAGAGAATCTTCTCTGTTCTAGGCTTTATAATATATATTTCAGCAGGGATTACCATGGACTTGGGAACAGGGTTTTTGTTTTGTTTCGTTTTTGACTGCACCGCGTGGCTCGTGGGATCTTAGTTCCCTAACCAGGGATCGAACCCACGCCCTCAGCAGTGAAAGTGTGGAGTCCTAACCACTGGACCGCCAGGGAATTCTTGGGAACAGAGTATCTGAGAACATATTTAGCGTGTTGGGGTTCCTAACCCTTGTCCTCAAAAGAAACTAGAATAATATTTAGATCCAAATCCTTTTTTAAAAAATTAATTCTTGTGAATGCTTCAAAGTTCAGTCTTTTTATATATATATATATATATATATATATATATTTATTTATTTATTTATTTGGCTGTGCCGGGTCTTAGTTGTGGCATAGGAGATCTTCGTTGCCGCATGCGGGACTTTTGTTGCCGCACAGAATCTTTAGTTTCAGCATGCGGGATCTTTTAGTTGCCACATGCGAACTCTTAGCTGTGGTATGTGGGATCTAGTTCCTTGACCAGGGATCGAACCCGGGCCCCCTGCATTGGAAGGGCGGAGTCTTAGCCACTGGACCACCAGGGAAGTCCCCAAATACTTTTCTATGTGGAAGCATTTACGTTCATCATTCATTCATTCTCCATTTGCCATTTATTCTTAGTTCTTGATTTAGAAATGAATGTGAATTTGAAGCTTCCCTTCCAGAGAAAGGAAGGAATTTGTTAAAAGCTGTAGGTTTACTAGTATCCATTTGAAATATGCAACTTCCTTCGAGGCTAATTTCAAGGAAGGAAGTCATCCTATATTACAGAGCTATCAGGTTTTGCATAGCAGATTGGCGCTAAACAGCTTGCACAATTGCCATAAGATTTGAATCATTAAGATAGTGGGGATATAACATTTGCTTGCTGTTGCCAGTGTAGGAGTACTCATGAGCCAGTGCCTCTGAGTGGTAGAGTGGGGCTTTTTGTTCAGAAGTCCTTAACGCCACACACACTGAGGAATCGTCTGTGAATAATTTTACCACGAAGCAATTCTTTATCTTCCCATTTTTGCAAGCAATCTTGATATTTAATTATACATTTTTAAAAGTTTGCGGTCAGAAAAGGCAACATGGAAAAACTGTCAATTTCAGTTAATTTCAGGTGTAAGATAAAAACACCTGAAATAAAAACTAGGGTTAATATTTTCTTCCTAATAAGGGTTTCATAAATATAAGATATAATGCTGTTCTTATAGTAAAGAACTTTATTTGCAATTTTTATAGCCTCATTTTAAAAAGTGGTTAAAATAATAAAGGAAGGAACTATGGAAATATTTGGGAGGTAACTGTCAGATAAAATCGGTATTTCTATAGAAAAATATGCTAAAAGTTAATATTTCTTTTCAATAAAAGCACTTAGCAAAGGTACCCAGATCCCTTTGATTTTCTTTGTCCCTTTAGTTCTCTGTGACAAAATCCCAGGTCCAGGAGGAATATTTTGTCATTTGGTTTAATTTTTTTCCTAGAAAGGATGCTGTCTAGAGGTGGGACATCCAATGAGCAACCAAGGTTATCCCAGAGACTTGTAAAAAGTAAACACGCTGCAATAAAAACCAAAAACAACAATAAAAACAAACAAAAACTATTGATATACACAACAACATGGATGAATCTTAAAATAATGATGCTGAGTGAAAGAGCCAGACCCCTCCAGAAAGAAGAATATGATGCCATTTATATAAAACTCTAGAAAATGTGAACTATTCTGAAGTGAAAGGAAGCCAGTCAGTGGTTGCCTGGGGAGGGCGGAGGCAGGGAGAGGCAAGAGGAAGGGGTTACAACAAAGGGGCATAAAGAAACTTTTGGGATAACAGATATGTTCTCTATCTTGATTATGGTGATGTTTCATGTGCATGTACATATGTCAAGAATTTCCAAGTTGTACACTTTAAATATGTGCAATTTTTGTGCGTCAATTATACTTCAAAATATACACATTTTTTGGTGTTAATTATACCAAAAAAAAAAAAAAACCCAACCCTAAACTAAGTGCTCTGCAGAATTAAACATAAGAAAAACAAAGCAACCTATAATCCCAGTGGTCAGAGATAAACACTGTTAATGTAATGGTTAGGTACTTCTAGAACCTTTTCTGTGAATGTAGAGTAATCACTGTTGGTCTATCCATCTATCACTTTCATTGATCTATCTTCCTGTTCCCCCAATATATATGTATCCATAAGGTCATTTTACTACTTTTGTTTTGTTTTGTTTTGCGGTACGCGGGCCTCTCACCGCTGCGGCCTCTCCCGTTGCGGCCTCTCCCGTTGCAGAGCACGGGCTCCGGACGCGCAGGCTCAGCGGCCACGGCTCACAGGCCCCACCACTCCGCGGCACGCGGGATCTTCCCGGACTGGGGCACGAACCCGCATCCCCTGCATCGGCAGGCGGACTCTCAACCCCTGTGCCACCAGGGAAGCCCCATTTTACTATTTTTAGGACAATTGTTGTTTTCATGTACTCTGCTGTCCTCTCCCCTAGAGAAGGGATGGGGTGAGATTGCCCAAATCTTCCCCTCATCCCTTCCCTTCTATGTCTGAGGTGTTTGCCCATGAACGTGAGCCTGCCTGGGAACTGCAGCTCCGCACATCCACATCTACAAATCTACCTCAGGACCTTCGGCGACAGAATAGTAACTATAACTTCAAAATGTTGGCATCTTCAGACATGGCACTCTTGAGTTTTGAAAAGTGGTATTTACCTGACTGTGGACAATTTCTAGAGCAGAGTTCGTTGCTAGCCTTGGGCGTAGTTGCTCTGATCCTTTCTGTCCAGGCAATTTTACATCTGGTTCCGCTGGCTGGGATTGCAGGGTGTTCCACGGTGCTCTTCAGCATCTCAGGAAGAAAAGCTTTCAACGGTATTGCAGTCCTTTCTGGCCCACGATGATTGCTTGTCTGATCCTGCGGCTTCTAGTAGCTCTTTTCCTCATTTGAGTAAGAAGTTTACCCTTCTGCTACTTCAAATTGCTATTCTTAAAAAAAAAAAAAATAGAGGTTGGTCACCCTGTACTTCTGCAACCAAGAGAGAAAGGAAAAAGAGACAGGGATTGAGAAATAGAGAATTTCATTTGCTGTCTTCATTTCTTTTATTTCAGAACCCTTTACTTACCTCCGGGCCCATCTGTCTGTTCTCTCTGCTCTCTTTACTAAGGCATTAGCTTTTAAAGGAAAGGATTTTGGGACCCAAAAAGTCAATAGGACTCAAAGAATTGTCAACATACACATATCCAGAAGCTAACCAATCTCAATCAACCTCAGATAAGCACATCTAACACTTGTCTATAAAGAAAAGGTATTTCAACTGTTTGCCAAAGCATAGATCTATGAGCCATTTTATTTGCCATCTTCACAGACACCATGTTATTAAAGTAATTCACCTGCTGGGAATATTTTCAAAAAAATTATTCCCCCATGGGAAATTATAAAAACTTTAGAATGGCACATTTTAACTACTGAATATTAATGCAACCTTTTCTAACTACTAATAAAAGAATCAAATCCCTGTTTGTGAATATATTAAAAAGTTAGACCAGGCTATTTCATATGCAACCAGTAATTTTTTCACTGTGACATTCATTTTCACTTCAGAATTTAGACAGGACTGTAATGGGACTGATAAAAGCAGAACTATACACTTTGAAATATGCGTAAATGTGCACATTTTTGGCTTCATGACAATTGATTTCAGTGTTTGCTTTTGAGGTGAATGAGTTCAGAGTCCTCAGTTCTATGTGTGACATACACCATTATAGGGTATTACTCCCCATCAAAAGGTTCAATTACGCGGGTGGTAAGATTAAGTTGATTACCTTGACTTAGCTATGACATGTGATTTGACATTATTTGGCTGTTCCAGTGAATGGACTGGAATTATATTGATTCAGTAAAGACTAGTGGTTTAGGAATTGGGAAACCTGGAGTTTAGTCCTATGTCCATTTATAATAAAATTGGGCAATTATCGGTGGGTCTCGTGTTTTGTGTGTGTGAGTGTATATGAGTGTGTGTATGAGTGTGTGTATTTGTGTGTATGTTTATAAAAAACGGTACAAGGTAAGACATTTAGCGTAGCTGAAACATTGGGTGTATTATGAGTAGTGGTAGAAGATAGAGGTGTACGAATAGGTCAGATCATAAGAGACATTATATGTCATGCTAGAGAAAACGGATTTTATTTTACAGGTACTAGGGAAACGCTCATGTTTTAAACCTTTTAATTTGAAATAATTTTAGACTTATGTAAGACTTGCAAAAATAGTACAAAGTCCCGTATGCTGTTTACCCAGCTTCCTGTAATGTTAATGACTTATATATTTATCAAAACTGAGAAATTTTCATTGGTACAATACTAATAACTAAATGATAGACTTTGTTTACATTTTTATCAGTTTTCCCATTAATTTTTTCTTCTGTTCCATGATCTAATCCAGGATACCACATTGCATTGGGTTGTCATGCCTCTTCAGTATTCTCTTATCTGTGACAGTTTTGCAGACTTTCTTTGTCTTTCCTGACCTTCACATGACTGAAACGTGCTGGTCAGGTGTTTTGTAGCTGTCCCTCAATTTAGGTTTGTCTGAAGTTTCCTCACGATTAGATTGAGGTTATGCTTTTTTTTGGCAAGAATACTACAGAATTGAGTTGCCCTTCTGAGTGCATCATAGCAAGTGGTACTTGATGTTGATGTTATTATTGGTGATTTCAACCTCATTCATTTGGCTAAGGTGGAGTATGCCAGGTTTATCCACTGTGAAGTTATTTTTTTCTTTTGTGATTATTAAATATTCTGAGAGGATGTTCTTTGACACGATACAAATATCCTGCTTCTCCTTAATTTTCTGCCCACTAATTTTAGCATTTATCCATGGATCTTACCTGGAGCCATTATTATTGTTGTGTTCGAGTGGTGGTTTCCTATTTCCATTATTCCTTCTACACTTATTAATAGGAATTCTCCGGTAAAGAAGAGTCAAAATTATTTTGAGGAATGATTACTGCGATGCTAATATGTGGATGAGAGATTGGAAGAAAGCAAGACTGGGGGCAAAGAGACTACAAGTTAGGAGACTTGAAATAATTTAGGAGAGATGACGAGAGCATGGACTGAGGCAAGTGCAACGCAGGTAGGTAATTAATATGAGAACTATTTCAGAAGCAGACTCAAGAGAACATGATGACTTATTAGATGTGAGCAAGGAAGGCAGGCATCAAGTATGGCAAGAGGTTTCTGTCTCAGAGATAAGGAATAGTGGAGGAATAAGTGATTTTGGAAGAAGAGAGCTAAGAAAAACTCAAGTAGGGACATGCAGAGTGGAGGAACCCTCATGGGACATTTACAGAGGGTTGTGTGATAAGTTCGTCATACAAAAGGCTGGAGCTTTGAAGAGAGGCCTGGCACAGAAATACAGAGCTGCAAGTCATCAGTGGGTTGGTGGGAGTTGGACTCATGGAGATGCATGACCTCATCCAGGAAAAGTATGTAGAGGCAGGGGAGTCACGGCAGGCTAAGGATCACCAACATAAAGGCAGGGAGAAGAAAAGGAACTCACATAGACAGAATGAAAATGGGCACCTAGAACAGTAGGAGGAAAACTATCACAGTGGGAAAATGCAGGCCAAGTGAGGAAAAGTCTCATGGAGGGGGGAATGTTCCCCAGCATCCAGGTTACAGAGAAGTCGGGTAAGAGAAAGACTGAAACAATATGGCAGCTATGAGTTTACATCACCAGAGCAGTTTCAGCACAGTGGTGAGGGCAGGCCCTATAGATTCCTAAGGGAAGTAAAGATGGAGAGACTGTGTGTACAGACAACACTTTCAGTGAGTTTGAAGGAGCTGGGAAAGAGATAAGCGTGGCAGGAGGGGAGGGGGACCAATTTAGGAGATTATTATTATTATTATATTATCTCCCCTTTTCATACTCGTAAGTTATGGTTGTGAGTATAATATTTATTCTTTATACATTATCACATGTAATTTCCCTTATGTCTCCGGGTGGTTTATATTAAAATACACACACACACACTATTATCTGGTGACATTCTAGATAATTCATCATTCCACTGAATGACTGTGCTTCACCTGGCTGGCACAGAATCGCCTACAAGCCTTGCATTATTATATCTCAATTCAGCGTGTTTGGATTGAGTGTTTGGCCAAGGTCTCCATGTACTCAGCGGACAGGTCAATTTGCTTTGCTTGGCCAGGCTCCTGAGTGCCCCCAGTCACCAGCCTTACAAATGCATTATCGGCTGGACAGAGAGCAAGGTGAAAGGAGAAAGGATAGTTCAGGTCAAATCTATCCCCATGAGAGAAAAAGCAATTCAAAACATACGCCCTGCTCACAGAGGAGCAAAAGCATTATCTTTGTACAACATTACTTCAGCATAGAGGTCAAATTTTCCTCAGTAAACTCAATTACTTCCTTTCTTTTATCTGGAAAGAAAATTTTGCCTGTAGAACAGCCTGTGAGCATGAGAAATTAACCCTGGAATATGAATCATTTGAGCTAAAAGTATAAGATATTCTGGAAGCTGAGTTTGGCCTTGTAGCTATTTATTAACATTTATAAGGAACTTCTTTTGATTGTAAAAACAATGTAATAATTTTATAGAAAGTTAAGAAACAGAAAAGGGAACCACTGCTAATCTTATTAGCATAGTTACTATTCTTTTTGGGTATTTTTGTGTTTTTTCTATATGCACTCATATTTTTGCATAATTGCAATCATACAGATTATATATTGTTTTATCACTGGCTTTTTCAGTTGACTCATAAGCATTGTTCTGAGTTGCTAAGTACTCTTTATAATTATTCTTTTTATTCTTTGTAAATGATTGTGTAATATTCCATGGAGTGTATGTGCCATAAGTTAATTAAGCATTCCTCTACTGCAGGACATTTAGTCTGTTTCTAATTTATCATCATCATAAATAAGGCTGTATTAAAAATATTGTATACCATGGTTTCATCCCTATATTTTGTAGTGTTTTCTTAGGTTGTATTTTCAAGAGTGAGACTGCTGAGTCATAGAGGATGAACATATAAACTCTTCATATTTTCTTCCATATTGCCTTTTAAAAGAGTTTACTTATAATGATGTCACCAACTAAGGTTAGCTAAGTGGGTGGGTGGAGGTGTTCAAAAGGCCAGAGCAGGGTCAGGTAGGATGGCTCTCCCATATGGACAGAGGTGGAAGTGCACTGCAAGTTCCGTCTAGGGATCTGCTGACAAAAAACCTTAGTGAAGTTGAAATTCTGTGAACTTCAAACTGCAGGTGGAATTCCAAGTAGGAGGAACAAAAGGAAATAGGAAGTAAAAAAAAGGTCAAGGGCTTCCCTGGTGGCACAGTGGTTGAGAATCTGCCTGCCAATGCAGGGGACACGGGTTCGAGCCCTGGTCCGGGAGGATCCCACATGCCGCGGAGAAACTAAGCCCGGGCGCCACAACTACTGAGCCTGTGCTCTAGAGCCCATGAGCCACAATTACTGAGCCCGCATGCCACAACTACTGAAGCCCGCGCGCCTAGAGCCCTGTGCTCCGCAACAAGAGAAGCCACCACAATGAGAAGCCCATGCACTGCAACGAAGAGTAGCCCCCACTCACCACGACTAGAGAAAGCCCGTGCGCAGCAACAAAGACCCAACGCAGTCAAAAATTTAGAAAAAAAAAAAAAAAAAAAGGTCAAAAGTCTCAGAGACAGTTAAAAGATTGAAGACGCAGCGGGGCAGAAAAAGCCAAGGTTGTGGGGAGGGTAAAGTACAATGCAATTGGAGACCATAGGTTTGAAGCCTGTATTGGTCATGAGCTGTGGGTGTGGCGAACTCACATGGAGTGTTTCAGACACGCACAATGACACGGGGCTCAGCAATAATTAAAACTCAGTTAATTTTCACTGTCTGGTAGATACTGTCTTAAGTTTCTCAGGGACGCCCTCATTTCATCTTCATTACAACGTTAACAGGTGCTATTAATGCTCCCATTTTCAGGTGAGAATGTCAAGGCTTACAGGTGAGCAGACAGGCGACTGTCCTGAGAAGGCACAGTGGTCAGCTGTCAGGTGATCTGATGCCTTTTCCTTTGCCACACCCTGCTCTCCACTCTGCTGGAGTTTCAAATTTTATGAACATACTCTGGGTATAAATATACCTCATTATTCATTCAATTTATATTTCTATGGTTTCTTGTCGTGCTTAATATTTGAATAGGACACTTAATATAAGAATTGGGAAGAGGGATTTCTTCATACTACAGTAATAATGATTATTTAACCATTTGATATCCCCACCCAGCTTTGTTTTATTTCAACTTTTGTGGTTACTCAGCAACTGTTGAATTGTCAAAGGGTTTTTGTAAAAAGCTAGAAGAAAAATTTTGAAATGTTAACAGTTGCCTTTACATGGTGAGAAAATGAATAGTTGTTTACATCCTTTACTTTGGCATTTTCTAAATGATATACAATTACTATGGATTTCTTTGAAATTAATAAAAAATTTTATTTTATTATTATTTTAAAACATCTTTATTAGAGTATAATTGCTTTACAATGGTGTGTCAGTTTCTGCTTCATAACAAAGTGAATCAGTTATACATATACATATGTTCCCATATCTCTACCTTCTTGCATCTCCTTCCCTCCCACCCTCCCTATCCTACCCCTCTAGGTGGTCACAAAGCACCGAGCTGATCTCTCTGTGCTATGTGGCTGCTTCCCACTAGCTATCTGTTTTATGTTTGGTAGTGTATATATGTCCATGCCACTCTCTCAGTTTGTCCCAGCTTACCCTTTCCCCTCCCCGTATCCTCAAGTCTGTTCTCAAGTAGGTCTGCGTCTTTATTCCCGTCTTGCCCCTAGGTTCTTCTGACCATTTTTTGGTTTTTTTTAGATTCCAAATATATGTGTTAGCATACGGTATTTGTTTTTCTCTTTCTGACTTACTTCACTCTGTATGACAGACTCTAGGTCCATCCACCTCACTACAAATAACTCAATTTTGTTTCTTTTTATGGCTGAGTAATATTCCATTGTATATATGTGCCACATCTTCTTTATCCATTCATCTGTTGATGGACACTCTTGGTTATTAAGTAGTGTGTTGTTTAGCCTCCATGTGTTTGTATTTCTTACAGATTTTTTCCTGTAATTGATATCTAGTCTCATAGCATTGTGGTCGGAAAAGATACTTGATACGATTTCAATTTTCTTAAATTTACCAAGGCTTGATTTGTGACCCAAGATATTATCTATCCTGGAGAACGTTCCATGAGCACTCGAGAAGAATGTGTATTCTGTTGTTTTTGGATGGAATGTCGTATAAATATCAATTAAGCCCATCTTGTTTAATGTGTCATTTAAAGCTTGTGTTTCCTTATTTATTTTCATTTTGGATGATCTGTCCATTGGTGAAAGTGGGGTGTTAAAGTCTCCTACTATGATTGTGTTACTGTCGATTTCCCCTTTTATGGCTGTTAGCATTTGCCTTATGTATTGAGGTGCTCCTATGTTGGGTGCATAAATATTTACATTTGTTATATTTTCTTCTTGGATCGATCCCTTGATCATTATGTAGTGTCCTTCTTTGTCCCTTGTAATAGTCTTTGTTTTAAAGTCTATTTTGTCTGATATGAGAATTGCTACTCCAGCTTTCTTTTGATTTCCATTTGCATGGAATATCTTTTTCCATCCCCTCACTTTAAGTCTGTATGTGTCCCTATGTGTGAAGTGGGTGTCTTGTAGACAGCATATATATGGGTCTTGTTTTTGTATCCATTCAGCCAGTCTATGTCTTTTGGTTGGAGCATTTAATTCATTTACATTTAAGGTAATTATCGATATGTATGTTCCTATTACCATTTTCTTAATTGTTTTGGGTTTATTATTGTAGGTCTTTTCCTTCTCTTGTGTTTCCTGCCTAGAGAAGTTCCTTTAGCATTTGTTGTAAAGCTGGTTTGGTGGTGCTGAATTCTCTTAGCTTTTTTTTTTTTTTTTTTTTGCGGTATGCGGGCCTCTCACTGTTGTGGCTTCTCCCTTTGTGGAGCACAGGCCCTGGACGTGCAGGCTCAGTGGCCATGGCTCACGGGCTTAGCTGCTCCGCGGCATGTGGGATCTTCCCGGACTGGGGCACGAACCCGTGTCCCCTGCATCGGCAGGCGGACTCTCAACCACTGCGCCACCAGGAAAGCCCTCTCTTAGCTTTTGCTTGTCTGTAAAGCTATTAATTTCTCTGTCAAATTTGAATGAGATCCTTGCTGGGTAATCTTGGTTGTAGGTTTTTCTCATTCATCACTTTAAATATGTCCTGCCACTCCCTTCTGCCTTGCAGAGTTTCTGTTGAAAGATCAGCTGTTAACCTTATGGGGATTCCCTTATGTGTTACTTGTTGTTTTTCCCTTGCTGCTTTTAATATTTGTTCTTTGTATTTAATTTTTGATAGTTTGATTAATATGTGTCTTGGCATGTTTCTCCTTGGATTTATCCTGTATGGGACTCTCTGTGCTTCCTGGACTTGATTAACTATTTCCTTTCCCATATTAGGGAAGTTTTCAACTATAACCTCTTCAAATATTTTCTCAGTCCCTTTCTTTTTCTCTTCTTCTTCTGGAACCCCTATAATTCGAATGTTGGTGCATTTAATGTTGTCCCAGAGGTCTCTGACACTGTCCTCAATTCTTTTCATTCTTTTTTCTTTATTGTGCTCTGCAGTAGTTATTTCCACTATTTTTCTTCCAGGTCACTTATCCGTTCTTCTGCCTCAGTTATTCTGCTATTGATCCCTTCTAGAGAATTTTAAATTTCATTTATTGTGTTGTTCATCTCTGTTTGCTCTTTAGTTCTTCTAGGTCCTTGTTAAACGTTTCTTGTATTTTCTCCATTCTATTTCCAAGATTTTGGATCATCTTTACTATCATTATTCTGAATTCTTTTTCAGGTAGACTGCCTGTTTCCTCTTCATTTGTTAGGTCTGGTGGGTGTTTACCTTGCTCCTTCATCTGCTGTGTGTTTCTCTTTCTTCTCATTTTGCTTAACTTACTGTGTTTGGGGTCTCCTTTTTGCAGGCTGCAGGTTCGTAGTTCCCATTGTTTTTGGTATCTGTCCCTAGTGGCTAAGGTTGGTTCAGTGGGTTTTGTAGGCTTCCTGGTGGAGGGGACTAGTGCCTGTGTTCTGGTGGATGAGGCTGGATCTTGTCTTTCTGGTGGGCAGGTCCACATCTGGTGGTGTGTTTTGGGGTGTCTGTGGCCTTATTATGATTTTAGGCAGCCTCTGTGCTAATGGATGGGGGTGTGTTCCTGTCATGCTAGTTGTTTGGCATGGGGTGTCCTGCACTGTAGCTTGCTGGTCGTTGAGTGGAGCTTGGTCTTGGTGTTGACATGGAGATCTCTGGGAGATTTTTGCCGTTTGATATTCCGTGGAGCTGGGAGGTCTCTTGTGGACCAGTGTCCTGAACTTGGCTCTCCCACCTCAGTGGCACAGCCCTGACACCTGGCCAGAGCACCAAGAGCCTGTCCTCCACACGGCTCAGAATAAAAGGGAGGGAAAAAAACAGAGAAAGAAGAAGATAAAATAAAATGAAGTAAAATAAAATGAAAGTTATTAAAATAAAAAATAATTATTAAGAAAAATACTTTTTTTAAGTAAAAACAAACAAAAAAACAGACAGACAGAACCCTAGGACAAATGGTAAAAGCAAAGCTACACAGACAAAAATCACACACAGAGGCATACACATACACACTCACAAAAAGAGAAAAAGGGGGAAAAAAAAATATATCGTTAATCCCGAAGTCCACCTCCTCAATTTGGGATGGTTCGTTGTCTATTCAGGTATTCCATAGATGCAGGGTACATCAAGTTGATTGTGGAGATTTAATCCGCTGCTTCTGAGGCTGCTGGGAGAGATTTCCCTTTCTCTTCTTTGTTGGCACAGCTCCCGGGGTTCAGCTTTGGATTTGGCGCCGCCCCTGCGTGTAGGTTGCCTGAGGGCATCTGTTCTTTCCTCAGACAGGACGGGGTAAAACGAGCAGCTGATTCGGGGGCTCTGGCTCACTCAGGCCGAGGGGAGGGAGGGGTACGGGCCAGCCTGCGGCGGCAGAGGCCAACGTGTCGTTGCACCAGCGTGAGGTGTGCCGTGCGTTCTCCCGGGGAAGTTGTCCCTGGATCCCGGGACCCTGGCAGTGGCGGGCTGCATAGGCTCCCAGGAGGGGAGGTGTGGATAGTGACCTGTGCTTGCACACAGGCTTCTTGGTGGCGGCAGCAGCAGCCTTAGCGTCTCATGCCCGTCTCTGGGGTCCGCGCTGATAGCCGCGGCTCGCGCCCGTCTCTGGAGCTCCTTTAAGCAGCGCTCTTAATCCCCTCTCCTCGCGCACCAGGAAACAAAGAGGGAAGAAAAAGCCTCTTGCCTCTTTGGCAGGTCCAGACTTTTCCCCGGACACCCTCCCAGCTAGCCGTGGCGCACTAACCCCCTGCAGGCTGTGTTCACGCCGCTAGTCCTCTCCCTGCGATCCGACCGAAGCCCGAGCCTCAGCTCCCAGCCCCGCCCGCCCCGGCGGGTGAGCAGACAAGCCTCTCTTGTCTCGGGCTGGTGAGTGGTCGGCACCGATCCTCTGTGCGGGAATCTCTCCGCTTTGCCCTCTGCACCCCTGTTGCTGTGCTCTCCTCCACGGCTCCGAAGCTTTCCCCTCCGCCACCCGCAGTCTCCACCCGCGAAGGGGCTTTCTAGTGTGTGGACACCTTTCCTCCTTCACAGCTCCCTCTCACTGGTGCAGGTCCCGTCCCTATTCTTTTGTCTCTGTTTATTCTTTTTTCTTTTGCCTTACCCAGGTACGTGGGGAGTTTCTTGCCTTTTGGGAGGTCTGAGGTGTTCTGTCAGCGTTCAGTAGGTGTTCCACATGTAGATGTATTTCTGATATATCTGTGGGGAGGAAGGTGATCTCCGAGTCTTACTCTTCCGCCATCTTGAAGCTCCACCCCCAATAAAAAATTTTAAAACAAGCAAAACAAAAAAGAATTGGGAAGAGAACAATAGGGTCGCTTACCTATCTGAAAAATGTAGCCACAGACAAGGAGGTGAGTGTATTCTAAATTGGTATTGAGTCAATACAAAACTAAGTGATGGCATTCAACTTTCAAATTCAAGAATGTTTGCCTAACGCTGAAGCTTCCTAGATTATGGCTTTTATTGTAAATATTCCGTCTTTAGAAATGAAAGGGAACACAGTTAAGGCTTATTATTCCAGTGTGCTGGCCACATTGTACATGGGATCAGACCTCTTCAAACATAACCATTATAGATAAGAAAAAATTGTCATTGGGGAAGAATGAACTGAGAATGAAATCAGGCTCTTCTACAAAAGTCTGTGGATGTCTTGAGCAGAAACACCACAACCAAGTGTTGCCAAAATTTGGCCTCTGTACATCAGTGCCAGATTAAATCTCCGTGACAGAGTTTTGGGTGAAGTAGAAATAGCTTTATTGCTTTGCCAGGCAAAGGGGGCCACAGCGGGTTAATATCCTCAAGACTGTGTGTCCTGCCCAGGAGGGGGTTGTGAGAAGCCTGATACTGTTCAAGGAGCAGGGCGTGATCAGCTGGTGGACATTTTTCTGATTGGTTGGTGGTGAGGTAATTGGGAGTCAGTGTCATCAACCTTTTGGTTCCAACAGGCCTGGGGTCTACGTGCTTGTGAGCCGCATACAGTTAACTTCTTCCACCTGGTGGCTGTTTCAGTATCTGCAATATGGCTCAAAGGATGTGGCTCATAATATTATCAATAGTAATTGAGGAAGAACTAAAAGTCCTTGACTTTGTTTAATGGCTAAAGTATTTTTTTTTTTGGCTAAAGTATTAATATTGTGTCTTGCTTGACTGTTTTCCTTTCTTTCTGCATTTTCTCACTTCTCTGATTAAAGTTATTCTTTGACTAAAGTTTTTCTGCAGTCAAAAGGCAGGCGGAGGACATGGGTGAGTCTATTCTGGGAAGGCTCATAGGGTCCTGCTCAGTTACACAGGCACCTAAGTTTTCATCCTCTTAGTTTTCCAACAAAAGTTCTGAGGAAGGTGCTTCAGTGGCACAGATGGTTTTCGGTTTTGAAATGACGTATGAATGTAGTTTTCTTTCTGTTGAGAACTTTCCTTTATGAAGCTATGATGTTTAGATTAACATAGCTTGAAAAGACTTCCAGTTCAGTTTCTACATGCGAAGAGCATGGAATCTGTTACTCCTATCCTTACAAGAAAAAACTGGACAACCTGAAAACCAGTGACTTTTCTTGGCTGTCTTATGGAAATGGGGATGCAGGGAAAACCACCATCCTGAATCTTGGGTAGAGAATGAGCTCATTAGAGAGAACAAGTGTTGAAAATTAATAGAGAAAATAAAAACAAGTGTTTTAAAAATTATTTTATCAAGGGGGTCCTCGATTGGGGTTCAGGACCACCTGGGCATATCTGGAAGGACTACCGTAACTTCTGGGAGAGAAAGCCACCTAAAGGAAGAAGGAACCAAGGAGAATTTTTGAACCACCCAGAGCCAAGGGGATGTTGTTGGGAGGACTTAGAAGTGTTTGTTATTCCAGTTTGTGTTCAAGTCCTTAATCCTTGGATTTCCTAGAAGACGTTGGAGTCCCTTGGAGGACAGGTGTGTTGTACATAAACTCCTACAAGGATGTTTCTCCAGGACACTAGGGCATGAGCCACAGAGCTCTGACACTCTTGCAACAGAGCATAAGACAAAGGAAGAGGGACCACTGTGCACTGGTGATATCTCGGGGGTTCAGGAATTCAGCTGCAGTGGGAGAGGGGACATCTGGCAGGAGACAGAGGGACAGCAGTAGCACTCAGATGGAGCAGACATGTTCATAAATACACCTGAGATATACCTGGGGTCTCCAAGAAATACTTCAAGTGCCGGGTAGGGGCATGACCCAGTGAAAAATGAGTTATTTCTGCTAATGTCACACTATTAGCTCCCACAGGCTGCGAAGAGCTGGGTGGCCAAAGTCTCACTACCTCCAAGAACAGTTTTGTGTCCTCTCATTCTGGTCATTCCTTCAACTAGCCCTTTGGTTGGGCTGCTGAAACATCCCGAACTCATGTGAGAAAATGCTTAGGAAGGAATATTATGTAGGAGAGTTTGCTTGGCCCTGTGAATGGATCTGTTTCTCTGCTTGATTTTATTGTAGAAAATATGAATTTCATTAATATCTCCTTGAAATGGATAATGTGGACGAGCATATTTGTTAGATCCTTTGTGCCATCTAGGTTTTATCCTCCTTGAATAATAGAGTTTGAAATTCATTGAACTCCACGGTACCCAGGTGCTTAGCTTTTATCTCACACTTTACAAGTTTCCCCTAAGAACACTATTTGCTTTTCAGGACTTTGGTTGTGTGCTTTATTTCCTCTATGGGAAGACCCAGGTAAAGTTTAAATTACAATTAATTGATAGAGGCCAAGGAAGAAGATTGCAAAATTTAATTAGTTTCCCTGTAAAGTAATGTGTATTAACCTGACTTTCCACACTAGAGACTAACATATCTTAACTTAAGGTGCACACGAAGTGTTCTGTTTAAATATACAGGGTCTGAGTCACCCTCCAAGCTTATTTTCTGTCTAGGCAGAGGAGAGAATCAAATCCCTTTTAAATTATAAAATTGTTCTGTGATTAGATACAATGGCTGTCTCCTGAGGCACTCACTGAAATTCATAAATAGTTCACACCTGTTAACAGTTGATTATTTAGGAGGTATGGACCAGGTGCTATTGGTGTCCCATGCTGCCCAACTTGGCTTCCAGCTATGGTGTGGTGGGAGCTTTCATGCAGACCACCTCCCACCTTACACACTCATGGGTCTCAGCTCTCTGCCTTAGGTCTTTCTCCAAGTGCAAGGAGCTTGCTCAGCCTGTGTGCTTGGGCCTGGAAGTGTGAGACAGGAGTTGGTACTCCCACAGTAACCAACAACCAGGGGTTATTGGATAAATACCCCAACACTGACCTTGGACCGATGACTCTAAGTTTCATTTCTGAGTGGCTTCCCTAGCAGGACTGAGCAGTAACCAGCTCAATCAAGCAGCCTTTATCAGGTCTCCTTCCCTCTCTCTCCAGCTTCTCTGGACACTCCCAAATGAATTACCCGAGCCCACATCCTTGTCTCAGTCCCTGCTTTTGGAGAGCCCAAACTAAGAGCTGGTTAGTTTGGAGGCTCAGATAGGCTGATCTTGAACATACATTTCACTAGCACCTGCCTGTGACTATTTATTCACCTTTGAGAGCCTCCTGTGTGCTAGGCGAGGATTTTTGGTGTTGAACAAAACAAACAGAACGTCTGCCCTCATGAACCTTCCATATGACTCTTTCAAACTTCACAACAACCATGTGAGTTAGATGTTATTATTACCCCCATTTCATGTGTAACTAATGTGATTGAGGATTCTCGGCTCTTTGGGGATATAAACATGAGTTTAATTTTTCTAAAAATGCCTAGCTTTTCTCTGTGGAGAGGTGCGTCCCCAGATTTCTTCCCAATTTTATAGATTTTCAGCCACTTTTAATTAAACAATCTCATTCTAGTTTTATGACTCACTCCCATGCACTTTTTAAAAATTGAAGTATAGTTGATTTACAATGTTGTGTTAATTTCTGCTGTACAGCAAGGTGATTCAGTTATACAAATATACCTATTCTTTTAAAAGTTCTTTTCCATTATGGTTTCACAGGGTACTGAATATACTTCCCTGTGCTACCCAGCAGGACCTTGTTATTTACTCATTCCCATGCACGTGCTCTTTAAACCTTCAACGTCCTAATCAATTCTAAAGTGCCCACTCCTGTTCTTGGGAGGGCTTAAAAACCCCACTTGGAGACTTGTGTGAGGTGTGCGTGTGGGGAGTGGTCTGTAGCCTTGGCAAGCAACTGAGATGGCACTGTCGGAGGGGGCTCACTGAGAGGACCTGACTGTCGGCTGACCCAGGAGCTGCACGGGGCAATCCAGTCGGAGGCTCTGGCCCCCTGCTCTGTCCTTGGGATGTGAGTTCTGCCTGCCTTCCCTGAGCTGGAAGCTGCCTCACGGACACAGCCTTGAGAGAGTAGGTGTTGTTGAGACCATCTGGACGGTATATTAGACTGAACCCAGTTAAAGCCTCTATAGAGAAGTTTCTATAGAAACTTCTAAGATTCTGGCAGGCAGGAATGGAAATCTACTCATCTCGTGGCCGCCCAGGACAAGCCTCGTGAGTACGTTCCCTGGCTTACTAAGCCTGCCACCTACCAGTCTGGAGTGGTCTGCCTCTTTCTTTGGTCTGGCCCTGCCCTCCATGTCCAGGGGGCCAGTTTCGAATTTTACCCTGGGAAGCTCCCAAGGTAGGAAACCAACAACTGGGGAGGCAGCCAGGAAGCTGAAGAATGGGTCTTGGGAAAGAGATATCCAGGGGGGGGAATCCTGAGTTGGCTATTGGCCTCTGTGTGGAGAGGGGTGGCATGTATGTTAGATGCTTGGGGATCCCGTGAGTACAGGGACACCCGGAAAACGCCGGCTGGTCTAATGCGCTTGTTTGAGGAACTGTGCGGTGCCCCGCGGCACAGGAGAGAAACACATGGGTGGGCGGTGGGCCAGGCTCTGCTGTGGGCAGGTCGCTGCACACTGATGTCCAACTAGAGGCTCAGCTCAAATCAGGAAATTGGAAGGAGAGCTGAGGTTAGAGAAGGACGTGCAGGTGTCCACTACTCTGCTAGCTTGGGGGCTGGCAGACAAAGCAGGAGTGCAGGATAATATGTTGGAGCCCTTAACGTGCCGTTTTGCAAAGCCAGGAGGGCACACGCTTCAGAGGAGGGAACTTATGACAAAGACTCTTTTTTTTGGTCTCTCCTTGCCCTCCCTGTACAGAGGGCGGGGGCAGTCTCAGATTTCACTGGAGGAACTCCAGGGGTTACCAACCAACAAATACAGAGATAAGATTGAACAAAAGGGATTCTAAAGCCTTCAGGTCCAGGGATACTCCCTTGCAGTGAAGTTTTCTTTTGAGGAGTTTCTGATATTAATTCAAATCAAATATAATGTGTATGTCATTTATACATTTGCCACTGGGAGAAGGGAGATGGAGAGGAGAGAGGGCAGACACAGTCATCAGCAATTCATTTATAATCAGCTTAAAATGACGTGATCTTTGTAGGGTGGAGTGGCAGATGTTCCTGTTTATTCTACTTTGCTTAGACTGGGAATGGAGAATATCTTGTAATTTCCCAGTCAGCTATGTTAGGCAGTGGTTGCCTGGAGAGCCCTGTTGGGAAAGAGTCTGAGGCCATAAGCAGGTGTAACAGGAAGGTCATTAATTAGTATCAAATTAATTATTAAAGCCAGTCATGGGTGTAGGAGGGGAGAAAAGCCACACTTTTAAAATGTGTTTGCCGTCCTTGATCTGGTTGCACGTTACCAAGTTGCACTTACTGGATGAGGCAACCTGAAAGACTTCCAGAGTTTTTAATTTACTAGGTTTTACAGTTCAGGTCCAGGGCTGCAAACGACAGGAAATTAAGCAGAAAACCAAAATGTGCTGTAGGATACTGGATAGTTCACTGAGTCTCCAGGAAGACTGGAGAACTTAGCTCATAAAATTGACAGCAACCAAGACGACCTGGCATGGCCACAGGCAGGTAACCCTGGTGTCACTGGATGCTCACCAGTTCCGCCAGCACACCACTGCTCTGGGACCTTCCCTGCAACACTCTTGGACTTGTTAAAAAGTTTTAAAAACCTTTTTATGAAAAATTTTAAGTATATACAACAAGAGCAAAGTATAATGAGGCTCCATGCATTCATTCCCAGATTCCCTGATTATTACTGATACAATTCTGTCCATCTTATTTTATCTATCCCCCATTTAAAATTAAAAAAAAAATTTTTGCTGGAATATTTTGAAGCAATTCTAGACATAATAAGTCACCTGTAAACACTTTGTATTTTTCACCAGCCGATAACTTAAAAAAAAAAAATCCTTACCCACAGCACTATTACCTGAATTCGAGATGCCTTCTTCCCTATAAACTAAATTTTTATAGGACTTAGTCATTAATCAATCCTTTTTATTACTTCCTCAAGGTTCATCATTACATGCCTACATTCCTGTAGCCCAGGAGCTAGGTTGCCCCTTTGTCATCCATGATAGGAGATGGGGCTATACTGCCCAACTATCTTGGAATTACTTCCAAATAATAAGGGTGTACACAGCCTGGGCAGAAAAAATGGCAGATAAGACATAGTAGAGATTGGAACTGCTCACAAAACCATCAGATAAGTAGCCACTTGTCAAAATTGCCATTTATATTTCCTAATTGCCTTTGACTTACAGCCTAGCATTCTATAATTTCATAAATATGCTTTGATAGTCATTGAGTGTTGATTTAAAGTGATGTGGTTTCCACCTGGTTGGAAGGCTATTTTCTTCCTGGGAGGTTTATTAGTAATTACATATGTAAATCTATGCATACTTTCTTTTGATACATTCTCTTGGGAAAAATTACACCAAGAAATTATTAATGTACATGAAAACAACAGTTAAAACTCCCAGAGGATAATCGAGGCATTGAATATTTTTATATTTTAAGGTATCCACCAATATCACTCGAGGGTGGGAGTGTTGAGGAAAGAATGTTAAAATAATAATTTTCCCTGTTTAGATGTTTTAAAAATTTGACCAATGAATGTGTTTATATTATACCAGAAGAAGAATTAAGGTTGTGGACTATAGAGTTTCCAGCAGTAAGATGGAGTTAACTGCAGGTTCTTGGCTCTATTTGGTAGGATCCTTACTTAATGCAAATTTATGACGTTTCCTTGCATGGGAAGTGGGATGCATAATTTTTCTTTATCTCCTTGTTTTGAATCACATATTCACCATCATTTGCACTTCCTATTGTCTTTCATTATCTTTCATCTTCGTCATCACTAGGGATCATGAGTGATAATCACAGTCTAATTTCTTCCATCAGCTGTCACTGGGGACTACAATTATCGAAATAAATAAATTCAACAAATATCTATTGATTGGTATTGATATATCCATTATAGAGATGGAGGGCATAGCAAGGTTCTGCGTCCTCAAGGGGATCAGGGGAGATGAGATGCAAAACCATAAGATAAAAGTGTCAGAAAAGGGCCAAAGTAAAAAGTTCTTAGAGTTTATAGAGGGGAAAGATTACGATGACTCTTGCCTGGAGAGATCAAGGAAGGCTTTCTGGAGTATGTGGCATTTGAATCGGACTTTTCTTTTTTTAAATTTATTTTTGGCTGCATTGGGTCTTCGTTGCTGCGTGCGGGCTTTCTCTAGTTGCGGCGAGCGCGAGCGGGGGCTGCTCTTCGTTGTGGTGCACGGGTTTTTCATTGCGGTGGCTTCTCGTTGTGGAGCACGGGGCTCTAGGCGTGTGGGCTTCAGTAGTTGCGGCATGCAGGCTCAGTAGTTGTGGCACGCGGGCTCTAGAGCGCAGGCTCAGTAGTTGTGGCGCATGGGCTTAGCTGCTTTGTGGCACATGGGATCTTCCCGGACCAGGGCTCGAACCTGTGTCCCCTGCATTGGCAGGCGGATTCTTAACCACTGCGCCACCAGGGAAGCCCTGATTTGGGCTTTAAATACTGGCTTCAAGGCATTTAGCATGGAGGAGGCACATTCAGAAAGTATGGGCAGGCTCTAGGAATTGCTCAGCTTAACTGGGGTGTGTGTGTGTGTGTGTCTGTAGAGAAAGAGGACAGTGTTCCTCCAGTTGGATTCTGACTGAAAACAAGACATTTCAGAGTTTATTAGCAAAGTCTTTAAGAGCAAAATGATTCAAAGTTAGTAATAAAAACTATACAGAGAAATGTCACGGTCACATAAGCGCCTCCTACTTGGCAGCACCCTAGTGGGGCTGCACACCTCCTCCAGGCCCCAGCTCTGCGGGGCAGGCAGCCACAGTGGGCACACAGCCCACGTGGGGAGGCGCCCTGGGGAACAGTGCTCCCCGGCTACACCAGCAGGCTTTACCCGTGCTTCTCGGGGTCTTACATATGTCGCCTCCTCGTTGTGACTTCCTGCTCTGCCTTTCACTGGTAGTGTAGCCGAAATTTGGCCTCTGTACCCTGGAGGAATCTCAGAGACAGACTTTTGGGTGAAGTAGAAAAGAATAGCTTTATTGCTTTGCCAAGTAAAGGGGGCCACAGCAGGTTAATACCCTCAAGACTGTGTGTCCCGCCCAGGAGGGGGTAGTGAGAAGCCTGATACTGTTCAAGGAGCAGGGCGTGATCAGCTGGTGGACATTTTTCTGATTGGTTGGTGAGGTAATTGGGAGTCAGCATCATCAACCTTCTGGTTCCAACAGGTCTGGGGGCTTCCTGCTTGTGAGCCGCATACAGTTAACTTCTTCCAGCTGGTGCGGTTTCAGTATCTGCAAAACAGCTCAAAGATATTGTCATGTGTATCCCTCGAGGGGGAACCAGGACCCTGCCCCAAGGCTGTACTATTGTTTTTTTTGTTTTTTTTTTTTGACTGCTCCTTCCTTGTCTCCACATCCCCTCCCTTCCCTGATTAGCATCTTTTTGAACCTGCTGGTTGGAACGCAGGTGAAGGTCATGGAGGCTGAATGAAGCCTATTTCTTGCCAAAAAGAAACTCAGGGCACATAAAGACTTTTGTGCCCAGGAGTCCCACAGGGCCCAATCCAGAACTGAGTCAGAGAGCTTTGCAGTTGAGTCTTGCTTGCGGTTTTATGCTAAAATCAGCAGAAGCAAGGCCAAGAGGTCGGCACGTGAATACCTTTCCCTGCGGGGGAGTTGAGCGGTCCTGAGTTTGAATATGGGCTCCAGCGTTTAGAATCTGTGTGACTTCAGGTGAGTTGCTTTTTCTTTCTCTGTTTCAGTGTTGTCTCGTCTGTAAAATGGTGGGAGCCATACTATTTTCTTGCAGGGTTCTCCTGTGTGTTAAGTAAGTTAATGGGTATAAAATGTTGGAACGGGCCTGCTGGCTTGTGCTCTCACTGGTGCAGCAGTGTGTGGGGAGGAGCCTTGGGGGATGGGGAAGGGGCACTGGCTGACTTGTGGATAGCCTTGCGTGCCAGGCCAGGAGGCTGAGGCAAGAACCCTGCTTGCTGCAACATCTGGGCTGGGCCTGGATGAGCGTCTTTTATTTCGGAGCTCGAGATTATTTCCAGGGGACTGGGAGTGAACCTAATCCCTTTCTAGGTGCTGCAGGAGAACTGGGTCCCTCTTCCGTGGTTACCAAGGTTTCTGGAGGAGAGCTCTGGCGTGGACCCAATGTCCTGCATAAGTCTGTCACACAACAAAGTGGCATGCGATTGTATCAGAGGAGTGGCTAGTGGGGACATATAAAGGTGACTCCTAAGGTCTCATCCCTGTACCAGGAAGTGTCCATTCTAAGGCAGTTCACACACGAGCCACAAGGGATTACAGGATACAGACGCATGTACAGGGAGACAGGCTTGTCAGGCTACAAAGATGAAGACCATGGGTAAAGGAGTAAGAAGTGAAAATTCAGGCGACTGTAAATCTTTGAGCCATTTTGTGCATCTTGACGGCATCGCCTTAGTCAATACAAAAGCCTTACACTGCTGTTCTGAACAAGTTTTGCAGAGCAGGAAATGTGAAAAAGTAAGATTACCTCGGAGAAAATCGGTGCCCTGGAACCCGCAGGGCCGCCCATCACACTGCAGCTCACTGGCTAGAACGAGCTTGGCCAGGATGAGGTAGCCTCTGCAGCGCCTCTGGGCTGAGTCTGAGTGTCCCCGGAAGAAGCCAGCCCTAGGTTCAGTGGAAGGACTACGATGGGAGTGAAAGCGTGGGAAAGCATTTGAGGAGAGCCTTTGGCGAACATATATTCAAGGGCAGGAGAAAGGTCCCCATCAGTTCTGTCCTGGGTGAGCACAAGTCTCCTAGCGCCCCATCTCTTCCCCAGGAACCTCTCATTGAGAAGATTCTCAAGTCTTTATCCAGAGCTGACTCAAAACCATTGAGGGAATATCAGCTTCTGAATATGCCTTAGAGACCACATTGTCCAGTGGTTGCTCTTTTTTTTTCCAGGAGAATAATAAAATTTAGAAAAATTGATGAGGGCTACTGCGTATTTTGCCTTCTTATTAGGGTGGTACTAGGTAGTGGTATCCGTCCAATAATCTTAGCCTAAGAAGCTTTAGTCTATTCCAACCCCCTTAATTACAGAAGGAAAAAAGTTGAGTTGCAGAGACAGGGAGCAGTTTACCTGCAGGTTCCCAGCTCAGCCTGTAAGCGGCAGAGGTGAGACAGGGACCCAGGTCCTCCTGGGTTTCAATTTTAGTGTCATTTCTACTACACTAACCAGGACAATGTGCTGTGCGTCTCTAATTGTTTACATATTGTAATTGCCTTAATATTATCTTCCCTTTAGCTGTTTAGACAAGCACCAAAGATTATGGGTCTTATTCTGTACAAGCTGGCATCACTTAGGATATTGATATCTCAGAAGGGAAATGGAAGAAGCTAGCAGCTCTGTTTCAAATTCTTGATATTTCCAAATGTGTCCAGTGATGAGCATTTGTTTGAAGAGAAAAGCTTAAAATAGGGCAAAGTATCTTCCTTTCCATCAGGAAAAGGCCAACAGCTCACAGAATCTTTCTTAGCCTTTCTGACATTTCCCAGAGAACACTGCAAATTATTTGCAGTGATTTGGAAATAATGAAGGACCTTACACATTTTGTAGTATCGTGTTTCCTCAAACGTGTTACACTCATCAATGGTATGCGAGAAGATTTTAAGTAATATAAAGATCGGACCTTTTATTTTACTAGTAGGTATAAATAGGTATTTATTTTAATGTATGTAATGAAATATATGATAAAAATATAATTAGTACAACAAACCTATAACATTTTATTGCTTAGAATGGAGATAATTATAAAATGAAGTTGTTTTAAAGAAAAATGTCGAATAATAGTATAAGTTAGTATAAGTGATGCCCAAATTTGTCAAAAATTGGAACAGTGATATCTGACATTACATACATATCTACAGTTTGGGAACTACTTATTGAGGCCACGTGTAACAGGTATAAACTGAACAGTTGTACAAACAGTCCACAAAACTTGAAAGCACGTCAGTGGAGCCCCCAGTTAATTTATAACTGTAAATGAGGTTTTTATTCCCACGAATGGCGGAGAACTTAATCTTGGTCCTTTCACAAATAGAAACTATGATTCAGAGCTTTGCACAGTGGATTCAAGATTTTCTCAATCCCAGTGTGGCACTCCGCTGTGGCCCTTATCCCGCTGGCTTCCCCTGAAGAGTCCCCTTTGGTGATTGATGAGGGGTTGGAGGAGGGGAGAGCGGGCTTCCTCTTCGTCTCCAGTGTTTCTCTGCCAGGGCCATCTCTACATTGCTTAGTCAGCCCTGCCTGGCACAGGTGGCATCACTCCGCCAGCCTGCGATGCGCTGCAGGTATTCTGTGCTGTCCGTCTACACTTCCAAGGTGTACGGCAGTTTCCCCTCCCACCTCCATCAGTATACGCACGTGTGCATGCACGCACACACACTCACACTCACCTCCAGTGAGTGTTCACACACAGACCTCTGAGGCAGGTTCTTTGCTTTTCTGAAAGGACCTTAGAACCTTATAGATCTCTTCTAAGCCAGTTCACTCTGCTGGACCCTGTGTGGGTCTGGAGTTGTCTTTGCCCCTCCTGCCCAGCTGCACCTTTCTGTTAGCTCTCCTCTCCTTTTCTCATGCCTTGTGGGTACCAGATGCACCTGTGGAGGTTGCCTCTGAGCCAGATTCCCTCTAGTCACACAACGGCAGTCTCCCCTAATGGGTGGGGTGGAGGCACAGGGGCCCCACTCACGCTCTCCACACATTTCCTCTCTATCCCTTTCCTCCTTGCTTTAGAGCTCTCTTTCTTCTACCCTGGCTCCCTAGGTGCCCTCATCCAGTCTCATGGCAATTAACGATGAACAGGACAGAAGTGGTACCTGCCCTCATTGAGCTTACATTCCACTGGGGCTAGAAATTCAAAAGGCAAGAGAATTGACAAGTAATATAAAATAATACAAATTAGGATAAATCTTTGTAAAAGAAGGGAAGGAGGCTGCAGTTACTATCTCTTGCTCGAAATTTTGCCCACTCCTCAGCTGATTACAGATTCTTACAAGTGGAGTCGTCAGGGAAAAGGTGATCATTTTCCAGCTTCCGGTTACATTTCTCAAGGTTTCTTAGGTGGAGATAGTAATTCGGAGAAGTTTAGGATGCTTGGGGGGGTGTGTGTCCCTAATATTTTGAGCTAGGAATTAAAGAAGGAAATAGTCATTAAAAAAATTGTGTGTCAATCAGGGTCCAGTCAGGAGACAGTAACCATATAGTAACTTAAACAGGGACATTTTAATGTAAATGATTAACTATATCAGTGTATTACCTACTAAGGAGAAAGAGAGAGCTATAAAGAGCACAGGAATAACAGATAAAAGGAACAGTCACTATCTCTAGGGCTGTGGCAGAGAACCAAGGAAGGAACGAATCTTGAACAGGTTCCCCATTAGGGCAGAAATCTAGATCTAATTAGAGAGGGCATGGCTGTGGCCCACAGGACGGTGAAGTTTGCCGCGGTGCTGCACCTGTAGGACTCGCTGGGAATCTACCCTCTAGGGTACCAGGGAAAGTTGTTCCCAGAGATGTGCCTTGTGCAGAACTTGTTGGGGAGCTACTTGTAAGACTGGTGTTGCTGAAACTTCTGGGGGTGGGAGGGAGTGTCATGTGCATGCCTCTAGTGTCCCTGCGATGCCAGCTGCTGCCCCAGAGGAGCAAATGGAGAGGATTCAGGAGGAGAAGCCCCCTTCTCCTCCAGGGTCCCCCCAGCACCCTCTGCCAACAAAGTTTTACATTGTGCCAGTTGATAAGGAAAATGTGTTCCAGCATCCCAGGAGGCCAGCAGAGGATGGATTTGGAACTGAGAGGCAAATATACCAATTCCTGTTCTTCTTTGGTGGAAGATCAGTCCTGGGACATTAATTCACCAGTACATTTGGCCACGTCCTGTAAAAGCCAATCATAGTTTTGTGGCTCAAGAAGGCCCTCGATTCATTGGCCTGTGATGAGAAGCACTCAGTTTGTGCTGAATGGTGGGTGCCCTGGGGATATGGGTGCAGCAGCCAAAGCGTCTGCAGTGGATGTCATCACACACGGTGTATATTTACGCATCTATTTCCTGTATTGTCTGTGTCCCCACTCTAGAAGGTAGGCTTTATGAGGGCAGGAGTTTTGTCAGGTTTATAGACTGTAGCCAGAACAATGTGGGGTGCATAGTATAGGCTCAGTTCATTTTTGGTGAATTAATGAATGGATTTCCCGCAAATCTCGGAGAGGATGTGAATATCAATGACCTTGGTGTGCCTGGAGTACTAGCTCAAGGGGCTTTAGGGGGTCTCCTTCCCTATTCTTGGGCTGGTAAATATAGGCACATCTAGAGCCGCCCACACCTTCCCGTTCCACACGACTGAGTGCACGCCAGCATTAAAAGGATCAGGCAGAACACATTTGCTAATACTTCTGGACAGCCAACGCAAGGCTCGAGATTGCTCATTTTTCAAGGGTAATTGCAAACCATAGCAGCTGTCCTGGCCCAAGCTCGCTGGGCACATTTCACTGCAGGTGGGAGATGGCTGTGACTACTGCTGACAAGGGGAAGCAAACCCAATGCGCACAGCCTTCCTCAAGGGAGTTAAGCTCAGCTCCGCTGGGCAAAGTATTCTTACCTCCTCAGCTGTGAATGTTCGGGAAGCTCAGTCCATTAACTCCTTCCGGCATCATCACCTTATTCAGTGTGCTCTGGTCTTGGCGTCAGAGGGACGTTTGCACTCCAGGCGTTTTATTTACTGTTTTGAGAGAGGTTCTGTATTTCAGGGTAATTGTTTTACTTCCGGATGAAAGTCTCTGTTTATCAATTTTGTCTAACATCAAATCATCTTGGACTGTACTAGAAAAGGCCACATTTTAATCTTACCTGATATTTTTATACATCCAGAATATCTTTTTTATGGGATTCGGGGGGCAGAACCAGAGTCAGGATGTGGGCTTTGGCGTCTAACTAGAGGTCCAGGTAACTCATGTGGAGACGAGGACAAATTCCAGATTAAGCTGGTGATAAATTTAGAACAGTGTAGAGTTTATCCCTGAGCCTGCAGTCAGGGCTTTTAAAATGACTGAGGGTATGAATACATGATTCAAAACTAATCTCAGGAATTAGCACAAAGTTCAGAAGATTTATCAATGCTAGCTGGATCAATGGGGTTTGAGATGAAATATTATAAATCAAGCGTGAGCCGGTGTTAATCCAAATCCTGCCTCCAGCTTGGAAGGTTATGTGTGAGGTGAGAGAATCACAGGGAAGAAGCCACTGGAGGAAAAGACACTTTTTCAGTGAGGGCGTGTGGCGTCTCAGACTTAGGGCCCTGGCACTCAGGAATCAAGTCTGTAAAAGAGTGTCCCCTTGTCCATACTGCAATGCTGAAGGGTTTTCACTTCACCTTCTTCAGAGCTAGATACCAGGGCATATGGGAAAATAGGGACGTGGTACTCTCAGGGCCTGAAGGGCTGAATCTGTCAGTGTGTTGTTTTGGGAAGGCAGCCGGTGAGGTGGCTGAGAGCCTTGGTTTTTCTCACTCACAATACAGGAATGACAACAGTACCGAATCACAAGTTTGTTGGAAAGATTAAATGAGATAGTCCATGTCAACTATATAGCACTTAGCCAATAGTCAACATTAAAACATACTAGATGTGATTATTATTTTCATTATTAATGAATGCACATCTTGTGGTTTGAAGTATTACATTCCCCAAAGCTGTATCTTTTCATTTAAATTTAACTTTTCAGTCCAGAAGCCCTGGGGTTCCTAGAATACTTTAACAGCATTGAGTACCTGGACTCTGCTAACAAGCCCACTAGGTTAGGGTCCAACAGTGTCCTTGCTTGAAGAAGATGAGGAACATTTTAGGCAACGTGTCAAACAGATTCAATTTTTAAGCAATCAGAAATACACATTCTTGGACTTCCCTGGTGGCGCAGTGGTTAAGAATCCGCCTGCCAATGCTGGGGACACGGGTTTGAGCCCTGGTCTGGGAAGATCCCACATGCTGCGGAGCAACTAAGCCCGCGTGCCACAACTACTGAGCCCATGTGCCACAACTACTGAAGCCCGTGTGCCTAGAGCCCGTGCTCCACAACAAGAGAAGCCACTGCAATGAGAAGCCTGTGCACCGCAACAAAGAGTAGCCCCCGCTCGCAACTAGAGAAAGCCTGCACGCAACAACAAAGACCCAACACAGCCAGAAATAAATGAATAAAATAAATAAAAAATAAAAATAAAAATAAAAAAAGAAATACACGTTCTTGAAAAACGTATTCTTGAGCATATATTGAGAGCAAACTTACCACAAAGCATGTTAACTTCCAAAACCAGTAAAGGTTCAGTTCAGTTGCGAGTAACAGAAAAACTTAAAATAATAGTGGTATAAAAAGTTTGTTTTTCCTTTACTAAAGGAACCTGGCAGGTTGGGCACCCCTTTGATCATCAGCAACTCAGCCTTCTTTTTTATTACTCTGTCATCCTTAGGATGCTGTCCCATGGTTCAAGATGGCTGCCTAGGCTCCAGCCTTCATGTCCACATGCCAGCCAGCAGAAATGAGGAAAGGACTAACGAGGATAGCCCTTCTCCCTTTCAGGAGTCTTTCCAGAATTCACACATGATACTTTCACTTAAATTCCATTGTCCAGAGCTTTGTCTTGTAGCCACACCTAGCAGCAGCAGAGTCTGGGAATGTAGTCTTTATTTTAGGTGGCCATGAACTCAGCTAACTATAAGAGATTCATTTACTAGGAACAGGGCAGAATGGATACTGGGGAACAATTAATAGTCTCTGTTACACATCACTTCCCTTTGTTCTGTAGCAGATCTTGTTAGCTGCATTGGACCACTATCTCTGAGGTGTGTTTCTGCCCTTCTTTCATAGAAAGACAATGAATGGATGGGACTCCCCTCTTTTACAAGAACACTTGGAGGGTATTATTTTTTTTATTTTACAGATAATAAACCTAAAATTTAGAGATAAGTACCTTCTCTGAGATTACACAGTAATTGATGGGGACAGGATCTGAGCCCAGGTCAGTCTGACTGACAGTGAAGCCCCGTCCTCCGCCTCCCTTCCCCGCAGCAAGCGGCTGCTAGGAGCAGATGGGAAGGCTCACTAGTCACTGGATGGCCTCACAGCCCTAACATCCTCATGTGTGCACCAGGCAAATTGCTCTGGAAATAAAGAATGATGGCTCCCTGGCCTAGCAAATCCTCTAATAGTCTAGTGGCAGGTCAGGTACATGTTGGTCAAATGGGCCAGTCTCAGGGACTGGAGTTTTTGCCCCAGGAAGGTTCTCCTGGGATGTCTAAGGTGAAAAAAGCATCCCAGAGGAAGTGCTTTTCAAGTATTGATTAAGGGAGCGTTTGGCTTTCATCTTCAAAGAGGCACAGTTGGTTGGTTCATCTTCCAGATTCTAGTTCTCATTCTCCCTCTCTCTCTCTATCCCTCCTTTATATCTCCTGGATACATTTGTTGCAAGACTGCTATCCCTTCTTTCATTTTCACTGTGAAATGACAGGGAAAGGTCTGAATCAATTTTGGAGAACTTCAAACTACTGAAAACCCAGGGTGTGTTCCATGAAAATGAAACAGAGAAACCAGAAAATCCAAAACACACTCACATTGTAATAGCTGGTAAAAGATCAGGCTTACACACAGAGATAAATGCTTAGGGTTGGTTCTTTATGGAAGTGGTACCTGGGGCACTGCAGTGGGCTCTGCAGCAAAAAAGCAGATGACGCTGCGGAGGGTTTCCCTAGGGATTTTGGAAAGGATTTGTTTACAATTTCTTTTGTCCAGGACTGCCCACTAATTCACATTAGAAATGCCATCGACCTGCAGGGTACCAAAAGAAAATCACATGGTTAAGGGGTAGCGAGCTCTATCAGAAGGAACACAGGCTTTGGAATCAGATCTGGGTTTTTCAGTAGCTGGTTCTATAATTTTCTTGACGTGTGACCCTGGGATAGTCTTTGCATCCGTTTCTTCAGCTATAAGATCGGAGTAAATACATCTGATTTGTAGAGTTGTTGTTGTTGTTGTTGTTTTTTTTTGGCTGTGCGACGCAGCTTGTGAGATCGTAGTTTCCTGACCAGGGATTGAACCCGGGCCCTTGGGAGTGAGAGCCTGGAGTCCTAACCACTGGACTGCGAGGGAATTCCCTGTAGAGGAGATTTTAGAAGATATATCTATAGCTTCTAAATATATGTATATCTCCTAAAATATTTACAAGTGACTTTAGATACAAGGTGTCACAATAGTGGGTCACAGAGGACAGAGGTTAATGTGCACACTGATTCTATAGTTGGGGACCCTCATTAGTCCCAGTAGGCATTTTATATATCAGCTCTCTATTGCCGTGTAACAAACCACCCCAAAATTTAGTGCATTAAAACATAGGATTCTATAACCTATGTGCAAGGTTCAGTAGGGACAGCTCATTGCTGCTCCAGGTGGCAGGGACTGGGGTCACTAGAAGCTTGGTTGGGCAGAAACAAAATGGTTTTACTTACACATCTAGTACCTCTGGTGCCTCTGTTGTGATGACCAGAACACCTGGGGACTGGCCAGGTGCTTTTCTCCTTCAGTGTGGTCTCTCCAGCAGGGTGGCCACCTTAGCTGGTGACTGAGAGCTCCAGGAGAGCAAGAGAGGAAGCTGCCAGGCTCTTTAGGGCAGGCTTATGCTGCATTCTGCTGGGTCTAGCATCCATCTAGCCCAAATTCAAGGGCAAAGGATATAGACTCCACGTCTTGATGGGAGGAGAAGCAAGAATTTGTAGTCATCATTTAGCCATGACAACCATGATATAAAATTAATTTTTCCCAGCTCTATCTCGACCACCAGCAGTGAATGTTGGCAAATCCTAAATTAGGAAGATATAATTGCCGCCACCTGCCAGAACAGAAACAGGTGCTGTGAACAGGCCCAGAAATATGTCTGGGGCTCTGGGGGCCAGGTGGGGGAACAAAGTGTCTCTCCGGAGCCCTTTCCCAAAAGTGGCACGTTTACAAACATTTTGAATGTGATGTGTTAACATAGTGTTTGTTAAGGCTGTGAGGAAAAGAAGCCAGAGGAAGCCATTTAACGGCAGCACCTTGAGACATACAGATAATGCACACAAACGGTGAACTTTTATGTACTTTTCTCCCTTATGAACACTGCAGACCTCTTTCCCCGCCCCAGCCCATAGATGAACATGGACTTCCTTGATATGAGAGCTCACCCTGCCTCTCACAGGGCCAGAGCATCTTGGGACTGCTGCTGTGAGGTCACGTGTGTGTGTGTGTGTGAGAATGAGTGTGTATAAGCATGTGACGGTGTGCATAAGAATGTAAAAAGGAGTGTTTGAGTTGTGTGACTGCGTGGATGTGCATATGGGTGTGAGAGCGTGTGTGGATGCAAGTGTGTGTGGGAGTGTGGAGACAGAGAGCATGGGAGTGGGAGTAAACCCAGAGCTGTGCAAAGAGAGAGCGCGTGGAATCCTGATTCAACGTGATGGGATTAGGATCTGCCGGCCACTTGGAGGACTGCCTGACTCCAGAGCACGCAGCCCCTTCTCCTCATTGCTGATGGCGACATATCAGAGTACTTTTTTTTTTTTTTTTTTTTTTTTGCGGTACGCGGGCCTCTCACTGTTGCAGCCTCTACCGTTGCGGGGAGCCCAGGCTCCGGACGCGCAGGCTCAGCTGCCATGGCTCACGGGCCCAGCCCCTCCGCGGCATGTGGGATCTTCCTGGACCGGGGCACGAACCCGTGTCCCCTACATCGGCAGGCGGACTCTCAACCACTGCACCACCAGGGAAGCCCCAGAGTTTTTTTTAAGTGATTGAAATAGAATGCTCTGATTCCTGCCAGCCCACAATTGTCTGAGTCTGGAGAGCCTGGGGCCAGAGCTGGGGGAAGGAGAAAACATTGAAGGTGTAGGGATTGGGGATATCCCGCGTTGGAGCAGGAGGGTTCTGTGAAGCAGGCACCGTGTTCCAGAGCTCACGCTGCTCCCTCTTGATCTTCTTCATCCTGGCTGTGGGCATCCCTGAAGAGGGGAACGTAGTGCGCTGTGAACTGGCATTTTTCTTTTGGTGCTTTTGAGGGTGGTCCCCACCAGTCCCTGCAGACACTGTTGTGTTCGTCCCAGGCTCAGACACACCCACTACATCCTCCTATTACCTAACCACCGAACCTCCATGGATCTAGGAGCTGGAAGGAGTAAAGGGTTAAGAATCTTTACGTACCAGTCTTCTTCTTTCTTTCTTTCTTTTTTTTTTTCCAAAACATTTCAACATCAGGTTGAGATTTTTGTCTTTGTAGCTTGGAAAAATAATTTTCCCTCAGCTTGTTTCCACTTTTTTAAAAAATAAATTTATTTATTTTACTTATTTATTATTTTTGGCTGCATTGGGTCTTCGTTGCTACTCTTCGTTGTGCTGCGCGGGCTCCTCATTGCAGTGGCTTCTCTTGTTGCAGAACACGGGCTCTAGGCATGTGGGCTCGGTAGTTGTGGCTCACGGGCTCTAGAGCACAGGCTCAGTAGTTGTGGTGCATGGGCTTAGTTGATCTGCGGCATGTGGGATCTTCCCAGACCAGGGCTCAAACCTGTGTCCCTTGCATTGGCAGGCGGATTCTTAACCACTGTGCCACCAGGGAGGCCCATCCACTTTTAAATTCTGTATATTTCTGCACGGGTTTCTTAAAGTTGAGGATGATTGATGGGTTTTCAGTGAAGGAAATAATAAAAAAATAACTCAGAGCCCTTTTAAATACATATCTTACTGTGGTGCAGGGATATTTGAGAGGTAATTTCATGAATGATTTGTTGGTTACTAATTACTGTTAACATTGATTTGAGTATGTACTTTGTGCCAAGCATTAGTCTAAATACTATATACATGTTATTTTAACTTACAGATGAGAAAAACATGGCCCAGAGATTGTAGGTAACTTTTCGTGATCACACTGATAGTAAGTAGTGTATCAAGCTTCGAACTCAGGCTTTCTGCCACCGTGAGCACCCAAGTTCTGGGTCAGTAGACTCTGCTGTGTCAGTTAAGAGTGTGATCCAAATACTCAGGTGTCAGTGGTCAGGGAGTGCAAGTTGACCGTGACATTGACATTCACTTTTCATTGGCTCTTGCCCCTGCCCCTTGACTCTTTTAAGTCCTGTCTTTTTCAACATCAACTACTTTGATTATTTTGGGGAACCCCTCAGGGTGCTTTCTCATGCCCACAAATTATCTCTAGTTGTTATTCTCTTGCTGGGACAGCAGAAATTAAAATCACTCACTTCAATTGCATATCCTAATGGCCTAGTTTTAAGTTTAAACATTCACATGGTATAGCGAGGAAGAACTACCATTGCCAAAGTGTGACCACACCCATTTCCTCATTCGAATTCCACGATCACCCTGTTGGGTGGTGGCACAGGTGTTATTATCATCTTCTCTCCATTTTATAAATGAGGAACCTGCAACTCAGTGAGGTTATTTGTCTGGAAAACCATAGGTGGTAAAGAGTGGAGTTAGACTGAACAGAGCTATATCTGATCCCAAATGACCACACACAGTGCTTCCTTATTAATCCCTGGTTTTCATGTATACTTGTCACTATGGGTGTCCATAGCTTTGACACTTATTTTTGTGACAAAAATATGTTATCTGTATGGTAGAAAGAACTAACCCACTGAAACTAAGAAACACTCTTCTAAATAACCCTTGATTCAAAGAGAAAATAAAATTGATATGACAAAGTACTTACAAATAGAAAGGAGAACAAAATATATGGGATACAGCTAAAGATCTCTTGAGAGGAAAATACATTGTTCTTAGATGCTTTTATAACTTAAAGATCAAAACTAAATGAACTAAGTTTTCAATGGAGGAAACTGTAAAAGAATAGCAAAAAAAAGCTAAAAGAAAATAGGAGGGGCCTAATGTGTATAAAATAAAAAAGAAAAATAATAGAAGTGGTTAATAAAACTAAAGCTAGTTAAAGAAAAAAACAAATAAAATAGAAAGCTCCTTGTGAGAGAGAGAGAGAGAGATGATATTAGGAAGTGGCTATAACCAAAGCATAGAAAAATATTTTTAAAAGTGTAAGAGAATGTTATATGAAGCTTTTAGAAATACATTAAAAATACATTAAAATGTATAGAAAACAATTTTCTATGAAAACATGCATCACTAAGTTTGATTCAAGAAGAGACAGAAAACTTGAAGAGACCAATAACATAGGATAAATTGGAAACTTTATTAAAGATCACCATTTAAAAAGGCAACAGGCTCAGGTGATTTTACCCTTGAAATACATCTGCTTTAAAAAATAAATTATTTCTTTGTTAACACAACTCTTCTAGAGAATAGAATAAGAGTTTTATTTTTAGTTTATTTTATAAAGCTAGTACAAGCTAATGCTAAAAGCTTAAAAAAATAACACAAAGCAGAAAACTATAAGCCAATTTCACTTATGAATATAGATGTAAAAATTCCATATAGAGTGCTCAGTTATAAATCACTTCTAGCAACACATTAGAAGAATAATATATCAAAAATAAGTAAGATTTCTTCTATCAATGCAAGGATGGTTCAATATTAAGAAATCTGTTAACATAATTCATTACACCAACAAACTGTGATTATGTTCTTAATTCCCAGAAAGCCATTTAATAAGATTTTGAACAGCCAATTAAAAAACAATGAAAAACCAAAATCAAATAAACCAAAAAAACCTAGTATAGGATATAGGCTATTTACTAGAAACTAAGAATAATCGTTATACATAGTGAAATACTAAAGCCTTTGTCCTTAGAATCGTTCCAGGACATGTTCGCCTGCTGTTTTTTCTGTCCAGACACAGTGCTTTGGATGCTCTTTACATGCCAGTGACTCACAGATGGAACCTTCAGTTTGGGCTTCTCTCGTTAGAACAGATTGATAATAACTGCCTACTCAGAATTTTCATTTGAATGACTTACAAGTTTTCTGTGGCCACATTGGAACTCATGATCCCCTCTCCTGCTCTAAGCTGACCCTTCCCTGCTGTTTTCTCATTTCAGTAAGTGGCACCACTTTGACCAGAGCCATCTTTGTTTCTCGCCTTTCAATCTCATCTATTAGCAAATTCTGTCTTTTCTACTTTAAAAAAGGTATCTTAAAACTGTCTCCCCTGGAGATTAGGGGACTGGCGAGGAGATAATTAGAACACCCATATTTGCATTGTACAACTTGTTACATGCATAGCTTTTGTAATTTGAGATCTAATAAAGTAAAAGGTAAAAGAAGGGAAAAAAATCACTTTGAGTCATGAAAAGTGCTTCTTGTTGCCTTTTAAAGCCACATTTCTGAGAAAGCTTTCTGACTGGAATAATAAATTGTGCATGAAAAACATAGAAACAGAGGAGAGGGCAAGGTCACCACTGAAATGGAAAACTAAGTGACACATGGCTTGAAAACTCTCTGAATCACTGGCATTCTCCTGATCAGGCTGAGTGGAACAAATAACTCCCCAAACAAAATGCCACAAGAGCAGTCTCTTTCCTTTCTCCTTCTCCTTTCTCCCTTCTCTCTCTCTCTCTCTCTCCCCATCCCCCCCTCCCCGCCCCACCATGATTGGAGAAACTGTATCAGCCTATCATCAAGTAAGTGGTTTCAAAAAAGTAACAATGTTTCCAATATTGTATTATGAATATGACTGTCATACTGTATGCCATAAAAATTTTATAACAATTCATTCATTAGTGTATAGGCTAGGCTACCATGAAGCCATTGTGTCGATCACACTAGGCTACCATGAAGCAATCATATTGCTGCTTCTTATCACTGCTTCTAATTGCTGTTAGCAATGCATGAATCTTTATACCTGCAAATGAATATGTTTCTTTTTCACATTATCTTTTCATTCTTGATGTCTAGTGTTAGTAATATGTATATCACTTGCAGTGTTTTGTATCATATAAGACAGTATTTATGTAGGTACTGACAGACAATTAATCCAGTAAAGAGATGATGTAGAGTAGTGATAAACATAGTACAGTACTGTAAATGTGTTTTTTCTTCCATATGATTTTCTTAATTACATTTTCTTTTCTCTAGCTTACTTTATTGTAAGAATACAGTATATAATACACATTAATTACAAGCTATGTGTTAATCGACAATTCATGTTATCAGTAAGGCTTCCAGTCAACAGTAGCCTATTAGTAGTTAAGTTTTTTTGGGAGTCAAAGTTATATATGGATTTTTGACTGCATGGGGTATCAGCGCCCGTAACCCTTGCATTGCTCAAGGGTCAACTCGATTTAAAATTAATTTGGATTAGGTTTGATGTCCTATTGTTCTCCTGTTTTCTGATATGAATCTCCCTCTCTCTTTCTCTCTTATTTATTTATTTATTTTTTTGTGGTACGCGGGCCTCTGCCTGCTGTGGCCTCTCCTGTTGCGGAGCACAGGCTCTGGACGCACAGGCTCTGGACGCACAGGCTCAGCGGCCATGGCTCACGGGCCCAGCCGCTCCGCGGCATGTGGGATCTTCCCGGACCGGGGCACGAACCTGCGTCCCCTGCATCGGCAGGCGGACTCTCAACCACTGCGCCACCAGGGAAGCCCTCTCTCTTATTTTAATAGCAGAGATTCCTTTATTTACCAGTTTCTTTTAAGTGCTCAAACCAGCCAGATCTGGTGGTGTTAGTGCATCCCCCCAAACCCACCCCATCCCCTCATCTCCTTCCACTTTTTCTTCTTCTGCCAGGTCTGGACACTAAGGAATCAGAACTGGTGATCTCTGCTTGATAGCAGTGTGATTTCTTCATCTAATGACTCCTGTTCTTGAAAGCTTCATGGTATTTTTACCCCAGTACGATTTCTGTTTGAAATTTCCGTAGAGCAGAGTCCCCCAAGCCTGAAGCCTGAAGCCTGAGGACCAGGCAGGTCACACAGCCCAGAGAATATCATGTTGCCTTCACAAGGGTTTTCCACAACACTGGGCTTCCAGGTGGGCAGGTTAAGAGCCTAAATAAGGTTTGGTTTACAGGGAAGCCAGCATGAATAATTGAAGACACCTACCTTGCCAAGCTCCTCCGGTAGCACAAGAAAACTCGAATTAGCTATAGTCTTGCATGGAGTGCGTCTCACATGCGCTTTCATGGTCTCTGGAGATCCACACTCACAGAAACTGCCATTCAACAATGTTAAATATGGGGGAAAAATCTGCCAATGGGATAGTGAGTGGGACCATATCAGAATTTCATTCACTATTTACTTCAGCAAGACATTTCTCAACTTCCACAGGTTATAGCAAAACCTGAACTGTGGTAGTTTTTGTGTTTTCTCTGAGAAGTCAGTGGTTTTCATAATTGTGTGAAAAATGGTGAAGTTGCTTCTTAATAGGTATCAACTGGCATTTCAGGGATCTCCAAGGATTGTAGCTGTATCTTTCTAGCTTTGAGCTAATCCGATAGCTCTGTATTCCAGAAAAGACTCAACAGTGCCGGGAGATGTGAGGTGTCTCGCCCAATATCAGCTGGGCAAGGAACTGCAAAGGAGGTATATCAGTTAAGGTCCAATTAGGAGATAGAAACCAAACAGGAATTTGAACAAGGAAGTTGCCTATAAAGAATTATTATTTACAGGAACTTTACTAAGGGGGATAGAAAAGAACTCTAAAATATACACTAGGGCTCTGAGAGAGTACCCAAGGAAGGGCTAACTTGGAAGGGGAGACCTTCCACATGCGTGGGACTCAGAGCTCATTGCAGAGGATGTGGTTATAGCCCACTGAATGCAAGAGAAGCTCACCAGTGTGCCTGGGCCAGCATTGGTCTGTAACTGACTCTGGAGCTATGGGCTGAGGCTGGTAAGCTGGAAATACTCACGCTAGGGAACAAACAGTCCGAGACTGACTGGAAACTACCTGCTGGGTTGCTGATGAATTTCCTGGGAAGCTACCTATGGAGGGGTGCTGCTGAACTCACTGCTAGGAAACCAGCTGGGGCACTCGTGGAACTCACTTGGGAATCCATTTACGGGGCAGGAGTTCAGGGGAAGTCTCCTTCAGAACTTCCTGGGAAGCTGCCCATGGAGGATGTTGATGAACTTCCCGCAGAGAAGCTAGCTGGAGCACCCTAGAACTCACTGGGATTCCATCTGCAGAGGTGCCACTTAAATTTGCTAGGGGAGAGCTTGGTGTCCTGCACACCAACCTAGCACTGTAAGAGCAAGAAGCAACCAGGAGGAAAGGATGCTCTTATCCCAGTGTTCCTACAGCGCCCTCTACTGACAAAGGTTAATACCGTGCTGTAGGCAGGGGAGAATTACTCCAGCATCCCAGGTAGGGCAGTGATTTGGAGCTGAGAGGCAGTAAATGATAGGCAGCCCAGGGGACGTTGAGACTTAGTTCTTTTACCTTCTAGTGAGCTCACCCTTTTACTACATTATGTGGCATACCCTTAATGATCGTTGTTTTTCTCCTTTATTTGTACACCAAGAGACAACAATTATGGTAGAATATTGGTGTAGGTACTGATAAACAAAAAGGGACCTAGAACCTATTCTAAATTTTATTACATTCTCTGATCTGAATACTTAGAGCAATGATCAAAATTTAGCACCAGAGGGAATTCCCTGGTGGTCCAGTGGTTAGGACTCTGCACTTTCACTGCTGAGGCTGCAGGTTCAATCCCTGGTCAGGGAACTAAGACCCCATAAGCTGCGTGGCACGGCCAAAAAAAAAAAAAAAAGAAAAAGAAAAAAAAATTAGCCCCAGACACTTGGGCTCAGTTCTGCACTGCCAAAGAAATACTAGGAGAATTGAGACAATTAAATAGGAAATTCAGCCCCATGTTTTTTCAACATCACAGTCAAAGCAAAGTGAGGGCTTTGGGGGGAGAATATCTAGTGAATTTGTAGAGACCTTTACTGTCCAATAGAGTAGCACTAGCCACACGTAGCTTTTGAGCACTTGATACATGGCTCGTGCAATCAAGGAACTAAATTTCTAATTCAATGAATTATAATTCTTATTATTTTTTTTTGCGGTACACAGGCCTCTCACTGTTGTGGCCTCTCCCGTTGCGGAGCACAGGCTACGGACGCGCAGGTTATGGACGCGCAGGCTCAGCGGCCATGGCTCACGGGCCCAGCCGCTCCGTGGCATGTGGGATCTTCCCGGACCGGGGCACGAACCCGTGTCCCCTGCATCGGCAGGCGGACTCTCAACCACTGTGCCACCAGGGAAGCCCAGTTCTTTTGTTTTTAAACCAAGACCTATTCAAGCTACCTCAGGAAAATGGAGGCGAATTATAAAGTTATACATGGAGTGAAAGTAGAATCTGGCAAGGAACAACTCTAGGAACAAGTTGCTCTCTCTATCCTTTCAGTGTTCTCACGGTCTCACACATTCTTATATCTCTGCATCGCTGTGGGCATCTGCTCTGTAATTCATAACTTTGATTTGCACTCTGCCATTGTATTGGGATCAGATGTCCACTGTGCATGGTCTGTTTTATATCTCTTATCCTGGCATCCCTTCTGGTTGAGGATTTGTTCTGAATTTTTCATTTTTAATGAAATGTTCTCAATAAATCCCAATAAAATAAGCCTGGGTAGATTTGGCAGAGCTTTATTTTATACTTTCAGCTTTACCATGGTCTTGTCTGATAAAACATGAGATTCCAGTGCAATGAAGCAAATATCATTTTAACCCATGGTTAAACCTGAAAGAAGTCCTCGATAATCTTCCTCTTTTCCAGACCTCTTATATTAGATGTGACATAACTAACACACTCTTTCCTTTTTTTATTTTTTAAATTTTTTCATTTTTTTGGCCATGCCATGCGGCATGTGGGATCTTAGTTCCCTGACCAGGGATTAAACCTGGTTTTAACCACTGGACCACCAGGGAAGTCCCAACACCCCTTTTTCAAGGACAGTATGTAGGGTGCTCACTGATAAAATAAAGAATGTGCTTTCCTAGGGACAGCTACAGCTAACCCTCTGGCCTGGCTGGCTATAGGAGAAGTATTCCAGCACTGCCTCTGCCAGCCATTTGTTCTGTCAGCTGGTTGTGCTGTGGCCTGAGCCTGTGAGATGCACAAAGTTGTCATCAGGCCTTTGAGATATTTAGGAAATTATAGGTGAGATCTGTGAATTAAGTGCAGAAAATAGAGGCTGAGTAGTCCTGGCATAAAGCCCATCAATGACACCTGAATGTTCCTACTATGGTGGTTTTGTAACCTATTGTGTGGAATAAATCTATAATTCTATTTTTGGTAACACCTTCATAATTTCCAGTAATTACAACTGCATAATTTTAATATTTTTTCATATCCTCTTTCATTCTCAAAAGTATCTCAGTTTGGGTGGTAAGTTATGTGGTCACCCCTATTGTGAATACTTTTTTTTTTTTTTTTGCGGTACGCAGGCCTCTCACTGTTGTGGCCTCTCCCGTTGCGGAGCACAGGCTCCGGACGCGCAGGCTCAGCGGCCATGGCTCACGGGCCCAGCCGCTCCGCGGCATGTGGGATCTTCCCGGACCGGGGCACGAACCCGTGTCGCTTGCATCGGCAGGCGGACTCTCAACCACTGCGCCACCAGGGAAGCCCCGTGAATACTTTTTATATCAGTTTTTTAGTTCCAGCTCTCTCTGTTAATTGGCTCATTCCCTCCCTCTGTCTCTCTGTCTCTCTTTAAGCTAAGATTCCCGAGACAATCTCTTTGGTCCAACTTGTGGGAATGCCGGATTGTTTGTCATTGGTTACCAGTGAATTGGCTACTCTTGAACCAAGTGCTCTCACTTGGTCCAGTCAGCTGTGGTGGGATTGCATGGTGTGGAGTTGTCATGTGATAGAAAACATGTTTGTCCACAGAGTAGTCAGTTTTACTTAAAAGTGAATACGGGCATGGTAACAAATTCAAATTCCTATGTAAAAGCACTTAAAAAGAGCTGCCAGGGCTTCCCTGGTGGTGCAGTGGTTGAGAGTCCGCCTGCCGATGCAGGGGACACGGGTTCGTGCCCCGGTCCGGGAAGATCCCACATGCCGCGGAGCGGCTGGGCCCGTGAGCCACGGCTGCTGAGCCTGCGCGTCTGGAGCCTGTGCTCCGCGACAGGAGAGGCCACAGCAGTGAGAGGCCCGCGTACCGCAAAAAAAAAAAACAAAAAAAAACCTGCCAAATCTTATAGCAGAGTGAAGAATTGATACTTGAGAGTTGAAGCACTGACTACTAATATCACTTAATAGACTTAATAGAATCACAGTTGTGTCCCCATCATCTGTAAAAGTGCTGGATCCATATAATAGTTATTCAGTAAATATATATATATTAAATAAATGGATAAATGGTAAATCAATTTCAGGTGTTGGGCTCAGAAACAAGAAAATGCTCTCTACTCTGGAGGAACTTGGACCAATTTTTCATCATATGTTGTTGCTCCATTGAATAGGGATTCTATGGAATATGGCTGCAGGTGGAGAGTCAACCATGATAGAATCAGGGTAGCTGTGATCCATATCTTGTCTTCTCTTTCAGATTTCCTAGAAATCTGAAAACAGTAAAAAAAAAAAAAAAAAAAAAATTGTCTGTTATAGAGCACCCTATAACCTAATACTAAAGCCTAAACTCCTTCTTTGGTAAAAGAGAAGACTATCCATGATCTTGTCCATGCCCCTCTTTGTAGCCCGCTGTACCACATTCTTTGTGTTGGCCTTCATCTAGACAAGCCATACCTAGCTACTCATGTTACCTGAGAACTGGATTTGCCTCTTGGTGCGTGTTGAGCCAAAAGATACAACCAAGCCAAAGGTTGGGAGAAAGAAGGATTTTTTAAAAAAAAACTTTATTGAAGTGTAGTTGGTTTACAATGTTGTGTTAATTTTTTTCTGTACAGCAAAGTGATTCAGCTATATATATACATATATATATATATGTTTTCCATTATGGTTTATCACAGGATATTGACTGTAGTTCCCTATGCTATACAGTAGGACCTTGTTGTTTATCCATCCTATATATAATAGTTTGCCTCTGCTAATCCAAACTCCCAGTCCTTCCCTTCCCTACCTGTACCCCCGTTGGCAACCACAAGTCTGTTCCCTATGTCTGTGAGTCCATTTCTGTTTCCTAGATAATGTTCATTTGTGTTGTATTTTAGATCCCACATATAAGTGATATCATATGGTATTTGTCTTTTTCTTTCTGACTTACTTCGCTTAGTATGATAATCTCTAGGTCCATGCACGTTGCTACAAATGGCATTATTTTATTTTTTATGACTGAGTCATATTTCATTGTATATATGTACCACATCTACAGGAGAAAGAAGGATTTATTACTTGCAGCAAGTAAGGAGAACACTGAGCATCTTTCCCAAAGCAGTGTCTCTCTGAACAACGAAATTGGGGAAGTCTTTTTTCTTTTTTTGAATTTTTGAATTTCATTTTATTTATTTTTTATACAGCAGGTTCTTATTAGTTATCTATTTTATACACATCAGTGTATACATGTCAATCCCAATCTCCCAGTTCATCCCACCACCACCACCACCCCGCCACTTTCCCCCCTTGGCGTCCATACGTTTGTTCTCTACATCTGTGTCTCTATTTCTGCAAAATTGGGGAAGTTTTAAGGCAAGGGTACCTGCATATTCATGAAGGGGCTTGGGCAGTTGTCAGAGTCCTGGCTTTAGCTGACTGAAGTCAGGAGGGTCAGAAGAGGTCAGCAGCATCATCCCTTAGGTTCCAGTTGATCTGGTGGTTGAGTGATTCCAGCTGATCTTTACCGTTGAAAGAGAACTGGGAGTCTTTATAACTGATATTATCTTTTCTATTGTTACTTCTCTTGCCTCATAACAGGCAGTGTTTCTGCATTCTTTGGTTCCCTTAAGATCATTAATTACTGAGATCTCTTCAAGGATAAGCATTGTGGCCAGGCTTAGGTCACAGAATGGCTTAGGCCAGAAATGGCTTCTCTTATGTCAAGAAGGTCTTGCCTGGTTCTCTTTCTCTGGGGACCCCCTCCCCTATCTGCTTACACGCACAGTCCCCCAGACAAGCCAGGGTTTTCCATGCCCCTGTGCTATTTCCTCTGGCTGGAGAGTCTTTTTCTTCCTACTTGGTGAGCTCATATTCCACTTTTGATGCTCACCTCTTACATTGGTTTACTATTGCTGCATAACAAGTGGCCCCAGACTTAGGAGCTTAGAACAACACACATGTACTATCTCACAGCTTCCATCAGTCAGTAGTGTGGGAATGGCTTAGCCAAGTCCTCTCATCAAGATCTCAAAGACTTCCATCAGGTGGTGGCTGGGTGCTGTTCCTTTCTGAAGCCCAGGGTTCTTTCCCCAGCATGAAGTTATTGGCAGAATTTAATTCTTTGTGGTCGTGGCACTGAGGTTCCTGTTTTCTTGCTAGCAGTCAGCCAGGGCCCACTCTCAGATCCCAGAGGCTCCCACGGTTCCTGATCACGTAGCCCCCTCACAACATGGGGGCTTACATGTTCAAGGCCAGCAGGAGTCTTTCTCACTACAGTCTGCTATGATGGATTCTTATATAACATAACACAATCGGAGGGAGGAGTTACTGGGTAGAAGCATGTCACTGAATCCACACACACCCAAGGGGTGGGGAATATGCCTGGGTATAGCTTATTGGGAGTTACCTTGGGGTGTCTGTTGCAGTCCATCGTCCAGCCTCCAAAGATTCATAGCCTCTCACACACAAATACATTCATTCCATCCCAAAGGCTTTAAAAGTCATCCCATTATATCTTCTCTGTGAATTGTTCCCTCCACTTCTTCAGCAGAATTGGATTTCCTTGCACCTGTGCTTCTGTCTTATTTCACTCATGCTGCTGTTACAAGGTAACCTGCAAAGGCTTAGGTCTCCTTGGGCGATCCATAGGGTCAACTTGATTATGTCATCAATTCCTTCTAAATACAATTAAATAGTGAAAGGCATTGATGGCTCACAGAGGAGGCTTTGTGAGGGGAGGCTTATATTTCACCTTGCACAGCAAAAATAATCCCTCCATCACCTTTTAATATCTTGGCTTCTTTCCAATGTCTTAACCCAGGGAAACTGCCCTGGTTTTTGCTCTTCCTCCCTCATTCCTCTCCCATTGCCAGTGTCTCTCTTCTGTCTTCCAGCTCTAGCCCTCTCTTGGCCACATGTATTCTAGTCTTTTCTCTATATCTCAACCCTCCCTTCCAGATCTCTTTATCACTTTTTTTTATGTTTCCATTTAACCTTCTCCTCTTTTATAGCTTATATCCCCACTTTTCACCCTAGCTCAACAAAATCAAAGGTTCTCTTCAGTATCCACTGTCTTTAGAAATCAGGGATTATAAGTAATTACCTAATAATTATTCCCCCTGTCCTAATAGCACCCATCAGGTCTTCCTCCCATACTGCCATATAGTACTTCATTCCTTCATGGTTGAGTAAATCAATGAGCATCAAGATAATTTATCTGGACAATTCCAACTACCCCCAAGTCTCCACTTTGGTTTTGCTTGCTTTATCTTTGGCCTGAATTAACACAGTGCCTCGGTTGGCATCCCTGTACATCTTGGAACCGTAGAATCTGCTTGGGAAGCACTCGCAGGATGACGTAGCTTAGTATTAATTCCAGCTCTTCAATCCCCTCTGATGCATCCTTATTTGGTAGTCTTCTGCTGTAGACAAGCCATCACTTCCCTCCCACAGTGGGCTCACTGGTTATTTTCAGCTTTGAGGGATGCCTGCTGAAGAGAGCATTCACTAAAAGGGCTTAGGGCAGGGCATGTGAAAATATGGGGTGGGTCACTTTGGTTGAAAATAATGCTGTTCACAAATATCCCAGTTCTCCCCTCCCCCCAGATACATGGTAGGATGGGGCTTCTTCACCCCCTTTGAATGTAGGTGTGATCATATGACTTGCTTTGGTCAATGAGGTGTGAGTGGGAGCAGCCACGTTCCCTTCTGGCTACGGTGGTTGTGAAGCACACGGGGAGAGCAATCCTCTACCAGCCTGGGTGCTAAAGTGACCCAAGCTTCCCCTGCCCCTGTCCTGCTTCAGATGTATGGTGTGAGTGAGAAATAAATATTTGCTGTGTTAACCCCTGAGTTTGGGTGTTACTACTGCAGCTTAGTCTGACCGATACAGTCACTGATACTCAGGTTTGCCACGGTGAATACCTGTCCAGTCATCCTCAAAGTAATTTGATAGAATCACATTTTCCAATCTTCTGAGGCGTATACGGAAGATGCTGGATGGGATACTTTGGCTGACTGGAGAGCCTCTGCTGACAGGAAATAAATTTGGTTTTAGCTCTCCTTTTGTCTCTCTTTTTTTTTTGGTGATCTTTGTCCAGGATGCAGTGGCTCTAAAGAGCCAATGGATGTAAATCCTGGACAATAGAAAGAGTTTGGAAAGAGGAGAGCACTCAATTGCTGCTCCCTAATGCTGAAATGATTTGCTCACTTTCTGGAGAGATTCAATTTCCCTTCAAGGGCACAGTCTCAACTCTTCTTCTCTCACTACTCTCTCACCCCTTCTCTCTAAGTCACAAAAGTTGCATTTGGAGACACTTCGTTCAACTCAGATAAACATCATGTATTAAATGATGTATTCTTCCCCATCAAGAGAGCCCATTATCCATGTTTTTAGTCTCCTTGTTTGTATTTGAGCACTGGGTGGGAGTCTTATGATCCATGGGGTCCACTGAGTCTTGCATGTGAACAAGAGCAGAGGCAATACTGAAGTTGATAAAAGGATGATGGGGAAATGAGCCCCCAAGGCTTCTGTCCTACCCCCTCACAGGATCCGAAGGGCCAGAGGAAGGATGGCAATTACTCTCTTTGGCTATCCAATTGTCTGTCTTTGGAAAATGATGGGATGAAGAGAAGAAGTCACAAATAACTTTCCTACTGCCCAGGTATAAAGAGCTGTTTATGATCCCTGCTGTCTTTTAGGTTTCGATTTTATTTTTTCTCTGTACTAAAGATTAAGCCTTAGTGGAGGTTTGTAGTGGAAGAAGGGGATGCTACAAAAAAACAAAATACTTGCAGACATCTGCAAACAACTGTATATTTGTCCCCTTCATAGGAGTCTCCTGGAGAGGCTGTACACATATCCAAATGGAATTGCTGTGTGATAGACCTTTAGAGCTGCCTTTTTTTCAAAATCATTTTTCAAATCTTCCTTAATACAATTCACTCATCCATTCCTTTAAGAAATGTATGTTGAATTCCTGTTATGTGTTAAGTACAGTGCTAGAACTTGGGAAATAATGATGAGTAAGCTGGTCGTAGCTCCTACAAGATTTTTTACCAGTTATTGGGGGATCATAGACAGTAAACCAGGTGCTTTCACTGTGGGTTTCACAAATGCAGTGGTAGACGTGTGCACAGAATGCTATGGAAAAAAAATAGGAGGGACACACAACCCAGACAGATATATGGTCAAGGAAAGATTCCTGGAGCAAGTGGCTTCTCAAGTGAACTTTGATGAAGTAGGAGCTGTGTGAACAAGAGGAGGGAGGAAGTGTGCAAAGGTCTGGAGCTAAGTGGTAATGTGGCCAATTTGGAGACCAGCAAATCATTTGCATGGGTAGAGTTAGCGTTCAAGAAGGAGAGGCTATGGGGTGTGAGGTAGGAAGGGGTTATGTTAGGTTTGAGGGATCTTTTACATCCAAATGAAGATGTAGAGTAAACTTACACATACATATACTATGAGTATATATGTATATATACCAGTGTGTGTATATCTGTGTATCTGTATCTGTATGTATATGGAGTTTAGGGATATACATGCAGTCATCACATCGATGTTTAAAACCATGAATCTGGATAAGATCACATAGGGACTGAGTGTAGATAGAGAAAAGGAGAGGTCCAAAGATGGGGACCTGGGACACTTAAAGATTAAGAGGTAAAGATGACAGAGATTCTTATTTCCAGTAAGTGAGCTTGGCTATTCTGACTAATCCTTCTACTGAAAACAGTACAAAATGCTGGATAAGGTATGAAAAAAAAAAATCACCCTCACCAATTTAAGAGCATTGAAGACCTGAGAAGAGAGTCTAAATTCTGTGAGAAAGTCTGAAGTTAAAGCGATAAATGGATTATTGGAAGGCCAAAATCTGCAGGGCTTTTGTTGTTGCTACAAACTTGGGCTTCGGTTAAGTGGCCTAAAGATCAAAGGAGGCAGATGTCCAGGGTCCACCTCAGGTGAGATGTCTTAAAGGAGTCTATTTCCATATTAAGCTGAGATTCCCTAAGGTTAGATCTAAGGTAAGGATAAAGTATAACCAAACCAAACCGCCTCCCTGTCATCCAATGACAGGGAACTGTGGAGAACTCTGTTTTTCTACCAAAGAGAGTGGGAAACAAAAATAAAAAAGTAAAGAAAAAACCTTATTCATTCCTGAGAAGTTGTGACAACAGATTGGCCTTTGTGTAGATGTGTTTCGTGTGTATACACATACGCTGGGTGGGCTAGTCTGCCTTAAGCTGTGAGGCTGGCTGGAAGTGATCCTCTCCCCGAGGGACCTGCAAGAAGCAAATTAAATGCATCTCTGGAGAAGAGCACATTCATCTGAGACCTCACACACTATAAAAAATTGCTCAAAGGCAATGTCCCCCACACAAAGCAAGCTCACAAAGAAATAAGGTAATGTAAGTGAGAACCAGCCCCCCCCTCCCCCCCAAAAAAATCAAAAAAACAAGAGCAGAAATAGACTACAAATAATTCAGGTAATTATCAGGCATGGGTTCTAAAACAAGTATCCTTCCTAGTTTAAAGAAGTAAATGGCAACCTTAAAAATATTAACAGAGAATAGGAATCTATAAAAATGACAGAGAAGATTTTCAAAAGAGCTACATAGAACTTCCAAAACTAAAAAGTTCAATAATTAACATTAAAAATTCAGTGGAGATCTTTGGCTAGATTACACTCAAAGAATCAGTGAATTACCATATATATCAGAAGAAATTAACCATAATATAACATAGAAAGAGGGAAAAAACAGGTAGAATTTAACTGTGCATGCTGTTATTTCTAGAGTAATCACTGTGATGAACTGAATGTTTGTATCCTCCCCTACTAAGTTCATATGTTGAAGCCCTGACCCCCGAAGATGGGCCTATCAGAAGTAATTAGAGTTAGATTAGGTCATGAGGCTGGGGCCCTCATGATGGGATCAGTTGCCTTTAAGAAGAAGGCATGCATTACACATGCACCCAGGAAAGGCCATGTGAGGACACAGTGAGAAGGCAGCTGTATGCAACCCCAAGAGAGAGCTCTCCCTAGACAACAATCCTGCCAGCACCTTGATCTTGGACTTCCCAGCTTCCAGAAATATGAGAAGTAAATTTCTGTTGTTTAAGCCAACCAGTCTTTGGTATTTTGTTATGGCAGCCTGAGCAGACTAAGACAGTCACTAAAGAAATAGAAAGGGTATAATCTCTAAGCTCATAGAAGGTGTAAAGGAATAAAGTAAAAATACTGTCAATCCATATGAATGCAAGAAAAGAGAGAAAATGAAGCATAAAATTGATGGAACAAACACAATGTGAAAAATATGGTAGATCCAAACTCCATAGCGTTAGTAGTTACATTAAAAGTAAATGTACTGAATGTTCAAGTTAAAATTCAAAGATTATCAGACTGGATCTTAAAATTCCATCTAACATCATATCATGTTGATAAGAGATATATCTAAAATATAAGGATTTAGAAAATTTGAAAGTCAAAAAGATAGAAATAATAAAAAGAAAGTTGGTATAACTAAATTATTATTAGGTAAAATGGACTTCAATGCTAAAAGTGTTACTAGAGGCAATGAGAATCACTGCAAAATAATATGAGGTTTACTTCACCAACATGATATGAAAATTTAAATTCTTTATGATTCTAATAATATAGTCTCACAATGTATAAAGCAAAAGATATAGTCTCACAATGTATGAAGCAAATTTGATGGACCTACAAATAGAATAGAAAAATACACAATCATGGTGGGAGATTCAAACGTGTCTCTCTTAGGAGAGAAGTTGTTCTCATTAAAAGTGTTGGTGCTTTTGCAGGAGAGGGAGAGGTTTTCATTAGGAAGTGATGGGAAGGGCTTCTGGAGTTCAAGAATGTTCTGTGTCTTGGTGTAGGTGGTGATCACACAGTTATAGACTTTACAACTATTTATTGAACTGAGCATATAGGCTTTGCTTATTTTTCTGCATGTATATTACATATCATTAAAGAAACATTAAACAAACAAATGAAAATAACAGATGAGCAATTTGCATAAGAATTGAGAAAATGTGAGGGGTGTGGTAGGAGGAAAACCTAAAGAAATGGTCCAGGGACTTTCCTGGTGGCGCAGTGGTTAGGAATTCTCCTGCCAATGTAGGGGATACAGGTTCGAGCCCTGGTCCAGGAAGATCCCACATGCCGTGGAGCAACTAAGTCCATGAGCCTAGAACCCGTGCTCCACAACAAGAGAAGCCACCGCAATGAGAAGCCCGCGCACCACAGTGAAGAGTAGCCCCTGCTCGTCGCAACTAGAGAAAGCCCGCACGCAGCAACCAAGACCCAACGCAGTCAAAAATAAATAAAATAAATTAAAAAAAGAATGAAAAGAAATGGTGTCTTGGCAGGTAAGTACAGGAAATATGTCAAGGAAGATGAATGAAGAAATGTGTCACATACTGTTGATAAGTCACTTAACACAAAGACTGAGTACTGACATCTGGATTCAACAGTATGGATGCCATTAGAAACTTAGACATGAATTGCTTTAGTAGAGCAGTAGGGGCAAAACCTGACTGGAGTGGGCTGAGAAGAGATAGGAGGAGAAAAATCAGGGATAGCCGTTGTATTAGTTTGCCAGGGCTGCCATAACAAAGTACCACAAACAGTGACTGAAACAACAGAAATGTATTGTCTCACAGTTGTGGAGGCTAGAAGTCTGAGATCAGGATGTCAGCAAGGTCGGTTTCTTTCATAGCCTGTGAGGGAGAATCTGTTTCTTGCCTCTCTCCCACATCTGGGGTTTGCTGACAATCTTCGGCATTCCTTGGCTTCTGTGGCATCACCCTGATCTCTGCCTTTACCTGCACATGGCATTTTCCCTATGTGTGTGCTTCTGTGTCTGAATGTCCCCTTTTTATAAGGACACCAGTCATTGGATTAGGGGCCCACTCTACTCCAGTATGACTTCATCTTGTTGCATCTGCAAAGACCCTATTTCCAAATAAGGTTTATTCTTATATAAACCTTAGAGGTAGCGAGGGTTAAAAGGTCAACATATGAGTTTTAGGGGGACAGAATTCAACCTATACCAGCAAGTACAGGCTAGCCCTAAATGGGACAAAGAAATGGAATCTGCTAGAAGGAGATGTAGAATAAAATTTTTTTTTAAAGGATGGGCTAATGAAGAGCATGTTTGTATGTTGGTTTGAATGATGCAGTAGAAAAGGGAAGAATTGGTGACTCATGATTGAGAGGAACAATTACTTGAGAGATGTCCTTGAATGGGTAAAAGGATATAGGATCCATTGAGTAAGTAGAAGCATGGACCTGAGAGAAGAGCGAGGACACTGTATCTATAGTAACAGTGGGAAGGCAGAGAGACAGGTACAGATGGAGTGGGTTGGTTAACATGGCAGTGGGATGGTGTGGAAGGTCTTTTGTTTGCTTCTATTTGTCAGGGAATGGAAGCAAGACCATCAGCTGGTAGGAGAGGAAGGAGGTGGTGGATGGTTGCCAAGGGAGGAGAAGGTATGAAATGATCTTATAGGATAATGAGGTAAAGGAATGTAGTAGGATTGCTGGGGCACACTAAGGGCTGGTTTTAGATTATAGCTGTGATAAAGTACAATTAGTCGGTTTGCTTGTGGCTGGTCTCTAGCCGTGGTTAACTGCGTGGGTGCAGGTCAGAGTAGGCGCAGAGTTGGATTTAACTTGGGACTATTTTGCCAGATGAATATTGCAGAGTGAGAGAGGCGAAGGAGTTGAGGGAATTTGCAAGTGAGTGATTATAGGATGAGCCACTGAATCCAAGCTGGGTAAGGAAGAAAGCAAGGACAGAGAGAGAGGTGGTGGGATCTGGCTAGGAGTGTTGTGTATGCTGGGATTTCCTCTTTTCTCCTGCCTATGGTAGTGGAGAAGCTGGGGAAGAGTGGCCTTGCCTGGAGAATGCAGGATCAGAATAAATATTTTTCCTTTTTCTATTAGTTTACTAGGGCTGCCATAAGAAAATACCATAGACTGGGCAGCTTAAAGAGAAATTTATTTTCTCATGGTTCTGGAGGCTCAAAGTCCAAGATCAAGGTATCAGCAGAATTGTTTTTTTCTGTTTTCTCTCTCCTTAGCTAGTAGATGGCCCTCTTCTTGCTGTGTCTTCACATGGTCTTCCCTCGGCCTGTGCATATCTGTGTCCTAATCTCCTCTTCATATAAGGACACCAGTCATATTGAATCATATAAGGACACCCGTATGCCCTCATTTTATCCTAATTACCTCTTCAGAGGCCCTATCTCTGAATACAGTCACATTCTGAAGTATTGGGGTTAGGACTGCAGTACTTAAGTGTGAATGAATTTTGGGGGACCATATTTTCAGCCCCCAATACCTTTTCATTCTGGAATAAATACACAGCATCCTAGGGGACTATTTTGAGGTCATTACTATTATTACTTCCTATTGGAGATGAAGAAGCTGAGACCCAGAATTGTTCAGCCTTGCTCAAGGTCACACTGCTAGGGCAGATTCTGGAACTCACTCTAAAGCATCAAACCATTCTGTCCTGCCCAGACCTACACCAGTGCCTGGACCATAGTGGAGTTAATAGAGTTCACAAGTGCATGGTTTTGATTCCAAGTCATTTCTGTCTATTGCCCAAAATGAAATCTTCTGAAAACAGAAAATAAAGCTTATCGCTACTGAGGAAAGATAGAAGACTCCAACATTTATTTATTATTAATACTTCATGGACTTAAAACAAACTCAACATCATTATGGTATGAGTGTCCTTATTCCTGTTTTTACAGAAGAGGATATCAAGGTTGAGAGGAATTGAGAAGCTGCTGAATGTCACAGAGATAATAAGATGCAGGGCTTGTGATTTAAAACCCATACAAGGGACTTCCCTGGTGGCGCAGTGGTTAAGAATCTGCCTGCCAATGCAGGGACACAGGTTCAAGCCCTGGGCCGGGAAGATCCCACATGCCGCAGAGCTGCTGGGCCTGTGCGCTGCAACTGCTGAGCCTGCGCTCTAGAGCCCGTGAGCCACAACTACTGAGCCCACGTGCCACGACTACTGAAGCCCATGCACCTGGAGCCCATGCTCCACAACGAGAGGCCACCGCAATGAGAAGCCCTTGCACCGCAATGAAGAGTAGCCCTTGCTCACCACAACTAGAGAAAGCCCACATGCAGCAACGAAGACCCAACACAGCCAAAAATAAATAAAAATTGAAAAGAAAAAACAAACCTCTAAGACCAGTGGGGGAAATCTGAATATGGACCATAAACCACAGATTAAAAAAACAAACAAACAAACAAACAAAAAACCCCATACAGTTTCCAGTATACCAACCAATGACATTATACATATATATTCTGTTTTCTCCAGAGTAGTTGTGTTCAGATTGCAGGTAGCATAGAGAGATCCTGTGAATAGTAAGAAGAGTCAAGATGATAATTGGATAATTCAATTCCAAAATAGAATTTTTATACAGACTTTGGGATAAATGCACAGCTTCTCAACATGGTGACTTTGAAGGAAATGGGACTCATTTGAATCTTTTAACATTTTATCCTAAAAGAAAAACATTTTTGTGGCTTCAGTTTAAGTACTTCTGTTTATATTACTGTAAGCAGATCACTGTGTTGTGAAAGGTCAGTCCTTTCAAAAGGCTTCCATTACCACTTAGCAATTAGTTCAGTGCTTTATATGTGCAAAATAAAATGTATTAATGTATTTTATTTTTAAATGAGTATTTTTATAAAGTGTCTTCCTTTTTTCCCTCTAAAGAAATTCTCAGAGTCTGTTTTATTAGACTCAGAAAGCCCTTCTCATTCTCTTCTTAAATCATCCAATTTCAAGCTCTCAGAAGCTGGCAGGCATGGGGAAGTCTTTGCCATACTGGTGAATCACAAAAGGACAAATTTATTTGTTTTGAGTTTTAGAGACATCCAAGGGAATGTTTGTTATTTATTACAGTCCTGACTCTAAATGTGGTTTCTGACTTTAGTGTCCTGTCTTTGCTGTCAGTACCTTCATGTTTCAGCGCTCCTCCAAGGGAGACTTTGGGCTCCTGGAGTTATCTGTCCATCAAAGCAGAAGTCAGTTCCCGGAGGCTGAGCCTGAGCTCAGGCGTGTCCAGGAGATGTCTCTATCTAGGCCCTACCAATGGCAATGCTTTCACTCTACTTCAGGCAGTTGTGTCAATACAGCAGGTACCTTGGACAGCAAAATACTACTCTTAGCTGCACTGCCCTTAGTCTGGGAAGTTGAATCTTCGAGGCTGTGCATCACTCTAGGTAGAATTGGGCTTCACAAGACATTGGGCCCCGTTGATGGTGCAGGAGGCTGCACAGCACAGCATAGGCACAGGGTCCACCAGGTGGCCATTCAACTCTTCCTCCAACCTTCTAGTTTCCCAGACTCTTTGTCCCTATTGGAACATTTGATCTACTGCCTTTAAGAAACTTGATGTAAAAAAAGAAATTATGTACAATAAATGCATCCATTTAAAGTGTACAGTCTTTGACAAATGTATATACCCATGAAATGAGCACAGCAGTCAACATACAGAAAACATTTTCATCACCCCCAAATGCTTCCCCACGCCGCCTTGTAGTTACTCACCTTCCTCCACTTCTAATCCCAGAAAACCTCTAATCTTTTTTTCTTGTTATATTATACATTAGGTGGCATTTTCTAGAAATTTATATAAATACAGTCATCCAGTAGGCATTCTTTTGTCTGACTTTTTCACGTGGAATAATGATTTTGAGATTAAGTCTACCATTTTATTTTATTTTTTGTTTATCCCTTCTATTTTTTGTTCTCCCTTCCCTCCTGTCTTTGGATTATTTAAATATGTTTTTCAGAATTCTATTTGAATTTAGTAACTTTAAGCTCTATCTCTTTGCATTATTTTTTAGTGGCATTTTTAGGGATTAGACTATACATCTGGGAAAGTTGTCAGTTTATTGCTTCTCAGTTCCAAATCCGTTCCCTCCAACCTTTTTTTTTTGGTCCTGCTTTATGATACTGGAGCTGGAACTTGCACGTATTTCTCCCTTGATAGCTGGTGCAATGTTAGGCTTTGCCAATAGAGGGCACTGGAGGGCTGCAAGTCTATGGCCAAGGAGAGGGCTGCTTTTCCTGGTTCTTGGGTTCTTTTTCCTTCTATGGCATGGCTGCCAGCATATTAGCACTGGGAAGGTCCAGGGGATGCTCACTCTCCAGAGAGTTTCTGCCACCCAGGAAACCTCTTCTGCTGAAAAGATCAGGCCCACCAGTACCCCAGCCGGCCAAGTCCTGTACACCAGGTCCAGCCTGCTTTTTTTTTTTTTTAACTATAGTTGATTTACAATATTGTGTTAGTTTCAGATGTACAGCTTCAGATTCTTTTCCATTATAATCTGTTACGAGATATTGAATGTAGTTCCCTGTCCTGTACAGTAAATCCTTGTTGTTTACCTATTTTATATATATATATAGTCACGTGTATATGTTAATCCCAAACTCCTAATTTATCCCTTCCCCTTGCCTTTCCCCTTTGGTAACCATAAGCTTGTTTTCTGTATTTGTGAGTCTATTTCTGTTTTGTAAATAAGTTCATTTGTATCCTTTTTTTAGGTTCCACATATAAGTGATATCATATGGTATTTGTCTTTCTCTTTCTGACTTACTTCACTTAGTATGATAATCTCTAGGTCCCTCCATGTTGCTCCAAATAGCAGTATTTCATTCTTTTTTATGTCTGACTAATATTCCATTGTTTGTGTGTGTGTGTGTGTGTGTGTGTGTCTCTCTCTCTCACAGATCTTTTTCATCCGTTCATCTGTTGATGGGCATTTAGGTTGCTTGCATGTCATGGCTATTGTGCATAGTCAGCCTGTTTTTACCTTTTGTGAAACTATTTAACAGGCTGTTCCAAAGACCAACTCTGTCTCATATATGGTGGTGAATTTCTTTGCCTCTGGAAGGCTACATGTTCCTGTGGTGGCAACAACCTCTCCAATTAGGTCTTTTAAAATTTTTAAAAATATTTATTTATTTGGTTGTACAGGGTCTTAGTTGCAGTAGACAGGCTCCTTAGTTGTGGCTTGAGGACTGCTTAGTTGTGGCTCAGGGGTTCCTTAGTTGTGGCACACGGAATCCTTAGTTGTGGCATGTGAACCCCTTAGTTGTGGCATGCATGTGGGATTTGGTTCCCTGATCAGGGATCGAACCCTGGTTCCCTGCATTGGAAACGCAGAGTCTTAACCACTGTGCCACCAGGGAAGTCCCTCCAATGAGGCCTTAATCTCAGCCTTGAGAGCAGGCAGGCCCTTCCAAACTTGTAGTTCCTCCCTTGTATAATTTCTATCAGCTCTAGAGGTAGCAGCTGTGTCCTGTATTTGCTATTTCTTTTTCTTTTCTTTTTTCTTTTTTTTTTTTTTTTTTGCGGTACGCGGGCCTCTCACTGTTTTGGCCTCTCCCGTTGCGGAGCACAGGCTCCGGACGCGCAGGCTCAGCGGCCATGGCTCACGGGCCTAGCCGCTCCGCAGCATGTGGGATCTTCCCGGACCGGGGCACTAAGCTGTGTCCCCTGCATCGGCAGGCGGACTTTCAACCACTGCGCCACCAGGGAAGCCCTGCTATTTCTTAAAGTCCACTTTTATGCCTTTAAATAGTTAACCGCATTTTACTAATTAAAATTTTTTTCTATTACATTTGCTCTGTTCAGACAACTGGTATGGTTTCTGTCTCCTGACTAGATCCTGATTGATAAGATATCCTTAGCTACTTAGAGTTAATGTTCTAACACTTACTACAGAAACCCTGCAACCATAGAAGTCCATTTCCCAGCCTCCTGCCTTTAAGCTCTAATTGTCACATGCATGGCTTCTACCTACTTTATAAACCCAAGAAGGCAATGTCATATCCACTTAACAGAAATTATGAGGAAAATAATAGCCTTTTACATTTACTTAGATATTTACTATTTAGAGTCTCTTTGTTCTTCTCCAAAGATCTAAATTTCCCCCGGTATCATTTCTCATAAGCCTGAATAACTTTCTTTTGCATTTCTTACAGTGTAGGCGTGTTTGTGTCAGATTCTCTTAGTTTTACGTTATTTATATATGTCTTCATGTTGCTTTCATTCTTGAGAGATGTTTTTGTTGGATATAGAACTCTGAGTTGACACAGTCTTCTGTCTTCCATGGTTTTTAATGAGAAATTTGCAGTCATTTGAATCATTTATCTCTCTGAAGTTGGCATGTTGATTTCCTTCAGCTGCTTTCACTGAACTTTTTATTTTCATTGCTGAACTTCTTAAATCTCCAAATTTATGTCTTTCACCAAATTTGTAAGGGCTACCAGCCAAACTTCAAAGCCTGAGTCCTTGGCCTCTCTGCATGTGGAGGTGGGGCAAAAGAATGGTGGGGATGCCAGATAAGGTGTCAAATATTATTTCTTAAGTATTTTTTTCTGCTCCATTTCCTCTGTCCTTTCTTTCTTGAGGTATATTATACTGTTTGAGATTTTCCCAAAAGTCCCTAGGCTCCTTTAATTTTTTTTTTGTCAATCATTTATTTCTCTATTCATCAAATTGGATCTTTCTTTGTCTCTCTTTCTCTCTCTCTCTCTTTCTCTCTCTTTCTCTCTCTCTCTCTCTCTCTCCCTCCCTCTCTCTCCCCCTCCCTCCCTCCCTCCCCCCACCCAGCCCCCACGTCACTGACTCCTTTGTCATATCCATTCTGATATTAAGCCCATCCACTAAGTTTGTAATTTTCAAATGGTATATTCTTCATTTCTAAAGTTCCCATTCAACTCTTTTTATGTTTTCTATTCAGCTAAGATTTCTTTCATCGTGAGGGTATTTTCCTTTACCTCATTGATCATAGTTATAATAGCTGAGCTGCAGCTCAAATTTCAGTTCAATTTCCCACCCCTCCCTTCTCCCACCCTTTTTTTTTTTTTTTAAAGCTGGGATGTTTGCAGCTTGCCCTGCCATTTGTGATTCAGGAGTCAGCCAGAGAATGGGGCAGAGCTTACACACGACACTGGGCTCCCCTTCTTTGGTTCTTTTCTTTCTGGAGTGCCCCCTCCTGTGGCAGCCCTAGGCTCTTTTTTCCTCTGGACAGAGAGATGACAGTTTCCCCTCAGAAGCGACTTCATGCTTTGCTGTGACCACAGCTCACCCCTGGACCAAAGCCATGAAAATGGTGAACTTACCTGATGTCAATCCCTTCTTCCAAATTTCAGCTCCCCTGAAAATTCTGCCAGCCTTTGTTCACTCCACAGGGGATTCAGGTAGTATTTTATTAGTGTGCCCAGAATTTATATTTGTTGTTTTCAAGAGGGTCAGTCTGCTGGGAAAATTCCCTCACCTTACCAGCAGTAGGACTCCCTTGCCCACTGCTCTTTATTACCTGCGCGGTGGGTATGAATCTCAGTCCACAAACACGGGTATATGAGAACTTGAGTTCTATAATTTAACTTTATTTCTGTTTGGAGCCCCCATTTTCAGATCTTTCAGGGCTTTGTTTTCCTTCTTCATGTTTTTTCCCCCAGTTCCAGGGTCATATGACAGAATACAGACATTGGTCCAAACAGGTCATTGTGCAGCTATCTTTTCCCCTGTGTATATGGTCCCATCAAATCACTTGGCTTTCTGATGCTCTTAACCACACAGGTGAGGCTCCCTCAGTTCCTGGATGCTTGGACAAATGAGCCACCCTTTCCCCTCTATGGTCATCCAGTTCCCTGGTGGCACTGTTGGAGTGGAAATACGGGCCCCTCTTCTCCCAGGACCCCTAGAACCTCTCTCTTCCTTTAGTTCTTTTCTCCTTTTCTCCGAGCAAAAGAAGAATCTTGGTTTAATCTAGGACAGATTTTTCCTTTAAGTTTTTTCAAGACACACTATTTTTTTTTTTTCATATAATGTCTGAGGTTCTCTGAGGAACTTCAGAGCCAGAAAGACATATGAGCTACTTCTGTTTCCACCCTGCCAAATGTCTTGCCTGAGGCTATGAGCTCGGAACTAACGAAGGGGTTGCATAAAGGACAATTGGGCACCCAGGGAGGGAGAAAATATTGTAGGAAGAAATCCCATAGCTTGATATCTCCAAATAGTACTCAGACAGGGACAATATCTTATTTGTTTCTGATTCCCCAGCCTGTGTTTCAATGTAAGGCACATGGTGATTTCTCAATAAATGTTTATTAAATCAATGAGCTAATATGTTGTATAATATTGGGCAAGTCTCATGACTTCTAACCTCTGTTCTCTGAACTGTAAAATGAGGATAATGATACTGATATCACAACGTTGTTGTAGGATTAAAGGAGATGATGCACTCTTTGTGAAGAGTTCTCTAACTGTAATGTCTTATTACTGTTATTATAAATGTTCATTGAGCTGAGATAGTGCTTGGCAGCTTTTCCCAAGCTCTGGGTGGTTCCAAGCAAACCTAGTCAACTGGAAACATGCTTTTTATCTTTCTACCAGAGAAGCTGTATAATTTCAATGTCTTTTGTCTGTACTCCAAATTATTTATCCTCCCGATGACAGTTTTTATGTCAGTTTGCTCAATGATTTCTAGATGATGAGAATCGATTTTGGATTAGATTCTACCCAGCAAGGAGTAACAAGTACAGTACTGAGAAAATGATGGTAATATTATATCTCATCTTAAAGGTCATGCTTTGGCTATTTTCATATTTTAGTTAGAATTTAGGCTGAGTTCTAATCACATGACATGTTAAGGTATGCTTTAGATGCACCTTTTAAGTGTTAATAGAAAATGTTTTCCAGACTGCCTGATGAAGTAAAGATTGAATGAGATATTTCCCTTATTGAACCCTCTGTAAATAAGCCAAGTGTTTAATAAGAATTTATAGTTTTTGATGGCATCTGTGTGAAAAGGACATCACCCATGTCTAAAGAAACCCAGCAGTAGGAAGGACTGGCTGGTACTCAGTGACCTGGTGTCTTCCAAGTAGCTCATAAGACATGGCAGATTGCACATATGCTTCTTTCAAAGTTGTAGGGACAGCTGGACAACAACATGGCAGACACATCCACCCTGGACAAATCCTGGGGTTCAACCATGGAGCAAGCCTAAGGCCAGGATTTGAGAGATGGAATGATGTGCGCATGAATCCTATGTCGGGTCTGTAGAAAGGGACAATGTAGTGTGAGGGGTATTAGTCAAACTTTACGGTTATGACGGTTAACGATACTGTATTATATCAGTATATTTGAAAGTTGTTAAGAGAGTAGATCTTAAATGGTTATTCTGTGAGGAGAGAAGATGTTAACTAACCTTAGTGTGGTAAACGTTTTGCAGTATATGCTTATATCAAATCATCACCTGTACACCTTAAACTTGCATGTATGTCAATAGTATCTCAACAAAGCTGGGTGAAAAAAGTAAGCCCCAGGTCACAAACATCTCTCCCTGTGGAGGTGAGGCAAAAGATTGGTGAGAATGCCAGTAGGAGGTGATGTCATTGTTGGGAGGTCCATCTGCAGGCCTTCATATCTGAATCCAGAGGACAAGGATGTTCAGGATCAGAAAATCCAGTCCCTGAAGGAACCAAGATGCCAAGGCAGGGATCTTGACTCTGGGCAAGAGATTTTCCAGTTACTGTATTGGGAGAAAGAGAAAGTTTATAATTCATTAGCACTTTCCAAAGTATTTTTCCTTATGCTGTATCATATATATTATATGATACATATATGTGACACAGCATATATGTATATCATATACATTCATATGTATGACGCAGCATATATCATATGCATTGTATATGGGGTGTGTGTATATTATATATATATAGGGTTGATACTGGCACCACTATCTAGTAGCTGTGTTTTCTTTTTTCTTTCTTTGGCCACGCTGCGTGGCTTGCAGGATCTCAGTTCCCTGACCCAGGGCCACGGCAGTGAAAGCGCCGGGTCCTAAGCACTGGACCACCAGGGAACTCCCTAGTAGCTATGTTTTCTTAAGAAACTTACCTCTCTGTGCTTCAGTCAGTTTATTAGTAAAAGTGAGATAATGACAGTACCTACTTCATAGGGCTGGTGAGAGGATGAATTATTTCATGTAGAGTTCTTAGAACAGTGCCCAGTATGTACTCAGTAACTGCTATCTATTCATCTAGTATCATTTCATAGGGCTGGGAAGTTGGGTGCCAGGTCCATGCAGGGCTGATGTGGATGATCATGGGTGACCCTGAGCAGTGGTGAGTTCCTGGTGATGCAGGAAGCCGTGTAGAGGGAGTGGGTGGCATTGGAAGGAGGCTCTTGAGAGTCTAATAAGAGGGAGTCAAGGTCAAAATCCAGTAGGGAAGGACAGCTGGGGTCCTGGGCAGGAAGCCTGGCATCAGGGGATTGGGCATGGGTTCTGTTGTGGTTAGCAAGGCAGTGTCTGCCCCTTGGGGGTTCAGTGTCTGTAGGTACTAAGGTTGGGGGGATATGCAGCAATATGGACTTAGTGTTGAGACGATGAGGGGACACTTTACATTCTTCCTGCCTATGGATGGGTGGGGCCTGGCTGAGATAAGACTGGGCTGTAAATCTGATTTGTGGTAATAACAACAACAGTGCTACTACTGTTACTAATGACTGCATTTATCGATTATGTACTGTGAACCAGGAACTCCATTAAGTGCTTCATTCACAACAACCTTATGAGGGAACTTTATTATCACCGTTTTTCAAATAAGAGCACTAAACAGAGAGAAATTCAATGTCTTATAAAGACTGCAGATTAATAAGCGCAGGGGCCAGGTTTGAGCCTAGAACAGTCAGAACAGAGCCCTGCTCTTAATGAGTTAACATACTGCCTCCTAAAACTTGGGACAAAGTAATGGGAGAAAATATTTGCAAATGAAGCAACTGACAAAGGATTAATCTCCAAAATTTACAAGCAGCTCATGCAGCTCAATATCAAAAAAACAAACAACCCAATCCAAAAATGGGCAGAAGACCTAAATAGACATTTCTCCAAAGAAGATATACAGATTGGCAACAAACACATGAAAGAATGCTCAACATCACTAACCATTAGAGAAATGCTAATCAAAGCTACAATGAGGTATCACCTCACACCAGTCAGAATGGCCACCATCTAAAAACTACTAACAATAAATGCTGGAGAGGGTGTGGAGAAAAGGGAACCCTCTTGCACTGTTGGTGGGAATGTAAATTGATACAGCCCCTATGGAGAACAGTATGGAGGTTCCTTAAAAAACTAAAAATAAAACTACCATACGACCCAGCAATCCCACTACTGGGCATATACCCTGAGAAAACCATAATTCAAAAAGAGTCATGTACCAAAATGTTCATTGCAGCTCTATTTACAATAGCCAGGACATGGAAGCAACCTAAGTGTCCATCAACAGATGAATGGATAAAGAAGATGTGGCACATATATACAATGGAATATTACTCAGCCATAAAAAGAAACAAAATTGAGCTATTTGTAATGAGGTGGATGGACCTAGAGTCTTTCATACAGAGTGAAGTAAGTCAGATAGAGAAAAAGAAATACCGTATGCTAACACATATATATATGGAATCTAAGAAAAAAGAAAAAAAGAAAAGGTCATAAAGAACCTAGGGGCAAGATGGGAATAAAGACACAGATCTACTAGAGAATGGACTTGAGGATATGGGGGGGGAAGGGTAAGCTGTGACAAAGTGAGAGAGTGGCATGGACATATATACACTACCAAACGTAAAATAGATAGCTAGTGGGAAGCAGCCGCATAGCACAGGGAGATCAGCTCGATGCTTTGTGACCACCTAGAGGGGTGAGATAGGGAGGGTAGGAGGGAGCGAGATGCAAGAGGGAAGAGATATGGGAACATATGTATATGTATAACTGATCCACTTTGTTATAAAGCAGAAACTGACACACCATTGTAAAGAAATTATACTCCAATAAAGATGTTTAAAAAAAAAACACATGCAGTACGGTCCATTGTGTTTTCTATTTCCCATATATTTGAAAGTGGAGCTGATTAGATTGCTGCCGGATTAGGGTCCTGGAATCATTTGTTATTTGGATTGCAAATGTCCTGCTTGCATTTGGCTGAGCCTATCTCAGTATTTATTTTAGTTTAAATGTATTTGTGTGCGTGTGCGTGTGCATGTGTGTGTGTGAGTGTCTGAGTGAATTTTTCCTACACACAAAGGAAATAGAAGGTGGAAAATGCAGCAGAGATGCCTGCAGAACTCTTCCAACATTGGCGATAAGTGGAGAGGTACATGAAATTTCCATTTCAATCAATTGAGTTTCCCATTAACACAGAGATTGATTTAGTTGCCAGTTTTAAGTTCTCAGAAACTGCAGTGGGTTACTTGCTATGTTATTGGTCCCATGCCAATAGAGAGGCTTTGTTCAATTCTCATGTGAATATTTTTTTTGAGACCTAATGACATTAAGATGAAAACAGCATCATATAGTAATTGGACTCCAGCTATTGTCTTGAAAGTTTTTGAACCACGTTATTTCTGTTGTAACCAGTGACAATGCTCATCATGTGAGGGAACAACTTTCCTCAAAAGGAAAAGCAAACTCAAGGCACTGAAAAGATTTTGCTGAGATTGTTCTGGGGGTAGACTCAGGTATCAGTAGTTGAACACGTGGTCTTGACAGCTTCCCCAGGGACTCAGCTTTCACTGGGTGTTTGTCCAACTAATTCCTACTGCCATCATCATGACACGTGTGCCGCTGTGTGTGTGTGTGTGCGCGTGCGCGTGCACACACGTGTGTGTTTGGGGTAGGAGACCAGGGCAGTGGGCACTACTTTCACTTTAAAATCTTCAACAGAAGTGGAGAATAAAGCCCTATTTGTCATTTGGCTCAGCAGAGAGAAGTAGGAAAGTTCACAAAAACTAGATAAGATACTAATAGAGAATAGAATAGAACCCAGTGGATAAAATATTGAGAGCACAGAGGCAGTTTAGTGAGTGTAGATATTATAGATTGTTTATTTTGTGGCTCTCAGTGAACCCCGCTTCCCAGTCTTCATTCTTTCTGCTTTCTGGGCTTGACCGTTTCTCTTGCTTTGGTCAGTGGAGTGTGATGCAATCAGACCCTGGGACTTGTCCTCTTGGAACAGTCACTCTTAGGATCCAGCTGCCATGTAAAGAAGCCCATGTGGAAGGACCACATGGAGGGAGAGAGACAGCCCAGCCTTCCAGCCAGATGTGTAGGAGAAGCATCTTGGAAGGCCCAGCCCTAGGCACCATCTGACTGCAGCCTCATGAAAGACCCCAGGTGAAGATAGCAAGAGAACCATCCAGCTGAGCCCTGGTCGACCCACAGATTATATGAAATGAAACAAAGAAAGGCTTTTTCTTTAGTCCACTGAGTTTGGGGTAGTTGTCTATGCGGATAATTGAAACCGTGTGTTTCTGATCCCGTCAGATGTAACCGAGTTACAAGGCTCCCAGGCTCTGTCCCACGCTAACCTGCTGCTTTTGATGATCACACTCTAGTCCCAAAGGCAGGTAGTTTCACAGACAACTTCCCTATCATTCCCACCTCCCATGGCCCCCAGCCAGGCTGGTGGGGTCTGAGGAGGCATCTGTTACCCTGACCAAAGCCTCTTAAACTGTGACAAGAGTTGTGACAGAATCTTCCAGAAGTGGGGGGCTAATCCTTTCTGTGTCTCCTGGGTTAGTCCTTTGGGGAATCCCAAGAGTAGTCTCAGGGCCTGGGCTTTTTGCTCACATATCTGGAAATCAAGCTCACAGCAAATTGGCAGACACAAAATATCCAGGATCAACACTAACCCACTGGGGAGACTTTCCTTCACTGACTCGAGTAAAATAGCTCTTTCATGTTACATACATCTGTTAAACTAAAAGCCTCAGTGAAATATTTTTGAGTATCAAAATCAAAGGCTCCATTCCTTTGGTATTAAAATAAAGAATATAACCCCCAGCTGCTCAGTTAATCAAGGGGAGAGAAAATAGGGGAATATGGAAAAAAATTGGAAAGTGGGAATATGGGCAAGAGAGAAAAGAGACAGCACAGTATTAGAGAAGGTGAAGGGGAGGGAGAGGATGTTAAAGGCTTCAGCAAGACGGAAGAAGAAAGCAGAAGAGCAGACCAATGGGGTGGGGAGTCTTCCTTAGGCTCTGAGTGGAGTATTTCATGAGTTGCGTCCTTTTGAAACAGGCTGCTGTTCATTTATGCTGTGGGATTTGAGTTCTCTGTTTTCTTGTCTCTGAAATGCTAATTAACTGATTGCCCAGCATCTGTTCTGTAATTGCTCTTTATTCTTAAACTTTCTGAGGCACAGCCTTCAAGTGTGCCTTCGTGGCCCCAGTGGAGTGGAGTAGGAGAATGTTCACCTGGCCAGGTGGAAGGAGGCTGACCGCTGGAGATGCCCCTGGGTGGTGCCGTGCTCACTTCCATTTTAGAGGGGAGGGTACTATTCATTGAGTACCTACTACTCACTAGGGAAGTTTCTATTTGCTCTCATATCTTTTAGTCTTCACAGAATCCCTGTGATGTTGCAAGTAAGGTTCAGAGAGGTCATCTAGCCAGTAAGTGGCTGCCCAGGTCATAAGTAAGTTGTCCACATTGACCTGATAAATGCCAAAATTTTTTCCATTCCCCTGCACTCTCTCCAAGATTGATGTGAACATGTACTTTAAAGAATGCTTATTGTGGAAAAGATAAAATACTGAAAAGTCTGAAGAAGGTGAACTCCCATATTAAAGAATTAATCACTGTTAAAACAATTATTTTTGGTTATATATTAGGTTTTCTTTGGTGTTAATATATTTAAAACAATTTTCATTTTCCATTTAATATTATTTAAATTTACGTATATTTTTAAGACATGGCAACTAGAACCATAAATTGTTTTTACTACAATGTGGAAAACTATGAAGCAAAACTAATTGTGAAATCAAAATTCTGAATTGACTGAATTAGACCACTTCTTTTTTTTTTTTTTTTCTTTTTTTTTTTGCGGTACACAGGCCTCTCACTGTTGTGGCCTCTCCCGTTGCGGAGCACAGGCTCCAGACGCGCTGGCAAAGCGGCCATGGCTCACGGGCCCAGCCGCTCCGCGGCATGTGTATATTTTTTGCCTCTGAGTACTTGTGGGATTTTTTTTTTATTCAAACAGAAAGTCACAAAAATTATAATAATCAGTCTCATGTAATTAATTTTTTTTTCATTTTGATCTTTTGTTAGCACTTTTATGAATTCATCAGTTTTCCATTAGAGTTCTGGAAATGCTTATTCATTCAGTTCAGCAGTATAGTCAGTTACCAGAAACCTGTACTTGTCAGAGTCTTTTCCATGAATTCCTTGAAGATGAAACTCTTTTATAGGAACATTTTTGCAAAAGTACGAAAGAGTACACCCAGAACTGTCAGAGTACACCCAGAACTGTCTGTAAATTACAAAAGACTTAAAAATGACCACGGTTAAAGATTTGATGAAAGTTCATAATAATGCAATTGACAAGGAAATTTAGTTTTTACTGAGATATATATATATATATATATATATATATATTTATATATTTTTTTTTTTTTTCTCGGTACGCGGGCCTCTCACTGTTGTGGCCTCTCCCATTGCGGAGCACAGGCTCCAGACGCGCTGGCTCAGCGGCCATGGCTCACGGGCCCAGCCGCTCCGAGGCATGTGGGATCTTTCCGGACCGGGGCACGAACCCATGTTCCCTGCATCGGCAGGCAGACTCTCAACCACTGCGCCACCAGGGAAGCCCTGAGATATACATTTTAAAGTAATAACTAGAATTATGACTTATAACATTATACAAGAACATATAAGATTTTTAGAAATTTCATGTAATGTCTGAAACATTTATATTAACGTATTTCCATACAAATAACCCAAAGAAAGTTTGGTATTAGCTGTTATTTTTTTTGTTTGTTTTTTTATACAGCAGGTTCTTATTAGTCATCAGGTTTTTTTTTGTTTTTTTGTTTTTTTTTGCGGTATGCGGGCCTCTCACTGCCGTGGCCTCCCCTGCCGCGGAGCACAGGCTCCGGATGCGCAGGCTCAGCGGCCATGGCTCATGGGCCCAGCTGCTCCGCGGCACGTGGGATCCTCCCGGACCGGGGCACGAACCCGTGTCCCCTGCATCGGCAGGCGGACTCCAAACCACTGCGCCACCAGGGAAGCCCTAGTCATCAGTTTTATACACATCAGTGTATACATGTCAATCCCAATCGCCCAGTTCAGCACACCACCATCCCCACCCAACCATGGTTTTCCCCCCTTGGTGTCCATAGGTTTGTTCTCTACATCTGTGTCTCAACTTCTGCCCTGCAAAACGGTTCATCTGTACCATTTTTCTAGGTTCCACATACATGCGTTAATATACGGTATTTGTTTTTCTCTTCTGACTTACTTCACTCTGTATGATAGTCTTTAGATCCATCCACGTCTCAACAAATGACTCAATTTTGTTCCTTTTTATGGCTGAGTAATATTCCATTGTATATATGTACCACATCTTCTTTATCTATTCGTCTATTAGGTTGTTTCCATGACATGGCTATTGTAAATAGTGCTGCAAAAACATTGGGGTGCATGTGTCTTTTTGAATTCTGGTTTTCTTTGGGTATATGCCCAGCAGTGGGATTGCTGGATCATATGGTAATTTTATTTTTAGTTTTTTAAGGAGCCTCCATACTGTTCTCCATAGTGGCTGTATCAATTTACATTCCCACCAACAATGCAAGAGGGTTCCCTTTTCTCCACACCCTCTCCACCATTTGTTGTTTGTAGATTTTCTGATGATGTCCATTCTAACTGGTGTGAGATGATACTTCATTGTAGTTTTGATTTGCATTTCTCTAATAATTGGTGATGTTGGTCAGCTTTTCATGTGCTTCTTGGCCATCTGTATGTCTTCTTTGGAGAAATGTCTATTTAGGTCTTCTGCCCATATTTGGATTGGGTTGTTTGTTTTTTAATATTGAGCTGCATGAGCTGTTTATGTATTTTGGAGATTAATCCTTTGTTCATTGATTCATTTACAAATATTTTCTCCCATTCTGAGGGTTGTCTTTTGGCCTTGTTTATGGCTTCCTTTGCTGTGCAAAAGCTTTTACATTTCATTAGGTCCCATTTGTTTATTTTTGTTTTTATTTCCATTACTCTAGGAGGTGGATCAAAAAAGATCTTGCTGTGATTTATGTCAAAGAGTGTTCTGCCTAGGTTTTCCTCTAAGAGTTTTATAGTGTCCAGTCTTACATTTAGGTCTCAAATCCATTTTGAGTTTATTTTTGTGTATGGTGTTAGGGAGTGTTCTAATTTCATTCTTTTACATGTAGCTGTCCAGTTTTCCCAGCACCACTTATTGAAGAGACTGTCTTTTCTCCATTGTATATCTTTGCCTCCTTTGTCATAGATTAGTTGACCATAGGTGTGAGGGTTTATCTCTGTGCTTTCTATCTTGTTCCATTGGTCTATGTTTCTGTTTTTGTGCCAGTAAGATATCGTCTTGATTACTGTAGCTTTGTAGTATAGTCTGAAGTCAGAGAGTCTGATTCCTCCAGCTCCGCTTTTTTACTTTAAGACTGCTTTGGCTATTCATGGTCTTTTGTGTCTCCATACAAATTTTAAGATGATTTGTTCTAGTTCTGTAAAAAATGCCGTTGGTAATTTGATAGGGATTGAATTGAATCTGTTGATTGCTTTGGGTAGTATAGTCATTTTCACAATATTGATTCTTCCAATCTAAGAACATGGTATATCTTTCCATCTGTTGGTATCATCTTTAATTTCTTTCATCAGTGTCTTATAGTTTTCTGCATACAGGCATTTTGTTTCCCTAGGTAGGTTTATTCCTAGGTATTATATTCTTTTTGTTGCAATGGTAAATGGGAGTGTTTCCTTAATTTCTCTTTCAGATTTTTCATCATTAGTGTATAGGAATGCAGGAGATTTCTGTGCATTAATTTTCTATCCTGAAACTTTACCAAATTCATTGATTAGCTCTAGTAGTTTTCTGGTGGCATTTTTAGGATTCTCTATGTGTAGTATTATGTCATCTGCAAACAGTGACAGTTTTACTTGTTCTTTTCCAATTTGTATTCCTTTTATTTCTTTTTCTTCTTTGATTACCATGGCTAGGACTTCCAAAACTATGTTGAATAATCATGGTGAGAGTAGACATCCGTGTCTCATTCCTGATCTTAGAGGAAATGCTTTCAGTTTTTCACTGTTGAGAATAATATTTGCTGTGGGTTTGTCGTATATTGCCTTTATTATGTTGAGGTAGGTTCCCTCTATGCCCACTTTCTGGAGAGCTTTTATCATAAATAGGTGTTGAATTTTGTCAAAAGCTTTATGTGCATCTATTGAGATTATCATATCGTTTTTATTCTTCAATTTGTTAATATGGTGTATCCCACTGATTGATTTGCAAATATTGAAGAATCCTTGTATCCCTGGGATAAATCCCACTTGATCATGGTGTATGATCCTTTTAGTGTGTTGTTGGATTCTGTTTGCTAGTATTTTGTTGAGGATTTTTGCATCTCTTTTCATCAGTGATATTGGTGTGTAATTTTCGTTTTTTGTAGTATCTTTGTCTGGTTTTGGTATCAGGGTGATGGTGGCCTCATAGAATGCGTTTGGAAGTGTTCCTTCCTCTGCAATTTTTTGGAAGAGTTTCAGAAGGGTGGGTGTTAGCTCTTCTCTAAATGTTTGATAGAATTCACCTGTGAAGCCATCTGGTCCTGGACTTTTGTTTGTTGGAAGATTTTTAATCACAGTTTCAATTTCATTACGTGTGATTGGTCTGTTCATATGTTTTGTTTCTTCCTGTTTCAGTCTTGGAAGGTTATATCTTTCTAAGAATTTGACCGTTTCTTCCAGGTTGTTCATTTTATTGGCATATAGTTGCTTGCAGTAGTCTCTTAGGATGCTTTGTATTTATGTGGTGTCTGTTGTAACTTCTCCTTTTTCATTTCTAATTTTATTGATTTGAGTTCTCTCCCTCTTTTTCTTGATGAGCCTGGTTAATGGTTGATCAATTTTGTTTATCTTCTCAAAGAACCAGCTATTAGTTTTATTGATCCTTGCCATTGTTTTCTTTGTTTCTATTTCATTTATTTCTACTCTGATCTTTATGATTTCTTTTCTTCTGCTAACTTTGGGTTTTGTTTGTTCTTCTTTCTCTTGTCCCTTTAGGTGTAAGTTTAGATTGTTTACTTGAGGTTTCTTGAGGTAGACTTGTATAGCTATAAACTTCCCTCTTAGAACTGCTTTTGCTGCATCCCATAGGTTTTGGATCGTCATATTTTCATTGTCATTTGTCTCTAGGTATTTCTTGATTTCCTCTTTGATTTCTTCAGTGATGTCTTGGTTATTCAGTAATGTATTGTTTAGCCTCCATGTGTTTGTGTTTTTTACATTTTTTTCCCTGTAATTCATTTCAAATCTCATAGCATTGTAGTCAGAAAAGATGCTTGATATGATTTCAATATGCTTCAATTTACTGAGGCTTGCTTCGTGACCCAAGATGTGATCTATCCTGGAGAATGTTCCATGCACACTTGAGAAGAAAGTGTAATCTGCTGTTTTTGGATGGAATGTCCTATAAATATCTATTAAATCTACCTGGTCTTTTGTGTCATTTAAAGCTTGTGTTTCCTTATTTATTTTCATTTTGGATGATCTGTCCATTGGTGTAAGTGAGGTGTTAAAGTCCCCCACTATTATTGTGTTACTGTCGATTTCCTCTTTTATAGGTGTTAACAGTTGCCTTATGTATTGAGGTGCTCCTATGTTGGGTGCATATATATTTATAATTGTTATATCTTCTTCTTGGATTGATCCCTTGATCATTATGTAGTGTCCTTCCTTGACTCTTGTAACATTCTTTATTTTAAAATCTATTTTATCTGAGTATAGCTACTCCTGCTTTCTTTTGATTTCCATTTGCGTGGAATATCTTTTTCCATCCCCTCACTTTCATTCTGTATGTGTCTCTAGGTCTGAAGTGGGTCTCTTGGAGACAGCATATATATGGGTCTTGTTTTTGTATCCATTCAGCAAGCCTGTGTCTTTTGGTTGGAGCATCTAATCCATTCACATTTAAGGTAATTATTGATATGTATGTTCCTGTGACCACTTTCTTAATTGTTTTGGGTTTGTTTTCGTAGGTTTTCTTCTTTTGTGTTTCCCACTTAGAGAGATTCCTTTAGCATTTGTTGTAGAGCTGGTTTGGTGCTGCTGAATTCTCTTAGCATTTGCTTCTCTGTAAAGCTTTTGATTTCTCCATCGAATCTGAATGAGATCTTTGCCGCGTAGAGTAATCTTGGTTGTAGTTTCTTCCCTTTCATCACTTTAAGCATATCATGCTACTCGCTTCTGGCTTGTAGAATTTCTGCGGAGAAATCAGCTGTTAACCTTATGGGAGTTCTCTTGTATGTTATTTGTCTTTTTTCCCTTGCTGCTTTCAATAATTTTTGTTTGTCTTTAATTTTTGCCACTTTGATTACTATGTGTCTTGGCGTGTTTCTCCTTGGGTTTTTCCTGTATGGGCCTCTCTGCGATTATTGGACTTGGGAGGCTATTTCCTTTCCCATGTTAGGGAAGTTTTTGACTATAATCTCTTCAAATATTTTCTTGGGTCCTTTCTCTCTCTCTTCTTCTGGGACCCCTATAATGTGAATGCTGTTGCATTTAACGTTGTCCCAGAGGTCTCTTAGGCTGTCTTCATTTCTTTTCATTCTTTTTTCTTTATTCTGTTCTGCAGTGATGAATTCCACCATTCTGTCGTCCAGGTCACTTATCCGTTCTCCTGCCTCAGTTATTCTGCTATTGATTCCTTCTAGTATAGTTTTCATTTCAGTTATTGTATTGTTTATCTCTGTTTGTTTGTTCTTTAATTCTTCTAGGTCTTTGTTAAACATTTCTTGCATCTTCTCGATCTTTGCCTCCATTCTTTTTCTGAGGCCCTGGATCATCTTCACTATCATTATTCTGAATTCTTTTTCTGGAAGCTTGCCTATCTCCACTTCATTTAGTTGTTTTTCTGGGGTTTTATCTTGGTCTGTCATCTGGTACATAGCCCTCTGCCTTTTCATCTTGTCTGTCTTTCTGGGAATGTGGTTTTTGTTCCAGAGGCTGCAGGGTTGTAGTTCTTCTTGCTTCTGCTCTGAATTAGAGTTTTGAATCTGTGTGTTTGTGTGTGTGTGTGTGTGTGTGTGTACAATTGGCTCCAAACAAAATGCAACTTCAACTTGTTTGCTGTTTCACAAACTTATATTCTGAGTAAAAGATTCTGCAGTCATTTTGCCTGAGATGTAAAAAGCAGCTGAAATTCTGTCAGAAGTTTTGGTTGATAACACTTTTCTTTGAGAGAAGAGGCTCATAATAGTCTTGTTGAGAATGACTTTGGAAATTAGGATTGTACAGGAGCCATGAAGATGTCAAAATCACTTGACACAACAGCACAATTTCTTGGATTTTTTACCTAAAGAAATTAAGGAATCTATCCAAAAAAAAAAAAGAGTTGTATGAACAAAGAAGCTCACTTTACATTATATTTATTTAATGGTGATTAATTGGTAACAGCCTTTATGTCAAATAAGAGAAGATGGTTAAGTAAAATAATATAACTATCTACTCGATGGAATATTATGTAGCCATTAAAGATGATAGTTGGACATAATGTGTCACCAGAGCAAAGATTAACTGCATGCTAATAACCATAATAACATCGATTTACTTAATGCTTACCATGCGCTGTGTATACCCTCCACATGTTATTTAATCTTCCCCAAACCTTGGTGTCAGACATTAGTATTTTCCTTATCTTCAAGTTAAAGGAACTCTGGTTAAGAGATGTTCCATGTCCAAGGTTAAAAACCTAGTAAGTGGAAGAATATTCTATTATTTTTATAAGTTAAAGAAAGAAATGCAGGTTGATAGAGGGATAAAAGGTATTGCATGACTATGACGCAGGGAGGATCTCCTAAGAAGGTCTTTATTGTTTCTTTCTCTTGCTTACTTTAAAAAAAATACTTAATGCTTTGATATTTTTGGTTTATTTTTGAAATTTATTTATTTTTGGCCACACTGCACTGCATGCAGTATCTTCCCTGACCAGGGATGGAACCCCTCACCCTCTGCAGTGGAAGTGTGGAGTCTTAACCACTGAACTGCCAGGGAATTCTTCTCTTGCTTACTTTCTCTGTCACCTCCTGTTCCTGGAATCGCAGCCGCCTGTACCTTCCTCCTCTAGTTTGAATAAGAAAATTGTTCAGAAACCTGGAGCCCTTCTGCTAGAAGGCATATATGGTTAATAACTCCAACATCCTTAGGTAGGGGCATTTCTTGAAGAGTTACCCTAGACAAGGATTGGAAGTTGGATGGATGTAGAAAAGCCATGAAATATGGGATTCTGTGGAAATGAATAGCCATGTCACCTTTCTAAGATTTATCTCACAGCTTGTCCCAGAGGTACCTCTCCTCCTGAAAGAAATGCTCTGGGCAATAGTCATAAAATAAAGCTTTTTATCTCACTGCTTCCAGTCCACTTCTAGAGACAAACATTCACAACAGTAGCCACAGGGTTTCCTATACGCTGGCTCTGTGCGGTGTGCTCAGTGTGGTGTTGCCCTGGGGAAACAGAGATCCAAGGTTGCAATTTAGTTGTTTTTAAAGGAATATTATCTTCTCTAGTTGAGAGGCCACATACTAGTGAATCTGTTGTGTGTCTTCTCTTCTGATTAAATCAAAATCTCAGCAGAACAAATCCATCTGCTTTTCCCCCCATTTAAACCACTAGGGCTTCAAATTTGATCCTGTTACCTCTCAACCTGGGTGATTTCCAGCAGCCTCCTAATAGCTTTCCTGCCTTAGTCTCTCTCTTTCTCTTTCTGCATTGAGCTCTCCACACTGCTGCCAACGGATATTCCTAAAATGCAAACATGATACTGACAATCTCTTGCTTTAATTCATTCAGTGGTGCTCCATTTATTCAGTATATAAATGTCCTATCAAGGCACTGAGAAACCTGCACGATCCCTGCGCACATTTTCAGCACCATCACTACGTAGTCACTTTTCCTTGTGCTCCAAATATTTCAACCAAATTTGCCATCATTCCTGAACAGTGCTCCCTTGTGTTTCAGGGCCTTTGCAGATAGAGTTCATTTAGTTTAAATGACTAGACTAGAATGACCCATCTTTAACCCTCACTGCCTCTGAGATGCCTTCTTGCATCATTTAATCCTAGGTAACCCTGAATATTCTCATGTATCACTCAGGTTCTTAGAGGCAGACAACAGAATCCACTCTTAGGCAGGAATGGATTAATCGAGGACATTAGAAAGCTCCCTGAGTTGTTGGAAAGGCTGGAGAAATAGGCTCTAGACTCACCTTCCAGAAGCAGTTCTCAGGAACACACGTCCTGGTAAAGAAGCTGCTTCTGCCTCTGGTCCCAAACCATGCCCTGCTGCCACCTGTACCACTGAATGGGTGTCCAGCACCCTTCCTTATTTCCTTATGTAACTCACTTCCAAATCCAGGTCTTGTGTAGATGTGTCTGATGGATAGAAACAAAGCCACATGCCTACATTCTAGCAGCAAAGGAGACCTGGAATGTTTTCATTTTTGATTTTACATTGAGAAGGCAGAATTCAAAATGTGGAGGACTAGAAAAATATGCAAAAATATTTAAAAGATAGGGGGCAGCATGAATGGCAGAGTTCCACTGAATCTCTCTCTCTTCTCTAAACAATTCTTGCATTTCACTATCATTGTCTTTATACATGTATACTTCCCTTGCTAGATTGAACATGAACTTGAGTTAAGGTGATGTCTTACTTATTTCTGTATCCACAACCCTCCGGCACAATGCCTGACATATCAGTAATTCTTTGCTGATTACTAAAAGAATAGAGCTGTAAGAATTCCTTGTGTAAAACTTTTTGCATGGTTAATTGCATCATGTTTTTATCTAGTCTTGAAAGATGCATCCTGGGGTCTTTAGGCTCTGAAAAGCAATAAACCAAATCTTAAATAACTCAAGCTGCAGGCAACAGGACTTTAAATACTATTTTAAATTTGGTCTCTAGGAGCAAGACTGTAGATTCTTCCAGAGTGCTCATATTCAGTGCCACCTTATATGTCATGTGCCGTAATATGCAAAGTGGGTCCTTTAGCAAATGACAGGGATCTTTACTGTTCTTTCCCTCCCCTCTCAGCCCTCCTCTCTTCTTAACTGTATCATACTTTATTGTCCTTCAAGGACCTTCACACCTTTATGTATTTAATGACCACAGCTATCCTGTGTGGTTTTATTATCTCTGTGTAATAGTGCAGCCAGAGGATGGTAATCTACAGCCTCAGGGCCAAAACCAGCTACAGCCTGTGTTTGTAAATAAAGTTTTGTTTGGGGTGCAGCCACACTGTATTAGTGAGTTCCAGCTGCTAGAACAGAATAGCATAGACTGGGTGTCTTAAATAACAAACATTTATTTCTCACCGTTGTGGAAGCTGGGAAGTCCAAGATCAAGGCACTGGCAGATTTGGTGTGTGGTAAGAGCTCTCATCCTGGATTGCAGATGGTCACCTTCTTGCTTTATCCTCCCGTGACAGAGAGAGGGAGAGAGGGAGAGAGGGAGAGAGGGAGGGAGGGAGGGAAGGAGGGAGAGAAAGAGAAAGAGAAACCACTTTAGTCTCTTCCCGTTCTTATAAGTAAGGACACTAATCCTATTGTGAGGGCTCTACCCTCATGATCTCATTTAAACCTTATTACCTCCCAAAGGCCCCACCTCTAAATACCATCATATTCAGGATCAGAATATGAACAATATATGAATTTTAAGGATGGAAGGAAAAAGTCAGATTTGTTTTCTAAAAAAACAACTCTAGTGGCAGTGTGGAGGGTATGGAAGAGAGATTCATGGCTGGGCGACCAACTGGAAGCCTCTTAGATGAAGTTCATCTGAAAGAAAAGCAGCCTTGGTAGAGCAATGGCAGATGAAAGAGAAGGAAGTGTCCCATTCACAGGCAGAACTGATTGGATTTAGTGACAATTGGACAAGAGGCATAAAGGAGAGAGAGAAGTGAAAAATGAGTTTAAATTTTCTAGTGTAAAGAATGAATAGTATATTTAGAGTTGTGTTTTGTCATAACTTCTGTTTCCTACAGTTTTGTCTTGTTTTGACCCCTTGTGGCACCTCTTGGCCCTTGATCTACATTAGGACTTCTCAGAATTTGTTTTATTCTCTTTATCATATCTGTTTTATGTCCCACTATGAGCTGCTTGATTCCTCTGTATTTTGCAACTCAGATTCCTGAGAATACAAATCTGATTAGCTTAGCTGTCCTGGTTTGAGCGGTGTGGTTTGTGCCAGGTTACTTCATGAGTCATCTGCTGCATATGGATATTGGGTCAGTAGTCCAACTGAGTACAATAGACAATGACTGGGGGCTGGGGAAGAGGGCCAGTAGCTTTATTTGCAGAGGCTGTGAGTGGGGCAGTTTTATTTAGAAGGGGCCAAGAATTTAGCAGCCCTTATGATTACAATTAGGTTGAGTGGAGCTCAACTTATCCTCCCCTCTCTGAATATCCCATTCCATCATCCGTGGGACAATGTATGTTGGCCTGGAGGGTACAGTGAAAGGACAGGGGAGAGTAGAATGAGGATATGAGGAAAAACTTCACTGAAATTACAGACGCCATGGTCCAGGGCCATAGATATAGAAAATAAAAGGAGGAAAGGTCATGGTCTGCAAAGAAGTAAAGAAGTTACTGCAGAGGAAAGACCTGGTAGAGGTCTTGCTTAGTTGGAGAGAAGGACTAAGCTAGCAAGAAAGCTATGACCTTTGAATTTAGAAATGAGAGCTATCACAGTTCTAGGTAAAGAAAATCTAAGATGTGGCCATGGAAGGAGATCCCCAAAGGGGGAAGAAAGTTAAATCTTTTCTTTCTTTTTTTTTTACTTGAACAATATATGTATATTTTTTATACAGCAAGTTCTTATTAGTCATCTATTTTATGCACATCAGTGTATACATTGTCAATCCCAATCGTCCAATTTATCACACTCCCACCCCCCACTGCTTCCCCCCCTTGGTGTCCGTACGTTTGTTCTCTACATCTGTGTCTCAATTTCTGCCCTGCAAACCGGTTCATCTGTACCATTTTTCTAGGTACCACATGTATGCGTTAATATACGATATTTGTTTTTCTCTTTCTGACTTACTTCACTCTGTATGACAGTCTCTAGATCCATCCATGGCTCAACAAATGACTCATTTCATTCCTTTTTATGGCTGAGTAATATTCCATTGTATACATGTACCACAACTTCTTTATCCATTTGTCTGTCGATGGGCATCTAGGTTGCTTCCATGACCTGGCTATTGTAAATAGTGCTGCAGTGAACATTGGGGTGCATGGGTCATTTTGAATTATGGTTTTCTCAGGGTATATGCCCAGTAGTGGGATTGCTGGATCATAGGGCAATTCTATTTTTAGTTTTTTAAGGAACCTCCGTACTGTTCTCCATGGTGGCTGTATCAATTTACGTTCCCACCAACAGTGCAAGAGAGTTCCCTTTTCACCACACCCTCTCCAGCATTTGTTGTTTGTGGATTTTCTGATGATGCCCATTCTAACTGGTGTGAGGTGATACCTCATTGTAGTTTTGATTTGCATTTCTCTAATGATTAGTGATGTTGAGCAGCTTTTCATGTGCTTCTTGGCCATCTGTATGTCCTCTTAGGAGAAATGTCTATTTAGGTCTTCTGCCCATTTGTTTTTTTAATTTAATTTAATTTTTTCCAATGGTAAACTAGCTAAATTAATTATACTGCATATACACAATAAAATACCATGAAGAAAGCAAACACATATATAGTCTTTGGTTGAACCATATACCATTCTAAGTGCTCTACATTATGTATACTATCTCACATAATTTCCCAACAATACTACTACTATCCCGTTTTACATATGAGACAAGAAGTTAGGTAACATGCCCAAGATGACACATATATATATATATATATATATATATATGTTTTTTCTATGTCATAATATTGACGTTCAGTCCTGTAATCCTCCAGTGTAACAGCTCCTTTACTTTGCAGTGAAAATTGATTTGTATGTTTTTTGCCTCTGAGTACTTGTGGGATTTTTTTTTAATTCAAGCAGAAAGTCACAAAAATTATAATCATCCTCATCAGTTCACTCAGTCCCATGTAATTAATTTTTTTTCATCTTGATCGTTTGTTAGCACTTTTATGAATTCATCAGTTTTCCATTAGAGTTCTGGAAATGCTTATTCATTCAGTTCAGCAGTATAGTCAGTTACCAGAAACCTGTACTTGTCAGAGTCTTTTCCATGAATTCCTTGAAGATGAAACCCTTTTATAGGAACATTTTTGCAAAAGCATCAGAGTATACCCAGAACTGTCTGTAAATGGCAAAAGACTTAAAAATGACCACGGTTAAAGATTTGATGAAAGTTCATAATAATGCAATTGACAAGGAAATTTAGTTATTTCTGAGAAATACATTTTAAAGTAATAACTAGAATTATGACTTATAACATTATACCAGAACATATAAGATTTTTAGAAATTTCATGTAATGTCTGAAATATTTATATTAACATATTTCCATACAAATAACCCAAAAAAGTTTAGTATTAATTGTTTTCCTTTGTTTATTTTATACTGCAGGTTCTTATTAGTCATCAATTTTATACACATCAGTGTATACATGTCAATCCCAGTTGCCCAATTCAGCACACCACCATCCCCACCCCACCGTGGTTTTCCCCTCTTGGTGTCCATACGTTTGTTCTCTACATCTGTGTCTCAGATTGCGTTGTTTGTTCTTTAATATTGAGCTGATTAAGCTGTTTATATATTTTGGAGATTAATCCTTTGTCAGTTTCTTCATTTGCAAATATTTTCCCCCATTCTGAGGGTTGTGTTTTTGTCTTGTTTATGGTTTCCTTTGCTGGGCAAAAGCTTTGAAGTTTCATTAGGTCCCATTTGTTTATTTTTGTTTTTATTTCCATTACTCTAGGAGGTGGATCAAAAAAGATCTTGCTGTGATTTATGTCAAAGAGTGTTCTGCCTAGGTTTTCCTCTAAGAGTTTCATAGTGTCCGGTCTTACATTTAGGTCTCTAATCCATTTTGAGTTTATTTTTGTGTATGGTGTTAGGGAGTGTTCTAATTTCATTCTTTTACATGTAGCTGTCCAGTTTTCCCATCACCACTTATTGAAGAGACTGTCTTTTCTCCATTGTATATCCTTGTCTTCTTTGTCATAGATTAATTGACCATAGGTGTGAGGGTTTATCTCTGGGCTTTCTATCTTGTTCCATTGGTCTATGTTTCTGTTTTTGTGCCAGTAAGGTATCATCTTGATTACTGTAGCTTTGTAGCATAGTCTGAAGTCAGCGAGTCTGATTCCTCCAGCTCCGCATTTTTACTTTAAGACTGCTTTGACTATTCGGGGTCTTTTGTGTCTCCATACAAATTTTAAGATTTTTTGTTCTAGTTCCATAAAAATGCCATTGGTAATTTGATAGAGATTGCATTGAATCTGTAGATTGCTTTGGGTAGTATAGTCATTTTCACAATATTGATTCTTCCAATCCAAGAACATGGTATATCTCTCCATCTGTTGGTAACATCTTTAATTTCTTTCATCAGTGTCTTATAGTTTTCTGCATACAGGTCTTTTGTTTCCCTAGGTATTTTATTCTTTTTTTTGCAATGGTAAATGGGAGTGTTTCCTTAATTTCTCTTTCAGATTTTTCATCATTAGTGTATAGGAATGCAAGAGATTTCTGTGCACTAATTTTGTATCCTGCAACTTTACCAAATTCATTGATTAGCTCTAGTAGTTTTCTGGTGGCATTTTTAAGATTCTCTATGTATAGTATCATGTCATCTGCAAACAGTGACAGTTTTACTTCTTCTTTTCCAATTTGTATTCCTTTTATTTCTTTTTCTTCTCTGATTGCTGTGGCTAGGACTTCCAAAACTATGTTGCATAATAGTGCTGAGAGTGGGCATCCTTGCCTCTTTCCTGATCTTAGAGGAAATGTTTTCAGTTTTTCACCATTGAGAATGATGTTTGCTGTGGGTTTGTTGTATACAGCCATTATTATGTTGAGGTAGGTTCCCTCTGTGCCCACTTTCTGGAGAGTTTTTATCATAAATGGGTGTTGAATTTTGTCAGAAGCTTTTTCTGCATCTATTGAGGTGATCATATGGTTTTTATTCTTCAATTTGTTAATATGGTGTATCACATTGGTTGATTTGTGTATATTGAAGAATCCATGCATCCCTGGGATAAGTCTCACTTGATCATGGTGTATGATCCTTTTTGTGTGTTGTTGGCTTCTGTTTGCTAGTATTTTATTGAGGATTTTTGCATCTATATTCATCAGTGATATTTGTAATTTTCTTTTTTTGTAGTACCTTTGTCTGGTTTTCGTATCAGGGTGATGGTGGCCTCATAGAGTTTGGAAGTGTTCCTTCCTCTGCAATTTTTTGGAAGAGTTTCAGAAGGATGGGTGTTAGCTCTTCTCTAAATGTTTGACAAAATTCACCTGTGAGGCCATGTGGTCCTGGACTTTTGTTTGTTGGAAGATTTTTTTCTTTTTTGGCTGTACGCGGGCCTCTCACTGCTGTGGTCTCTCCTGTTGTGGAGCACAAGCTCCGGATGCACAGGATCAGCGGCCATGGCTCATGGTCCCAGTCGCTCCGTGGCATGTGGGATCTTCCCGGACCAGGGCACAAACCCATGTCCCCTAACATTGGCAGTCAGACTCTCAACCACTGTGCCACCAGTTTCAGTTAATCACAGTTAATCACAGTTTCAATTTCATTATTTGTGATTGGTCTGTTCATTTTTTCTATTTCCTCCTGCTTCAGTCTTGGAACGTTATACCTTTCTAAGAGTTTGTCCACTTCTTCCAGGTTGTCCATTTTATTGGCATACAGTTTCTTGTAGTAGTCTCTTAGGATGCTTTGTATTTCTGCAGTGTCTGTTGTAACTTCTCCTTTTTCATTTCTAATCTTATTGATTTGAGTCCTCTCCCTCTTTTTCTTGATGAGTTTGGCTAATGGTTGATCAATTTTGTTTATCTTCTCAAAGAACCAGCTTTTAGTTTTATTGATCCTTGCTATTGTTTTCCTTGTTTCTATTTCATTTATTTCTACTCTGATCTTTATGATTTGTTTCCTTCTGCTAACTTTGGGTTTTATTTGTTCTTCTTTTTCTAGCTCCTTTAGGTGTAAGGTTAGATTGTTTTTTTGAGATTTTTCTTGTTTCTTGAGGTAGGCTTGTATAGCTATAAACTTCCCTCTTAGAACTGCTTTTGCTGCATCGCATAGGTTTTGGATCATCGTGTTTTCATTGTCATTTGTCTCTAGATATTTTTTGATTTCCTCTTTGATTTCTTCATTGATCTCTTGGTTATTTAGTAACATATTGTTTAGCCTCCATGTGTTGTGTTTTTTACGTTTTTTTCCCTTGTAGTTCATTTCTAATCTCATAGCGTTGTGGTCAGAAAAGATGCTTGATATGATTTCAATATGCTTCAATTTACTGAGGCTTGATTTGTGACCCAAGATGTGATCTATCCTGGAGAATATTCTGTGCGCACTTGAGAAGAAAGTGTAATCTGCTGTCTTTGGATGGAATGTCCTATAAATATCAATTAAATCTATCTGGTCTATTGTGTCATTTACAGCTTGTGTTTCCTTATTTATTTTCATTTTGGATGATCTGTCCATTGGTGTAAGTGAGGTGTTAAAGCCCCCCACTATTATTGTGTTACTGTGAATTTCCTCTTTTATAGCAGTTAACAGTTGCCTTAGGTATTGAAGTGCTCCTATGTTGGGTGCATATATATTTATAATTGTTATATCTTCTTCTTGGGTTGATCCCTTGATCATTATGTAGTGTCCTTCCTTGTCTCTTGTAACATCCTTTATTTTAAAGTCTATTTATCTGATATGAGTATTGCTACTCCAGCCCTCTTCTGATTTCCATTTACATTGAATATCTTTTCCCATCTCTTCACTTTCATTTGTATGTGTCCCTAGGTCTGAAGTGGGTCTCTTGGAGACAGCATATATATGGGTCTTGTTTTTGTATCCATTCAGCAAGCCTGTGTCCTTTGGTTGGAGCATTTAATCCATTCACATGTAAGGTAATTATTAATATGTATGTTCCTATGACCATTTTCTTAATTGTTTTGGGTTTGTTTTTGTAGGTCCTTTTCTTCTCTTGTGTTTCCCACTTAGAGAAGTTCCTTTAGCATTTGTTGTAGAGCTGGTTTGGTTGTGCTGAATTCTCTTAGCTTTTACTTGTCTTTAAAGCTTTTGATTTCCCCATCAAATCTGAATGAGATCCTTGCTGTGTAGGGTAATCTTGGTTGTATATTCTTCACTTTCATCACTTTAAGTATATCATGCCACTCCCTTCTGGCTTGTAGAGTTTCTGTTGAGAAATCAGCTGTTAACCTTATGGGAGTTCCCTTGTATGTTGTCTTTTTTCCTTGGTGCTTTCAATAATTTTTGTTTGTCTTTAATTTTTGCCAATTTGATTACTATGTGTCTTGGCGTGTTTCTCCTTGGGTTTTTCCTGTATGTGACTCTCTGCATTTCCTGGCCTTGGGTGACTATTTCCTTTCCCATGTTAGGGAAGTTTTCAACTATAATCTCTTGAAATATTTTCTCGGTTCCTTTCTCTCTCTCTTCTCCTTCTGGGACCCCTATAATGTGAATGTTGTTGCGTTTAAAGTTGTCCCAGAGATCTCTCATGCTGTCTTCATTTATTTTCATTCTTTTTTCTTTGTTCTGTCCCGCAGCAGTGAATTCCACCATTCTGTTTTCCAGGTCACTTATCCGTTCTTCTGCCTCAGTTATTCTGCTATTGATTCCTCCTAGTGTAGTTTTCATTTCAGTTATTGTATTGTTTATCTCTGTTTGTTTGTTCTTTAATTCTTCTAAGTCTTTGTTAAACATTTTTTGCATCTTCTCGATCTTTGCCTCCATTCTTTTTCCGAGGTCCTGGATTATCTTCACTATCATTATTCTGAATTCTTTTTCTGGAACGTTGCCTATCTCCATTTCATTTAGTTGTTTTTCTGAGGTTTTATCTTGTTCTTTCATCTGGTACGTTGCCCTCTGCCTTTTCATCCTGTCTATCATTCTGTGAATGTGGTTTTTGTTCCACAGGCTGCAGGATTGTAGTTCTTCTTCGAAATCTTTTCTTAGAGGAGGTCAGGACATCTTGATTTGGGTTGAGTTCTCCGTGTGGATGGTGTGGGTTGAGGAGATTGAGCCATCCATGTGGGTGATGAAGTTGTCCAGGATGATAGCCAGAGTGTTCTGGGTGTGCAGAATAATCAAGCACCAACAGCAGTGGGATGGATAAAAGACAGGTCTTATTGGAGCTGGGGGCCCAGGACGAGGGGATTTTGGTTGAAATAGAGAGTAATAGCCTGAGAGTAGGCAAAGCAGCATGAAAAGAATAATTCTCTTTATTTATATCTATGACAATCCTTCTATCGCCCTGCAAACAGGCCACAAAATATGCCTGGAAATAAGAAATAGAGCTACCAGCGGAGCATCTGTTCTTGGGGATAGGACAATGGAGAAAGCTGGATTGTTCAGGAATAGGCAAGTGAGGGTGGTTTGGGAACCACTGAGGAAAAAGAATGAAGGTAAAGCAGAGGTTGGCTGAAATGATATATAAACTCCAAAGGACTCTCAAGAAAGAATCTGGGCAAGTGGGTGATATTTGGAGCAGCAGGGAGATGGGGGTGGAGTAAGAGAAGCTTGGAATAAACGGCAGAACACCCTGAGTTATCATTGTCTTTATAGTCCTAAGGATGTTGGATGCAGGATAAGAGGGAAAACAAGGCTGACTTACTTACTTGGTCCTTGAGTCCCTCTCCCAGGAAGTAGAACCCATGGTTAGGATACAAGTGGAAGGGGAGAAAGACAAAGAATTGCTCTCTGGAACCTCCTAGCAAAGGCTTCAGTGAGAATATGGGACAGACAAATCTTTCTTAGAATCAGATGAGTGAGTAAGTATAAATGAAGTTCTTTCATTTTTCTCAAAGTCATCTCATCTTATGAGGACAATGCTGTGTAAAGGACATTTTGGAAAAACACCAAACAACATTTTTTAAAAGATAAAGTAAATCCTATTTGTTGAGATGTTTCTTTGTGTTTGGAGATAAATCGTATTATTATATTTTATCAGCAGATAGGTGGGCAGTTGAGCAGTGTAAAACTGGCAGCAAAAAGGAAAAGGTTCCTAGCATCTATGAAGAAGCCATTATTTTATGCAGGCTTCTGGACAGTGTCAAGTGGGTCTCTGCAGAGAAACACAAGGCAATTATGTAAATTGAAACTGCTTAATGGGGAGTGTCTGCAAAGGGTGAGAGGGAGGGTGGTGAGGGGGGAGGTAGGTTGAGCGTGGGCCAGAGGGTGGGCATGTGGGGGATTCTGCTCCTCAGGGTAGACACTGTCCTGGATGCAAGTGCTGGTGTATAGAGGGACACAAATCCATGAGGGTCAACATGGTGCCTCTTCTTGAAATGTCCTTTTAGCATAACCCAGTAGTCAACGTAGTGATCACCAGTGTGGACTCTGTAGTGTGGACTGCCTCGTTCCCATCCTGGAACTAGCACTTTTGACCCTAGTTGATCTTCGCTCCCTCCTGTATAAAATAGGGCTAATCATTTTACTTACCTCACATGATTGTTCTGAGGATAAAGTAAGATAACATAGGAAAAGTGCTTAGAGAAGTGTCTGAGACAGAGCACACATGTAATGTTACTAGTATGGTTATCTACATTTTATGTGCTTTATAGTCTATATAGACACGATGTCCAAGGGCCCTAATAGTCAGGTCCCACCCTGCTTTCTCTAATGAGACAGAATTAAGTCAGGATTTTCTCTACCAAGTCACAATCATGTAGACACCAGCATGCCAGTGGAGGAGAAATACTGAATTCCTAAATGGAGAACTCGGGTCATTGAAATAGCTCTGGGGCTGCCTTAGGTTTTCACTTTTCATTGAGATGTGAAGTCTTGGTTTCAGTGCAGCAGTGTCACCGGTGAGTAAAGTCCCAGTTGGGCGTTGTATAACTGAGTTACAGCTTCAGCTCTGCTGTAGCTGAGCTGGTTGCCCTTGACCTAATTGCAGGCACAGTGGACAGAAATAGTGTGGATTGGCATGAGAGACACACAGAGCCCCTGGTGGGGGTCAGATAGCATTCTTTGGTACTGCCACAATGTCCTATGCAGCTTCTAATGTTACCCTTCCAAAGATTTCCATAATTATGTTTATGCCTTTGTCTTGTCCACTAGACTATTAGCTCCTCAAATATGAATAATGATAATATCAACATTTATTGAGTCCTGGTTATGTCTTTGATTCTAGTGTCTTTTAGATCCCACAGTATCTGGCACATGGTAGGCACCTATCAGATGTTCAATGGATGACTAGATACAGGAACAAATGACCTCTGTTTGAATCAGGCAGTTACTTAGCTTAGGGAATTTGCACAAATTTCTCAGTCTTTCTGAGTCTAACCTGCTCATAACATGTGGCACATACTAGGCCTTTAATTTATTTCATTTAAGTGAAATATTCCACTTCGCCAGGTTAAAGGTACAAAATAGGTTATGATGTACAATTATTCCCAGTTCTCTATCTCAGAGATGGTACCACCATCCACTTACTTGCTGAAAACAAAAATGTAGGAGTCATCATGGAATCTTCAGTTTCCCTCTCACCCAATATCCAACTCTTGAGCAAACCCTCTAAATCCTATTTATTTATTTATTTGACTGTGTTGGGTCTTAGGTGTGGCATGTGGGATCTTCATTGTGGCACGTGGAATCTTTCGTTGCGGCATGTGGGCTTCTCCCTAGTTGTGGCTTGTGGGTTCCAGAGCACACGGGCTCAGTAGTTGTGACGCATGGGCTTAATTGCCCCGCGGCATGTGGGATCTTAGTTCTCTGACCAGGGATCAAACCTGTGTCCCCTGCATTGGAAGGGGATTCTTAACCACTAGACTGCCAGGGAAGTCCCTCTAAGTCCTTTCTGAGTCTGAATCCTTCCTCTCTCCACTACTTCAACCCTTGTCCAAGCCACAGTCATTTCAAGTGTGGACTTTTGCAGTTGTCTCTTAAGTAGTCTCTGTCTCTTCACTCTTCTACATCCACTCTTTTTGGTCTTATGGATCCCAACCACCCCCGGCTCCTTCTAAGAAAATGGTGGGTGGAATGGAGTGATGACCTGTGCAGCTGAAAGACTTGGGGTGGAGGGAGGAAAGGCAGGATGTGGTGTGTGTGTGTATGTATGTGTTTGGGGAGCTCAGGGTGCTGGAAGGCAAGGAAGCTTAAGGAAAGTAAGGTCCTATAATAGGCAGCAAGAAAGGGAGTCCACAAGTGGGAGCACGTGGGACAATTAATGAGCAGGAGAAGGAAGGAGCGCCTGAGGTGAGCTCAGCCTGGGCGGATCCATCACGATGTGCCCTGAATGGGCTGCAGAGGCTGCTCTGCAGGAACCACCCTGTCCATTCATCAGGCTCCACGTGTTTAACTAAGCAGCTAACGCTATACGTTTTTTGGATATAGGGCCGACTCTCACACCCTCTTGATGGACATGAAGGGCATGATAATAAGTTTATAATAAAAACATTCAACCGCAAAAGGGAATAGAGTCAAGTCCTTGACCTTTTTCCCTACTAGGAGGCTCCATGCTTCCTGGACATATTTGCCTGCTGTCTTCCCAGCAAAACATGACTTCTGGATGTGGAGGCGGGGTGGCCTTGTTGAACCTGAACCTTGCACTTTATGGGCAATTCCTGCCTCTGTCATATGAGGATCTAACTCAGGGCTGCCCAAGGAGAGGACTCATCAGAGATTACTGGGTCTTTAATACCCACTGGTGATCCATTTTGGGATCTTCAGGAAGCATGACGTGGTTTCTTTATTTGCAGTCCCACTGCTGCGAGATGATTGGGACTGAATTTCTACAGTTTCACATTGTGCTGTGGTACACATAGATTTCTAAAATCCTTCCAATTGGAGATAATGTGTCAGCTCTGATCCTCTTACACTGGCAGTGAAATACAAAGAGAAGCTAAATGGGATTCCCTGGTTGCAGACCTCAGCTTAATGTGGGTAAGACTCTGGTCAAACATGAACTTCCGGTTTTCAGAGTATATTTAATTGAGAGCTGTGCTTTATTTTGTTCCCTGAGCTAAATTGGCATTTGTACAAATAAAAAAATGTGAAAAATCGTAGCTGCAGGCTTAGGAGAATGCCAGGAAGAAAGAAAGAGAAATTGTGTTTATAAAACCACAGGGCTGAGCTATTCTTCCCTTTTATGATCATTCTTCCATTTCTTGGTCTTTCTTGGCTGGAGTGCCAGGGCCAGTGATATTTGAGAGCCATCTGTACAGAGCCAGAAGGCCAGGAGCACACCCTCTCCTGCCCTCCTTTCTTGCTATTGTTGCAAGCTCTAAATCAATCTATAAAATTTGTCTAGAGCCATAAGAAAGGAAATCGTTCATCCTTTCTCCTCTGGGTGACAATGGTGTCTGCTCTCTCTTCCCCTTGGCCTCTTGTCAGAACCTGGGAGCTAAAAGTATAATACTATTTCAATTTGTGCTTCTGGAGCTTGGACTGTTTAGTTGAAAGCCTTCAATACCTGAGAACAATGGTAGGCATTAGGTATAAAATAGTCCCCAGAATTTTATGGTTAGAGTTGTAACTCTGTATGCTCCAGGACTATAGTTTTCCGGATTTGCCAGCAAACAGAATTTCTGCGATGCTTGAGTCTCAGAATTGGTAGTGATTTCGAGGTCATCTTATCTGACTTTGTAGAAGAAAATATATCAGTTGTAGAAATTTCCCCCCTTTTGCAAACTGGCATCACTTCTCAGGTTTTAAACTTGAAAAAACAACTCCACAATAAGGCAAGGCTTCTTGCTTGGCTTTCTTTCTTTTCCAGGAAACCTCAGTACTATGATAGATGCATGTAGTGAGGGAAATCTGCCTTCTCTCTGGGATGCATAAAAATACCAGGGAAATCTGCTGGCTCCATCATGGCCCCATTGTATTGTATTTTTTTTTTTTTTTTTTGTGGTACGCGGGCCTCTCACTGCTGTGGCCTCTCCCGTTGCGGAGCACAGGCTCCGGACGCGCAGGCTCAGCGGCCACGGCTCACGGGCCCAGGTGCTCCACAGCATGTGGGATCTTCCCGGACCGCGGCACGAACCCGTGTCCCCTGCATTGGCAGGCGGACTCACAACCACTGCGCCACCAGGGAAGCCCTGTATTGTATTTTTTTATGCTCATAAGTTTTTGTGCATCATTCAACCTCAAAGGCCAATAGGGATTCCAGGAGATGAAGCTGAACCATGACAGTTCACCTCCAGAGGAGGGAGGACTCTGATATTCATGTCCTGTGGCCCCTCTCCCTAACAGAACTCACCGACAGCCATTCCCAGCAGGGCTCAGGGCTGTTTGGATGCTACACGCTTTTGGTCTGTAAACAAGGAGGAGGCATGAGCAAACTGCTTGCCTGTTTCTGAATCAAGCCTCTTCCTCAGATTCGAGACCCTGCTCCGTCTGTGACCTAATACCCCTTCATTTCTCACATGTGGTAGCCAGCCTTGGAGAAAGCCAGGCTGAGACAAGCACAGGGAGCCAGCAGGTCATGGAGAGTTGATCCAGCCTTCTTCTCATCCCCTCCCTCCTCCTCCATCTTTTCTCTTTCACTGCTGCATCTGCATCTGAAAAGGCAGTGCAGTGAGAAGACACGGGAGCCAGACATCTTTAAAACATGCCCTTTGTAAATCGTCACTGTCTGTAGTCACAGTGCAAGGTGGGCATCAGACGGAAGTGGCCGCCTGCTCTCCGAGCCCGGTCCCAGGAGGCTGCAGGCAAAGGAGAAAAGAGGTTCTCGTGTGTGTTAGCAAGGGCAGACAAACGGCATTTGAATTTGTTGAGATGTGGGGCTGATCCCAGCAGCTGTTCAGGCCCTCAGAGGGCTGTTCAGAATGTGCTGGAGCCTCCAGGCAAGCTGTTCTCCTGCTGCTCCTGGCTTTTTAAAAGCTGCCTGCCTGCTTGCCTTACATTTCTATGGCGTTTGAACAATTATGAAGACCTTCCATATACATGACTGCATTTCATTCTCATGGTAACACATGAGAGCTATGTATTATTGTTAACCACTGTTGTATAGGCCAAAAAAGAGAAAATCTCAGAAAGGATAAGTGCCATGCCCACAAGCAACCTCAGTAAGTGGTAGAAAGCCACACTGCCCATGGTCTGTGTGGTCCTCTTGTCACGTTCACAGTTCACTGTCCTCCGTCATATTTCTAAAGCCGAAAGCAGTGGTCTCAAACTTGAGCATGCATCAGAAGCACCTGGAAGGCTTGTTAAGGTGCCCAGTGCTGGTTGCCACCTCCAGATTTCCTGAGGTGTGGGATGGGCCTGAGGACTTGCATTTCCAACAGGTTCCCAGGTAATGCTGTTGCTGGTCCAGCAACCTCACTTTGAGAACTGCTGATAGCTAGATAAGCACGCTTCTGTAGTGTAAAACCATTGCTAGCTCATTTTGGAAGACTTATTTCCATGTCCATAGAGCAGTGTAGTGTCGATGTATGTTGGGCAAAGGCATGGGGGTGGGGTATAGAAGTCAGAAAACACCTGTGGAGCTTGCATTGCTCATGGATGCCTCCTCTCTGGACTCTGCCTGGTCATTCCTCTCATGCTTAGTAACTTCCAGAGGCATCCATTCCTCCAGGAAGCCACCCCGACTCTCACAGTTTGGGTCCCCCCACAGGCAGATTCTGAGACAAGGATTTTAATGCAATAGTTTATTTGGGAAGTTCTGAAAATCTAATAGAAGGCAAGGTCTTTTCACCCCTGGAACAAAGCCCATTTCATTATAGGTTAGCATAGGTGCATACATTAATTGGTATGGATGTTTGTGAACAAACTTATAAAGGCATAATGCATGCACATATATTTTATCTTATTCTTTTAGTCTCTGAAAATAGTTAAAAAGCCTACATGTTATTTATTTTGCAGTGTGAGAAAGGAAAGGAACACATTCCAAACCCTGTGAAAAGAAAATGTAGCATACTTCCGGTGTGAGGGTGTGGAGACCCACAGGATTACAGCTTGGGATGGTGAGATAGTAGGACATATGGGGTGGAACACCAAGTCCAAGTCCTGACTCATTCATTCCGTCAGCCACCCTTCCCTCTCCTGGACCCCGTCTGAGTTCTGGGCCCATGATGTGCACCGGGGAGACAAAGATAAATACCACAGTCTGTCCTTATGGTGAAGGAGCTCACGAACTATTAGGGGAGGCAGATTCACAGACAGATGTGGTGAGATGCTACTTTTAAGCTAGCAATTTCTCTCCCTCGTCTTTTCTTTTCTCCTTTGGACCTTTCTCCTATTTAAGCAGCTAGGCTGGTCTGTGCTTATCCACTCAGGGAAAGGATATGACAATAGAAGGAAAAGGGAGTCACTTTCTGGCTTCTGGTTTTTAAAGTTTCATCTTTTATTGGGAACAGAAAGGACTGGTTGAAGAAAAAATATTGGGGAGGAAAAAATAAAGATTCCTCCTCCAACCTCCTCCATCCTTTAGACTAGAAAAGGAATATTTTGGCTTGGAGGAGAGAGAGAGAGAGTTGGAGAAGTGATACCACTGATGCTGCTGATCATGGAAAAGTGGTACCACGACCCTCCTACTGGGTACGGTCCTGGGAACGTGGCGGGACCCTTCCAATAGGAGATACTCATTGGACATAACGATTATTATCACTCTCAGTTTAATGCTAATCATTATTATCTCATGCAGTATACTCTCAGACCTACATTGACAAAGACTGTTCAGATAAATCGATGCTTTCCTTTTTACTGATGGTGATAACAAGATTGCAAGCTGGTAGGTGTTCTGACAGGCATACCCCTCACCTGTGAAAAGCACAAAATGCATAATTACATTTTCATACTAACAGGGATGGAGAAGTGGTAATCTTACTTTCTCCATTTTTGGTGGTAACCTCCACTAACCCCCACCTAGCATTCTCTGGTGGGAGATCACATAATGACGCTTTAGTCTGTGAGTTAGACGTGAACCTGTGGGCATATCAAAGCCAATCACTGCTGTCAAATAAATCCAACTGGGAAAGAAGTACCAATTTGAGAGAAGAAATGGAAGTGCCCCAGGGGTTTTAGCAGTAGGATGATTTCCTTGCGCATAAAATGGCAGGGAGATAGTGGAGAGAGGCTCAGAGCCTGGAAAACATGGAGACAGACCTGGGTTTACCCAAGATCAACTCAGTTGGATCAAAAATTTAGGTCCAGGCAGGGGGATGGATATCTCAGCTCACATGCATAGATGACTTTGAGAACCTGAGATTCCACCCCTGTGACTGCTTACTACAAGTCCCCTGGAAATGATGTCATCTTGAGCTGAAATTGAGTTATACAAAAAGTAGACAAAGTTACATTCCCTTGATGTCTGAGCTTGTGGGTTGGGTTTCAAGTCTAGTACACAGGTAGGTTACATTGTGGAGTATGAGGGCCATGTAGAAGCATGCCCTGGTATAGCAGTAACTCAGATGAGGCAGTAATGGATCCTCAGATGAGTTGCCTTTCTGGAGGGGATATGGCTTGAGCTAGCAGTTGATAGATAAATGTAAATTTAATGATCTTTTCATTTTTTAAAACATGATCTTGCCAAATGCAGTTTTTCCAATTTCGTTATTTTCCATGACCATAAGCCTGTGATTAGTGAGAAATTACTAGAGATTTGTTTCATACGTAATATTGAACAATTCTATGCCTCTTTCTAACAATTCTATGCATCTTTAAGGCTAAGATCAAGTCTTTCTTCTTCTCAAAAACCTAGTTGGCCTGCCTAGGCCATGGTAATCTTTCTCTTCCCCATGGCTGTTTGGAAAGTTTGTCAGTTTTGTACATTTTAACACATTAGATCATGTATTATGCAGGCTTGATCTCTGATTCATTTGAGTCATTCATATTTTCCTGGATTAATTGTAACTGGATTTAGATGTTTCATTGAGTAGATGTTCTCAAAGTTGGGACCAGTCAAGTTTCCACTTTTTTTTTTTTAAGTCTCTCTAATGCTTACTAAGATCTTGTGTGTGTTGAAGCTGCTCTAAGTGTGGTGCAGACATTATTGTAACCCTGTTCAGTGCAGTAGGTGTTATTATTATCCCTATTTAACATATGAATACACTTAGGGTGAGTCAAGACCACAAAGAGGAGGATGGCCTGAGCTGTGACAATGAAAAAAGGACAAGACGTGTATGGTTCTAATCAGATCAGAAGGAAAATGCCTGGTGTCATTTATCAGAGAATCTTTTTTTTTTTTTTAATTTAAATTTTGAAGAAGTAAGGATTGGAAGTTAGGATCAGAACCTCCATATAGTTTGGTTACCTTTTCTTCTATATGGTTTAATTTGAAGGTAATGATCTAGTAACCATTTGATGGTTGGGCCCTGCCATTCTCAATGAATCATTTTGTACAAGACCTCAGCAGATGGTGTTATAACTGGAGGCCGGGTTCAAGTATGCCCCATTATTCTTGCAGTGAAGTTTCCCCTGTCACCCTGAGAACCTGGAGAAGCATTCTATCACCAAGAAGGCTCTTACTGGTCTGTATTCCTGTCTGCATAGGCCTATGTTACCCATCTGGGCCCTCCTCTGATAGATCTCTGTGCTGCTGTGTTTAATCACCTCCTATTCACCCCATTGGTAAACCACCCTGGGGTTATGAGGATGGCTAAACATACAGCCCCTGAAAACAGACAGATGAGATCAAGGGCAGTTTATTTATCACACATACAGCCTGGAGTAGCTTCCACACACAGCAGCACACAGGGCCAGAGGACAGTAGAACTCAGGAATAGAATGAACAATTCTGGGCTGTGGAAGACAGGCTTGGTAGTATCAAGAGGGTGAAGTGGCTGTAGATTCATGGTGGGAGGGTTGATGGGATGTGGCTGGTTGGTCTGAATAATTCCATGGGCTGTCAGGGAATGGAAACCCTCTACTCAGGGATAAGCAGGCACTTCACCTGGCCCATTTGATAAGGAGGAGAGTTGTTTGGCTAGGGGACCTTATCTATAGAGCAGAAGGGAAGATGAATTGTGGGTAAGCCATTTGAGGCCATCCTAGTTTTACTATATATCAAGACAGCACTTGATATTGAACCTTACTCATGGGCCATAAGCCATGTGCTATGGGATGCTTGTGTGACAGCTCTCATTTTATCAGCTTATCTTTACTTATCATATAAAAAACAGGATCTCTGACCTTCTGGTGGCTGTCAGCTCCAGGATATGGATATTCTGAACACAGAATGCTGGCTCTTCAGATTCTCGACTGAGCCTTACTTTAGAGTAGTTTTTCAGTTTCTTTCAAACTGAAAGCAGAGCTTACTGACACTTGAGAGGGGAAAATCTGAGGGATGTGTTCATTACTCAACTCTCAAACTTCCCCAGGATTCATATTGTATTCCCTAAACTAGACCACTAGGAAACTCCGGACCTTCTTTAACTAGATCACCCTGGGTAGTTAGGGCTCTCTCAGTTCCATGGAAGAGAAATATACATGATTCTCTTTAGGCAAATATGGGAGATTTGTTAAAAGCATATAGATTGGTTTTGGAGAGCACAGGGCAGGGAGGCAGCTGGCTCTCAGGAATGAATGGGAGCAAGAAGCTGGATGCTCACAGCCTTTCTAGACCTCACCCACCTTCATCTCTCAAGTTCACATCATTTCACTTTCTTTGCAGACAGTCCTTATATGCCTCCAGCCCACATGGTATACACCATGGTCAGCCCATAGAACGGCACCTGAATTGTCATCTCCTCTTCAATAGATTGAGTCAGATTGAAACCTCTTAGTCTCAAGTGGAATGTCTTGGAGAAGGAAGTCTATTTATCTTGGGTCACTCATGGATCAACAACACTCTGGAATCAGGGAGTCTGGATCACTTTATTTATTTATTTACTTATTTTTTTGCGGTACGCGGGCCTCTCACTGTTGTGGCCTCTCCCGTTGTGGAGCACAGGCTCCAGACGCGCAGGCTCAGCGGCGTTGGCTCACGGGCCCAGCTGCTCCGTGGCATGTGGGGTCTTCCCGGACCGAGGCACGAACCCGTGTCCCCTGCATTGTCAGGTGGATTCTTAACCACTGCACCACCAGGGAAGTCCATGGCTCTTCTTTATGGTGGTAAAATTCCTATTGAAGGTAGCATTCGTTATGTTGTTCCACAATCCACATAGAGTCAGATCACATTGTTTTGAATTTTGTCTTGCAAATAGCTTGAATTAGGCAAGTTACTTAACCCCAATCAACTTCAGCTTCTCCATATACTATAACAGGATTGTTGTAAGAATTGGACAACTCACTGTTATCTAATTGTTATCTAAGTGCAAGCCGATAACTCAGTGCTATCGGCTTGCACTTAGAATAGGAGGCAGTCAATAAACAGTAACTCTTATTATTGTTATTAATTTAATACTAATCATTATTATTTCATGCAGCATGCTCTCAGACCCACATTGAGAAAGGCTGTTCAAATAAATTGATGCTTTCCTTTTTACTGATGGTGAAAACAAGATTGCAATCAGTAGGTGTTCCGAGAGGCATGCCCCTCGCCTCTGAAAAACAAAATGCATAATTATACTTTCATGCTAACAAGGATTGAGAAGTGGTAATCTTTAATTTTTCCATTTTTGGTGTGGACCTTCACTAACCCCCACCTAGCATTCTCTGGTGGGAGATCGCATAATGATGCTTCAGTCTGTGAGTTAGATGTGAACCCATGTGCAAACCAAAGCCAATCACGGCTGCCAAATAAATACAACTGGGTGAGAAGTACCAATTTGAGCTGGCGTGTGCTTTTTGCTTTTCAAGTACAATTTAAGGAGGATCTGGGGTGAGAACAAAGAAAAAAATTAAGTTGGAATTTGTGGTTCAACACAGTACTGAAAAAGAACAAGAGGAATAAAGGGGATTATTTTATAATTTACTAAGATATGGGTCTCAGCAGCCAATATTTCTCGAACAGTAAAACAGTTCCCCTGTAAAAGAGAATCCCTGTGGAATACACACATTTCCTTATTTCAGAGCCTAGAGAAAGCTTATGTTTCCTAAACCTATTACATGTATGTCTTTAACCTGCCTGCTGGGAAGCCGTCCATTTTTTTTTGTTAATTTTTTAATTTTATTTTTTTATACAGCAAGTTCTTATTAGCCATCAATTTTATACACATCAGTGTATACATGTCAATCCCAATCGCCTAATTAGCCGTCCATCTTTACTTGGTAGCTTTCCTTACCAGAATTTTTTAGTATCACATTTTTCCTAATTTCTTTCTAAAGTATGTGGCTGTTGTCTTCCATCTTGAGTAAATGTCTTATTATACTTCTTTTAAGGTAAACTGTTTCAATTTCTCTCTGTCTCTTTTGTTTTTGGAAATAGGCAGAATCTAAATAAATAGAATGATGCAATCTAAAGTTAAAAGCTAAATAAGGCAGATGTAACAGAAGAATCAATTCTCTTTCTCTCTCTGTATTTATGCATACATACACACATTATTATACATAATTCCCAAATTACTAAGTACAACAGTAAACTTAAAGCTATAACCAAACTTGACTATCTCTGTTCTTCACTTTGCAATGAAACACAAAGAAGGGACAGGCTAATTAATTACCCCTTTTAGGAGTGTCAGTGACACCTTGAGAAGCTAAAATAGAGGCTGGGAACACAGTGCAGTGAGGTGGCATCACGTTCCAGAATAGAACACACCACTGGAACCAGAAGGAGGTGATTTAACTCACCTACTTTGCTCACACCTTCCAGACTCATCTCTTTGCTCCCTTTCTTCCGGCTACAACAGACCCTTTGCTGTTTCTCAGATGTTTGGTGGGACATCCATTTTCCTGCTTCTTGCCCTTGCTTTTGTGATCTCCTTTCCTGAAATGTTTTTCCTACCTTCTGCATCTGGGAAAAAAATCCTCAATGCAACAATATTTTGTTTTCTTGAAAGCAGAATGATGCTTCTCTTTCCTCAGCCCTGGGTTTGTTGGGTAAACATTTTGATTAGCAGCCTGGAGTAGGGGGAGAGATTCTCCAAGGACCTACTACATAACGAGTTATGACTCCCTGAAGGGCTTCCTCATGAGGCTCTTTGTAAACCTTGGGCTCTTGTTTATTGCTAAGTTGGACATAAAGGCTGAGGCTGGGAACTGATGCCTCTGGATGTGTGAGAGACGAGAGGGATACGCAGGGCACAAGGGGAGAAATGATGCAGCTGGGAGCTAGAAAAAGACTTGAGCAAGGAAAAGAAATATCTCACAGGGATTTTAAAAATTGTGTTTGCTCTTTAGTGTATGATTTAACATTGTCTCAATCTCCCCAAGAAATCTTCTGTGAAAGTCAGTGTTAATTGCCAATGCATGTTGAGGTGATTCAGCTTCTGGGCTTTGGACAAAGCCCTTATTTTAGGCTCAAGACTGAGAAATGAGTTTCCCTGTGGGAGGCTCACTATCTATGAATGAATTCAGGAGTCAAGGTCCATCTTCCAATGCCATCTCCTCCAGGCAGTCCCCCATGATAGCCTTACATAGAGTTGATGATTCTCCTCTGAGTGTCGAAAGCACTTTATTCATCAGCAAGCAGAGCTCTAAGCCCATGGTCTGGGGTTATTAATTCATGTGTTTGGCTCACCCACTAGACTGTGAGTTACTTGAAGGCAGGGTGCTAGGCTTTCTTGCTCCTGTATCCCCAATATGGACTTGTGATAGGCCTAGAATTGGTGCCCAGTAAATGGTGGAAATGAGTTGGCAGGTCCAGTTCTACATATGGCATCTTCAGGTGTGTTTGCTGTTGGAATGACATCATCCTGATGTAGAGCATTAAATGGAGCAGTTCTAGGCAGCTTTCAGGTCTTTCTTGCTGAGCCATCTAATGCAAGAATGTTATTGGCTAAGGCTTTCTGTAGTTTGACATTTTGCTTACAGGTCTAATAAGAATGTCCACTTTTCTCTGTAGCAGCTGGGAAGCTGTCTTTTTCTTGACTGCTGACCTCCTGACCCCATCTGGGAATGTGGCATCCAATTAAGTCAGAGGATGTGCAGACCAAGGAGTTGGGGTTATAACCAGGTCAGCCTCTCTCTTGAAATAGTTTTGAAAAAGAACTCTTAAGCAAAATAACTATGAAGGATGTTTCAGGACAAAATAGGAAAAACTTGAGGAAAGAAATGAATGTTAGCTATAAGCAGAGGACAAAGAAGGAGGGCAAAACTGGATGTTTGTTCAGTAGAATGGTACTTGCCACTGGCCACTTGATTGAAGGATGGAAAGTTTAAGTGTGTTTGTGTGTGAGAGTGTGTGTATGTGAGAGGGAGGGAGGGAGGGAGAGAGAAAGAGAGAGAAAGTGTGTGAGAGGGAGGTTACCAACTTAACTCTTCTGATATCCTCCTCTGTTAACTATCACCTTCTAGAGTGAGATTTTGGAGGGGACTATAGTTAGTTCATGTTCAAGCATACTAAGTGGCTTCCTGCATGGCTAATTTGAGTGTCCTCTGATTCCATAATTTCTCTGTCACTGTTCAGTTCATGAAATTACCATGGAAGGTTGAAAGTGTAGTTCAGTGTTTAGACTCTTGGGCCTTGGAGCCACACAGAGAGGAGAGCCATACGACACCTGGGTAAGCAGTTGCCTTCAAGTTAAAAAGCAATGTTCTTCACAGTTAACTTGTATTGCATTAGACAATTATGTCAAGTGGGTACTTTATGGAGTTTGATATCAGGGCAAACATTTTTTTAAAATTTAATTTATTTTTTTATACAGCAGGTTCTTATTAGTCATCAGTTTTGCACACATCAGTGTATACATGTCAATCCCAATCGCCCAATTCATTACAACCCCCCACCCCCCCGCGGATTTCCCCCCTTGGTGTCCATATGTTTGTTCTCTACATCTGTGTCTCAATTTCTGCCCTGCAAACCAGTTCATCTATACCATTTTTCTAGGTTCCACATATATGCGTTAATATACGATATTTGTTTTCCTCTTTCTGACTTACTTCACTCTGTATGACAGTCTCTAGATCCATCCACGGCTCAACAAATGACCCAATTTCATTCCTTTTTATGACTGAGTAATATTCCATTGTATATATGTACCACAACTTCTTTATCCATTTGTCTGTCAATGGGCATCTAGGTTGCTTCCATGACCTGGCTATTGTAAACAGTGCTGCAATGAACATTGGGGTGCATGTGTCTTTTTGAATTATGGTTTTCTCAGGGTATATGCCCAGTAGTGGATTTGCTGGATCATAGGGTAATTCTATTTTTAGTTTTTAAAGGAACCTCCATACTGTTCTCCATAGTGGCTGTATCATTTTACATTCCCACCAACAGTGCAAGAGGGTTCCCTTTTCTCCACACCCTCTCCACCATTTGTTGTTTGTAGATTTTCTGATGACGCCCATTCTAACTGGTGTGAGGTGATACCTCATTGTAGTTTTGATTTGCATTTCTCTAATAATTAGTGATGTTGAGCAACTTTTCATGTGCTTCTTGGCCATCTGTATGTCTTCTTTGGAGAAATGTCTATTTAGGTCTTCTGCTGATTTTTGGATTGGGTTGTTTGTTTTTTTAATATTGAGCTGCATGAGCTGTTTATATATTTTGGAGATTAATCCTTTGTCCGTTGATTCGTTTGCAAATATTTTCTCCCATTCTGAGGGTTGTCTTTTCGTCTTGTTTATGGTTTCCATTTTTAAAATTAATTAATTAAGTTTTTGGCTGTGTTGGGTCTTCATGGCTGTGTGCAGGCTTTCTCTAGTTGTAGTGAGTGGGGGCTACTCTTCGTTGCAGTGCGCAGGCTTTTCAATGTGGTGGCTTCTCTTGTTGCGGAGCACAGACTCTAGGCACGTGGGTTGCAGTAGTTGTGGCATGCGGGCTCAGTAGTTGTGGCTCGTGGGCTATAGAGCGCAGGCTCAGTAGTTGTGGCACAAGGGCTTAGTTGCTCCGCAGCATGTGGGAACTTCCGGGACCAGGGCTCGAACCCGTGTCCCCTGCATTGGCAGGTGGATCTTAACCACTGTGCCACCAGAGAAGTCACCGTTTATTGTTTCCTTTGCTGTGTAAAAGCTTTGAAGTTTCATTAAGTCCCATTTGTTTATTTTTGTTTTTATTTCCATTACTCTAGGAGGTGGATCAAAAAAGATCTTACTGTGATTTATGTCAAAGAGTGTTCTCCCTATGTTTTCCTCTAAGAGTTTTATAGTGTCCGGTCTTACATTTAGGTCTCTAATCCATTTTGAGTTTATTTTTGTGTATGGTGTTAGGGAGTGTTCTAATTTCATTCTTTTACAGGTAGCTATCCAGTTTTCCCATCACCACTTATTGAAGAGACTGTCTTTTCTCCATTGTATATCCTTGTCTTCTTTGTCATAGATTAGTTGACCATAGGTGTGTGGGCTTATCTCTGGGCTTTCTGTCTTGTTCCATTGATCTATGTTTCTGTTTTTGTGCCAGTATCATATTGTCTTGATTACTGTAGCTTTTTAGTATAGTCTGAAGTCAGGGAGTCTGATTCCTCTCACTCCGTTTTTTCCCCTCAAGACTGCTTTGGCTATTCAGGGTCTTTTGTGTCTCCATACAGATTTTAAGATTTTTTGTTCTAGTTCTGTAAAAAATGCCATTGGTAATTTGATAGGGATTGCATTGAATCTGTAGATTGCTTTGGGTAGTATAGTCATTTTTACAATATCGATTCTTCCAATCCAAGAACATGGTATATCTCTCCATCTGTTGGTATCATCTTTAATTTCCTTTATCAGTGTCTTATAGTTTTCTACATACAGGTCTTTTGTCTCCCTAGGTAGGTTTATTCCTAGGCATTTTATTCTTTTTTTGCAATGGTAAATGGGAGTGTTTCCTTAATTTCTCTTTCAGATTTTTCATCATTAGTGTATAGGTATGCAAGAGATTTCTGTGCACTAATTTTGTATCCTGCAACTTTACCAAATTCATTGATTAGCTCTAGTAGTTTTCTGGTGGCATTTTTAGGATTCTCTATGTATAGTATCATGTCATCTGCAAACAGTGACAGTTTTACTTCTTCTTTTCCAATTTGTATTCCTTTTATTTCTTTTTCTTCTCTGATTGCCATGGCTAGGACTTCCAAAACTGTTGCATAATAGTGGTGAGAGTGGACATCCTTGCCTTGTTCCTGATCTTAGGGGAAATCCTTTCAGTTTTTCAGCAATGAGAATGATGTTTGCTGTGGGTTTGTTGTATACGGCCTTTATTGTGTTGAGGTAGGTTCCCTCTATGCCCACTTTCTGGAGAGTTTTTATCATAAATTGGTGTTGAATTTTGTCAAAAGCTTTTTCTGCATCTATTGAGATGATCATATGGTTTTTATTCTTCAATTTGTTATTATAGTGTATCACATTGATTGATTTGCATATACTGAAGAATCCTTGTATACCTGGGATAAATCCCACTTGATCATGGTGTATAATCCTTTTAATGTGTTGTTGGATTCTGTTTGCTAGTATTTTGTTGAGGATTTTTGCGTCTGTATTCATCAGTGATATTATTGGTCTGTAATTTTCTTTTTTTGTAGTATCTTTGTCTGGTTTTGGTATCAGGGTGATGGTGGCCTCATAGAATGAGTTTGGGAGTGTTCCTTCCTCTGCAAATTTTTGGAAGAGTTTGAGAAGGATGGGTGTTAGCTCTTCTCTAAATGTTTGGTAGAATTCACCTGTGAAGCCATCTGGTCCTGGACTTTTGTTTGTTGGAAGATTTTTAATCACAGTTTCAATTTCATTACTTGTGATTGGTCTGTTCATATTTTCTATTCTTCCTGCTTCAGTCTTGAAATTTGTCCATGTCTTCCAGGTTGTCCATTTTACTGGCATAGAGTTACTTGTAGTAGTCTCTTAAGATGCTTTGTATTTCTGTGGTGTCTGTTGTAACTTCTCGTTTTTCATTTCTAGTCTTTTTTTTTTTTTTGCGGTACACGGGCCTCTCACTCTTGTGGCCCCTTTAATGCAAATGTTGTTGCGTTTAATGTTGTCCCAGAGGTGTCTTAGGCTGTCTTCATTTCTTTTCATTCTTTTTTCATTATTCTCTTCTGCAGCAGTGAATTCCACCATTCTCCCTTCCAGGTCACTTATCCATTTTTCTGCCTCAGTTATTCTGCTATTGATTCCTTCTAGTGTAGTTTTCATTTCAGTTATTGTATTGTTCATCTCTGTTTGTTTGTTCTTTAATTCTTCTAGGCCTTTCTTAAACATTTCTTGCATCTTCTCGATCTTTGCCTCCATCGTTTTTCCGAGGTCCTGGATCATCTTTACTATCATTATTCTGAATTCTTTTTTTGGAAGGTTGCCTGTCTCAATTTATTTTAGCTGTTTTTCTGGTGTTTTTTCTTGTTCCTTCATCTGGTACATAGCCCTCTGCCTTTTCATCTTGTCTATCTTTCTGTAAATGTGGTTTTTGTTCCACAGGCTGCAGTATTGTAGTTCTTCTTTCTTCTACTCAGGACAAACATTATTAATAATAAATGTATCTTCCTGGCTCACATCTCAATTCTGTGACCTCATGTAAGTTACCTAGCTTCTCTGAGTCTCTGTTTCACTGTCTGTAGAGTGGGGAAAATGGTATCCTTCATAGGGGTATTGTGGGATGAACTGAGCTAAGGTGTGTAGTATAGAAAGTCTTTGATAAAGAGTGGTGATGATGGTGGTGGGGTTGGGTGGTGATTATTGAGTGAGAGATAGCTGGTCGCTACCCATTATCTTTGTTTTGTCTTCTTCCCTTAGGAAAAGGGCCCTGGTGTATGTCAGGGTGACGGTGTGCCCAGTGTAGACCACATTTGCCAGACTCTCTTGCAGCTAGGTGTGAGCATGTGAATATTTCTGGCCACAAGGCAAGCTGAAGTTTGCAGGTAGAAGATTTAGGGTGACTCCTTAAAGGAGAGACAGCCCGTCTGTCCTTTCTTGCTTCATCCATCTTGGTGCCTGGCATTCAAAGGCGATGGCAAGTGCTCCAGCAGCCATCTGGACCCTAAAGGGACTTTGACAATGGAAGCCATGATCTGAGGGTGACAGAGCAGCAAGATAGAGAAAACCTGGGTTCTTGATTTAGAGTGGAACTCTTTGCCAGAACTTCTTTTAGGTGAGAGCATTGTCAAGTCATAGTTGTTTTGTTTTTGAGTTTTATCAGCAATCTTAATTCTAATCAACAGTGATGAGGAGGGTTCTTTCTTTTTGGAGTTCAAGAGGAGCATCTCTTTGGGCATTTTACAAAGATTGACTCTTGGTTAGTTGGTTTCCAACAGGGCGGGTCTGCTGGAGCAGTCACTTGAGGGAATGGGTAAATGCTGCGATAAAGAAAGAAAGGGGCTTCAAAAGACCAGTCCAGGAAAAAAAATATCTACCAGCTCTGTACTTCCCAGCTGTGTCACCTTGGAGAAGTCGGATAACAGCCCTGACTTGAGACTTCTACTTGAGGGCTGCCCAGGAATTAAGTGAGATCATTGTTACATGACACGGTTCATAGTAATTACCCAAATAATGTTTTTTTCCTCTGATTTATTAAAATAGGCATGGAGAGGAGCTGCCCCTTGGCCATCAAAAAGTAGGTGGAAATATTTTTTCTTGCCCGAGCTTGTGTGGTTTGACAAATAAAAAGCTCACTGTTTCTTTCCTGGAATCACTTACCCAGTTCATATTCTGCACACTCTGATATCCCCTATTCCTATTTGTGGCTGTTGACAGGCCTGGGCTCCCAGGTCCTGGGAGATATTGGGGGGAGGGTAGAGAGGGTGGATACCACCCTTCAATCTCCATTCTGGTGTCCCCTGGCATATTCCTGCCCATAGAATAGCCGATGACTTTTCTTTTCCCCTGGGACCTTATGCTAAACAGTCACATGCAGCATTTGACAACAGAGCTGGTAATTTATGTTCTGCTGGAATGAAGAAGGAGAGTAATTGAGATGAATATAAATGCGCTCTGAAAAGACACAATATTTCCCCATTTCTTCCAGGAATCCGGAGCTGATTATAGAAGGGAGGATGTTAATTGATCACTTGGTGGATTGGTTTAAAACCCATCTGCCTTTAGAATGATGTGTAGGGGAGATGTATTATCCACCCCCCCACCCAGGATGATTTGGTGTTGGGACGGTGGTGTGTTTGGGGGTGGGTGGGGGCACAAGTCAGCATCAGATTGTCAACTGGCAAATGTTTGATGAAGTCATGGACCTGTGGGATCTTGAGAATGTTATGACACCTCTTTGAATCTCGGTTTGCCGTCTTTAAGTAAAGGATAAGAACATTATCTCATTGGGTTGTTCTAACGGTTAAATGAAATACACTGTTTAGAGCACCTGAAACAGTTGCTCTAGGGTTTTTTGTTTTTTTTTTTCTTTTACCATGATAGCCTCCATTTTAATTAATGTTCTATTACATACACTGCTATTGATTTTTTAAAATGGTTTCGTGTTCGGTATCTGACAATTACACTGAAAACAATACAGCCCATATTCACATTATTGTGCAATTTCCACTAATTTCTGACAAGGGAAAATACACATGTTCGGCTTTTCTCTGGCACAAAGTAGGTAGTCCAAAATTCATTCCCTTCCTTATTTATAATTGAAGGATCACACCTCATTCCTGTCTGCTTTTGTGAAAATTTCTCCTTGCAAAATTTCAACAGTGACAGAAGATCCTTTCATTACATTAAAGAAGGGTGAGTTTTTATTTGTCAAACCATGCAAACTCAGGCAAGAAAAAAATATTTCCATCTGCTTTTTGATGGCCAAGGGGAAGGTCCTCTCCACACCTATTTTAGTAAATCAATAGAAAGAAAGAAGCATTTTTCTGGGTAGTTACTGCACTGTTTAGCTTCACTGTAAGAAAACTTTGTTTTGGAGAAGAGGTGTGTGTGTGTTTGTAAATTCAAACATCTTACAGTTTTTTAAAATTAATTTATGGCTGCTTTGGTTCTTTGTTGCTGTGTGCAGGCTTTCTCTAGTTGCTGCGAGCGGGGACTACTCTTCGTTGCAGTGCGCGAGCTTCTCCTTGCGGTGGCTTCTCTTGTTGCGGAGCACGGGCTCTAGGTTCGCGAGCTTCAGTAGTTGTGGCACACAGGCTCCGTAGTTGTGGCGCACGGGCTTAGCTGCTCCGCAGCATGTGGGATCGTCCCGGACAAGGACTCGAACCCGTGTCCCCTGCATTGGCAGGTGGATTCTTAACCACTGTGCCACCAGGGAAGTCCCATCTTACAGTTTCTATTTTTCATCAACAATACTTAAAAAAATACCATTGCCATACTATCATCCCATTAAATGCAGCTTCCTCTTTTCCTTCCCGAGCCATACTCTGAGATCCAGAACATTTCCCCCCAGTACTGGAGCTGGGTCTCTCTCTCCCTGTGTTACCTTCATGGCGGACTGAGAAATACTTCAGATTGATCCAAGTCTCAGCTCTTCTCTTAGAAGGGTGAGAAGTAGGGACCCCAGATTTTATTTTCAGGAGAAAGAAACAACATGGCTAGTGAGGCCTCAGGCAGATCTGGGCTGCTGTTCCTATGTGGGTCCCAGGAAGGGGCTTTTTCTGTGCACGGCACATCAACACCAGCCCAGAAAACAATTCCTCTCTTTGGAGAAAGTCCTCAAGAAGAGTCCTTTCTCTTCCTCACTTTTTTTGCTGGCTCCACAGAGCTCTTCACTGTTTTGTGCTTTCGGGTTGGGTTTCCGCTTTGTTTTTCTTTCTCTCTTTAGTCTCTTCTGGCTCCTCACTTGGCTCTCTGGCTGATCCCTCCCCGCAGCCTAAGGTCTAGGAGTTTTCAACGCTTCCCTTGTGAACCCATACCTGTCCTCCAACCTCCAAGAGAGGTGAAGAACTGGGGTAGATCCAGCCTTGATGAAGGTCCAGAAGACCCTTATTCCACCGAGCAATGAAAGTGATTGAAGAGAGAAGCAACAGCAATCGTCTGTCTCGTTTTCTCTTATGGGGAACTGGCTACTTAGCATGTCTCCCTCACTGCGGGAAAGTCAATGCTCATTTATGTTTCTTTTCATGGCTGCTTTGCCACAGTCAGCGCAGAGCAGGTGCTTGGTCTCTGTTTGTGGCACAAAGTAGAATTGAAAATCTCTGTGCTCATGTCCAATGGCTCCAATCTATGCTTTGTCATTGGAGCTGGAGCCTCCCCAAACTCCTGCTTCCTGGTTCCTGGGCTAAAACCAAAGCCCTTGGACTCAATGGTGGTGTTGGCTGCTCAGAATCACTGAAACTGGTTCTGGCTCATCTGGTGTGGCACTTACACTCCTGTCAGTGTCGGTCGTGTTCTCTACAGCCCCTGAAGCCACGGGTTTGCCTGGCCTACCCCTCTGGATGTGCTGGGCATCCTCTTGCAAAGCCAGCAAGGAAGAGCCGTTGTTCCATCTCACAGTGATTCTCTTTTATCTAGAGGTCATGCCTTCATCTCCCCTTCTTCTCAGCTCTCCTCATCTCATTCATGTCTTCAGGCTCAGTGTGACTGTTGTTCCAATGTGCCTTGTTGGGCCTCCTCCATGTGGCAGTAGCACCTAAGAAGCCTTGTAGGGCTGGGTCTTTGATGACTCCTCTTCCCCTTCCTTCATGCTTACTTTATAGAGTGTATTATTTGTTTTCTGGGAGTTAATGGAAAGGCCTAAGTAGAGTAGATCTCTCCTGAATGTAGTAAAATACTTAGAAATTTACAGAAGTTTTCTAAAGACAGAGTTAGAGATTACATAATTGCAACGTGTGTCTCTTATGCTCACGTTGTATTTATTCCAGTCAATCGCTAACCTAATCAGTGAACCAGCTCACCAATCCATCATTTAGATAACAGATTTATTGAGCTTTTGATGCGAGCTCAGCTATGTAGTAAGGGCCCTGGGGAACACAGAACAAGGAAAAGGCACAGCTCCTGCTTTGAGACACATACAACCCAGTTGAGGAGAGAAGATAAACACTAATGTCACTACAGAAAAACCCACCAGGCAGTTGTTAATTGATTTCTGCATTCCGTGTGTGTGTGTGTGTGTGTGTGTGTAAAACACTTGTCATGGGAGAGGTAGTGTGTTGACATGAAGCCCGCTCAGGTTTGGGGATTGGAGGAACCAGGTTTGAATCTCGGTTCTCCCTCTTACTAGTTGTGGGGCTTTGCATTCCAAATCGCTAGCAGAAAACATTTGTTGAGGATTTTTGTGCACATCACCCAACTGCAAAGTGCTGTGGGATTGCAGGAGAAAGGCGAGGCATGACGCCCACCCTTGAGCTGCAGTCTCAACAGAGACAACGAGACAAAACAGCAGATGACAACATCCTCCGTGTTGGCCCCAGAATGGATGAAGGGGAGTCTATGACTGTGAACATATGCCCTGCCAGATTGATACAGGGAAGGGATTTATGGTTCTGTAGTGAGCAATTTGAATTAAAGGCTATCCCATTTATGGAGCTCCTCCTGTATTTCAGGAAGCAAGTGAGTGAGGACTGCACGTGAGCATATACTCCACATGAGCTGCTGCTGCTTTTTTTTTTTTTTTTTTCACATTAGCACCTTAAATTCCATCATCTGGATAATGTTCTGCAGGATCAGGTGTGATCCTGCTCTTTTTTAAAAATTTTATTGAAGTATATTCAATTTACGACGTTGTGTTAATTTCTGCTATACAGCAAAGTGACTCAGTTATACATATATATTCTTTTTCATATTCTTTTCCATTATGGTTTATCACAAGATGTTGACTAGAGTGCCCTGTGCTATACAGTAGGACCTTGTTTATCCATCCTATATATACTAGTTTGCATTTGCTAATCCCAGACTCCCAGTCATTCCCTCCCTCCCCTCCCCTCCCCTCCCCCTTGGCAACCACAAGTCTGTTCTCTATGACTGTGAGTGTGTTTCTTTTTTGTAGATATGTTCACTTGTGTCGTATTTTATATTCCGCATATAAGTGATATCATATGGTATTTGTCTTTATCTTTCCGACTTACTTCGCTTAGTATGATAATCTCTAGGTCCATCCATGCTGCAAATGGTGCTGCAAATGGCATTATTTTTTCTTTTTTACAGCTAAGTAATATTCCATTGTGTGTGAGTGTGTGTGTGAACACACACCCCCCCACATCATTATTCAACTGTTGAGGGACATTTAGGTTGTTTCCATGTCTTAGCTATTGTAAATAGTGCTGCTATGAACATAGGGGTGCATATATCTTTTCAAATTAGAGTTTTGTTGGAGTGTATGCCCAGGAGTGGGATTGAGCCTGCTATTATTTATGTAGAGGAGGAAATTAAGGTCGAAAGAAGAAAAGTACATTGCTCAAGGTCAAAAACTCAGAAGTAGGTGAAGCTCAGATTCCAGCTCACACTGTTCAGACACCATCCTGAATTTTGCATAGTTTCCCTGAGTCTTCACATCATTTTCTCTTTTGCAGATCAGGCAGCTGAGGCCCAGCTAGGGTAAATGCTTTCAGGTGATCCTTACCCTGAGCTGGGATCTAAACCTGCATCTGTCTGGCTCTAAAGCCTGAGGCTGTTCTCGTACACAAGCTTGGGGAGCTGTGGGGAGAATTTGGGATGTGAAAGAAAGGGTTGCCGTGTTTAAAACAATCCAGCATAGTAGTTAAACTGAAGGGATCTCCCATTATACAAAACAACCCTAAAATAATCTAAGCTAGTGCTTCTAAAGTGTAATGTGCATATGGGTCACCAAGGGATCTTGTAAAAAGTGCAGTTTTGAGCCACTGAGTCTGGGGTTGGGCCTGAGACTCTGCATTTCTAACAAGCTCCAAGTGATGTTCTGCTACTGGTTGCTGAACCACACATCGAGTAGCAAGAGTCTAAACCGGGGTTCTTAATCTAGGCACTACTGACATTTTGGCCAGTTAATTCTTTGCTGTGGGGCTGGCCTGTACATTGCAGGATGTTTAGCAGCATCCCTGGCCCCTTCCCACTAGATGTCAGTAGTACCATCCCCCAGTGTGACAACCAGAAATGTCTTCTGACATTGCCAAATGCACCTGCGGGGCAAAATCGCCCCCCAGGTAAGAACCATGGCTCTAAACCAGTGGTTCCCAAACTAGCCTGCACATTGGAATTGCCTCGGGAGCTTCAAAACTCCTGGTGCCTCTGTCCTACTCCAGTTTTACTGGACCTGGAATGTGGCCCAGTTTTTGAAATATTTAAAAGCTTCCCCAGGTGGTTCCAAAGTACAGACAAGTTTGGCAACATCTAGTCTAAGCTCACACTCTGGTCCAATCAGCTTCTCCCTCTTCTTCAGCTTTCAGGAAGCTGCCAGGTCCAATACTCCCAGCTGCCCCTGGCTGACCAGATACCTGGTCCTGGGAAAGGAAGGGAGGTTTCCAGCCTTCACTCATCACACAGAGAGGCCAGGTCTGAGTTGGCTCTAATCCTCCAGTAAAGAAGAGCAGAAAGAAATTATGCAGGGCTGGAATATCTTTAGCCCCATGATCAGTATCAATATCCAACATGTTGTCAGGGCTGCTTTGAATACAGAAGTATTATCTGTCTTGATCTCCAGAAAAATCCCATTTTGAGCTGTGATCTCCCATAGATGCTGTAAAGGCCTCTGCCATGTTTTGGCTCCTTTGCCTACCTCCCTTGGACCTTTGATAGAATCATCCTTTATTCCACTTGCACCCAGAACCTAGGATAATAGTCTAACGCTTGGCTGAACTTTAGACTGAGCAGGTACTCGAAGGTAGAGAATCTTTGCTAGGTAAGATCTCACCCAGTGGACCCTGGGAGGAATATCTAGTTTTAGTTTTTGACTCAGCTGGTCGTGTGTGTGTTTGTGTGTGTGTGTGGTGTGTTTGTATGTGTTGTAGAACCCATCAGGCTACCTAAAGCCAAGTATATTTTGCTGTCTGCTGTCACATGCTGTGAATGTGGACAAAACACACCCATACTGGGGGCCTTGGATAGGAATTCCTTATTAAGGACTCACCCTTGTCAGATAAACTTCCGCTTCTAGGGAAATTAATAGAGGAAGGATAAACTCTTAGGGCTGTTATTCTTTCTACCTGTTGCTTGATGCCTCCTTTTGCTTTCTTTTCCTGGGTAGTACGGGAGAGGAGAGACTGAATTGCAATGGCTGGAAACATAGATGAGAGAACACATACTCATCATTAACTGTGCCTGGAGCATTCTTCTGGGTGGCAGCCTGATGCTGATGGGACTTTGGCGACAGGCAGCCTGGGCTAGGTTTCCAGGTCCAATTTGATATCAAGGTTACTAGCAAATGACCTAAACGCCCTGAGCCTCCATTTCCTTACTTGTAAACAGGAAGATGAATAGCACTTGCAGTCTTGTTATGATGATTGCATGAGAATAAAATCTAACGGTTATCCAGCACTACCATGTGTCAGAAACGTGTATCAGCTCAATTAATTACTCTAACAAATCCTTCCCATATTACGGCTGAGGGAATTAAGGTTCAGAGAGGCTGAGTAATTGACCTGAGCTCACACAGGGAGTAATGATGCCAGGCAGTCTGACCTGAGAGCACATGATTTTAAGACCTCACACTCTACTGCTTACTGCTAAAGTGCTGGCATTATTGGTGTTCCACAAACGTTACTGTTCCCCTTTCCTACTCTGTGCGACACATTTATTTTCCTAATTGCTAACTTTATCAGTGGGTTGGGTAAAGATAAAGGGGGGAGGTTTAGTAGAAGGATTGTTCGTGTATCTTTTGGATGTTAGAATCAAACACCTACAGAACCAGGGCAGGCTGAAGTGAGGGGCCGAATCTAACAGGATAGACTAGGGATACATATCCTGCTCTTAGATATTGAAAACAACTGCAGAGATTCAGGAGAAAACATCAAACACTTACAAAAAGGGGATTTAGGCTGAGAGCTAAATGTGAATGACCTGTGTACCTAGATTATGGTAAATGGGTTACAGAAGGACCCAGCAATCCATGAGGTGGCTATGACTTGACCATCTGTATACTGTCCTCAGTTCTAGAAGGCTCTGAGAGCTCTATCCAAATTGGCAGGCACTTCACAGCCCAGCTTTTCCAATCAAGTGCCCATGCATTCACCAATACTCTTTTTTTAAAATCCAAAGTAATAAACTCAAAAACATCATCTAATTTGGGTTTTGAAGTTAAATTCCTCTGGCCGATCCACCGGCAGATGAGACGGTGCACATTAAAATCGCAACCACAGCACTCCCGAAAACCATTTCTTGAGAGCCTGCTATGTCCTAAGCCCTTCACTGAATGTTTGACATGCATTATTTCATTTAGTTACTCATGGCAACCTAATGGGGTGGGTCCTTGTCTTGCTTCTCTTTTATAGATGAGGAAACAGGCTCAGAGGGATTATATAATTTCCCCAAGGTCATCCGCTCAGTAAAAGGAATTGGAATCTAAAAGAAATCACATCCAGAAGGGGTATTTCAGGAAGAATCGGCTATCTGAGGGCCTTGAATGACCCACAGATTGTTTAATGGGCCCCCAGACAGCAGGCCCTGGCTCTGCTGGGGGCAGTGAGTGCCCGTTGTGGCCGAGGCCCTGGAGATTGCTTTACAAAGTGTTTCTGAATGAGTCTCCATGCTCTCAGCACATCTCATTGCTGCCCGAGATAGATTTTCTATCCCACTGTGTGAAAGCTTCTCCTAAGTGTTACTGTCACTGGCTCAGTGATAAGAAGGATGGTTTCCATACTTTTCCCAGCTTGTGGAAGATGAGGTAATGACACATGTGCTAAAGCTCAGAAAAGCCATAATGTCTGCCTCATCTTTTTCTTCAGTTCATCTAAACAGGTTCAGATCTGTTCCCATTTTGCATTTATCAGAACATAACACGGAGGTGAAAATTCAGCTGCTGTAGTTTAGCAGGTTGCCCTGAATCTTGCCAATAGAGCATAAGGGACCCCAAGAATCACAGCGTTCTTGGTCCTCCCCCTGTTTAGTCACAAACCCTGAGCTACTTTTTGTCTGATTAAACTGTAAAAATGGTCTGCCCTTTGTTTTCAGCCAGGAGGGATTTGTGCAATTTTTTGGGCGCAGGAATAATTCAGGCAGGAGCATTTACATTTGCCTGTCAAGATCCCCCCTGTTTTGGGGTCTCTGAGGTATACTCTGCCATTTCCTGTCTCCTTTTCCTATGGGGCACTGAAAAGATCCCCAAGGTTGGTCACTAATTTACTTCTTGACTTGGGGCAAAATTACCCTTGAAGGGGTAAATTGCTTCACAGCCCTGGGTCTTTGTTTTGCCATTGGAAAATTAGGAAATTCATTCCTTCAACAAAAATTGTTCATTACTTCGTATGTGTTGGGTGCTTCAGGGCCAAGCTGATGAGCAAATTCAGACACGGTCCCTGACCTTTCAGGGCAGAAATCTCATGCACCTAAGGGTTTGCACTGGGTGACACCCAGTGTCAGCCACATCAACTCAGTTGTCCTTCACAACCCCTGTAAGGTAGGTATTAGCACCTCCATTTAAGAGATGAGGGGGTGGGATGCAGCCTCACACAGCAATAAACCGTAGAACTGGAGCTCAGATCTCGTTCTGTTTGCTTCCAAAGCCCACTGGTTCTCCAGCCCACTGATCTGCTCGCTTAAGGGGAAGGGAGCTAATATTTACTGAATGCCCCTTAAATTACAGCACTCTTAAGTATGTCACCTAACTCATTCTCACATCAACCTCTGAAATAGGATTTTCACCTCCATTGTGTGGATGAAGGGCCTCGGATTCAGGCATTCCCAGAGGCTTACGCAGCCTCGCAGATGGCAGAGGCCCGAGGAGTGGTCACTCCAGCCAGCTCTGAGTCTCCAGAGTTCACTGCTAGGTCTTCATCTCCCTGGGCTCTGGCTCCCTGGGTCTGTAAAAGAGCTCACCTTGCACCACTGTAAGCTCCCTGCTTCTATTTATTTACTTATCTTCCTACTGCTCAGCTATCCATCTCAGAAACCTCATCTATTCTGATTTGGTTAACTGCCTCTCCTCCCAACCAGCACATGGTAGGTGTTCAGTAAACATTGGTTAACTAAATAAATTAATACTAATGATCATCCTCCAGAAAGCAGGGCCTGCCCCTGTGTCACATGTTCTGTTTTTTTGTCCTAGAAAGTAAAAGCATAGACTACAGCTGACACCAGTTCCTCCTGAGCTGGCACGATAAGAAAAAGGAACCAACTTCTTATAAAATATTTGAAAGATGCGTCAGTCAAGAGAGTCCACGTTCATATGTGAGGCTTCGTTTATGGGATAAGCAGGGCCACCAACTGATGGGTTCTGCTCTGGATTAAGCAAACATCCTCCTAGCAAGAATGGATTTGTATTGACATGCAACATAGTGGACCCTGGCTTGTTATTTTGGAGACTTCCCCCAACCTCACACTGACCCTGCAGGCAATCAGATCGTCATTTGCAGGCTAATCATTTCCCTGAAGAGCAGCCATCATCCTCTCCCACCCTCTGCCATCCTACCCCGCTCTGTGCACTCCCAAGTTTAAGAGAAAAATAATGCTAAAAGCAAAGGAACCATGCCATACCTTAACAGCAGTGGGCTGTGCTCCTGACATACAGACTCTGGAATGTCGGTTTCCCAGGACATAAGGGTTTGCTGAGCTTCACAGCTGTTAGCAGAGATGGCCAAGCATTTGTTTCATTTAATTGTGCAGCCTAGATTCTTACCGCTCACTGACAGCGCATTAAAGGAAGCTGCACCTGCATTTATTAAAAGAGAAGGAAAATTCCAGGTCTCAGTGCCTTAACAGCCAGGTGGAGGGGCTGGACTCTTAGCAGAAGAAGCTGAAAACGGGCTGATAAGGAGAGCAGGGCACAGAAGCTAGTGAGCAGAGGACCAAGTGCGTGCTGAAGGATTTTACTGAGCACCCGAATTCTTAAGGGGATGCAGAAGCAATAATAATTCCACCTTACATTCCTTTGCTATTTAATCATCACAGCTATATTGTAAGACAGGTATTGCAAGCACCATTTTCCAGATCACAAACTGAGGCCCCAATCAGAGTAACTTGCCTTTGTAAACTTCATAGCAGAGCCTGGACACAGACCCTGGTCTGTGTGATTCCAAGTTCCGTGTTCACGTCCTCATGAGACCATCTCCAGGCATGTCCTGTGTGCCAGGCTGTGCTTTAGGTACAGGTTGTACAGAGAGGGTGAGACCCCATCCCTGGCCTCAAGGAGTTTCTGGTCTAGAGAACAGCCTATAAAGTCATAGTGCATGATCACATAGCAGGATGGGAAACACAGGGAGGTCTGCAAAGCCCAGGGAGGAGGGTGCGCCTGACTCTGGGGGGTGGGGGGTCCTGGAGGCAGGGAGCTGGGTCCTGAAAGATACCCTGATGTCTGCTGGGTGGCCAAGGTCAGCTGTGGGAGGGGCACTTGAGGCTTTTAGACAAAGTCCACAAGGAAGGTCACAGAGGCATGAGATTGGACTTGAATCATGCACAAGTGCAGGGGTAGAGCATTCCAGCCATAGCAAAGAGCAGATGTAAGGGCCTTGATAAAGTTCATATATCAGCTTAGTTTGTACATTTTAAAATATTTTTATCTTATGAAAAATTGATACATGTATAAGGTATACAATGAAAAGTATATTTTCCTGACTTACCAGTTTCTTATATGTCTTTCCAAAGATATTCCAGCATAATCAATCATATATATATAAACACATATATGTGACATATATATATATGGCTCCCTATTTTTTAGAATTATGAATATACCTCTTTCTAAAAACACTTCTTCTAAAATACCCCTTCTAAAAACATTTCATGTTGGACAACACCTGTATTCCTGGCAGGGATTTTGAGGTCCTTCATCCTCTGGCTTCACCTCATGTCTTCGGCTCATCACACAGTCCCCCTTGCTCACTGTGACCTGGGCACACGAGATTTCTTTCAGTCCTTTGGACATTCTCCCTGTCTCACAGAAACTTTGCATGCATTATTCCCTGGTTGGAAGGCTCCTTCCCCTCCCCTGCTTCACCTTAATCTAGTTCAGGTGTAGAGTCCTTGATTCATCCTTAATAGGTACTTTCTTACTAAAGTCTCAACCTCCCTCTCCTCTCTCCTCCACCCGATCCTTACTTCAGTCACCATGGCTTTCTTTTTGCTCTTCAGTCGCACCAACCACCTTGCCGTCACCGGCCTTGGTCTCAGCTGTTTCTGGTGCCTAGGATGTTCTTCCTCATGATGATGCTCGTGGCTGGTATCACTCAGATCTCCACTGGAACTTGATGAGAGAGCCTTTCCATGGCCACCTGGCCTCAAGCGGCCACCCAATCTGTCTTTCTCCTATCATTCTATCTTAGGTCTCTGTTGATATTTTTCTTGATTGACTGATTTGATTGATCTCTCCTGCTCCACTCCAAATATAAGCTCCGAAAGAGAAGAAAATTGTCCTCTTCATCCTGTATTCCTAGTGCCTGGGGCACAAGGTACCTAGTATCTGTTAAGCGAATAAAGGCATTATATATTTGTGAGCACAGAAGTGCAAGATGAAAGTGGTGCTTAAGGAGGACTACAGATCAGTAAAATTCAGAGCAATCAAAGACAGCTTGGATGCAGAAATATTAGAGAAAGGAAACTGGAGGAGAGCACATTCATGGTGTTTCTGCCACTTACATCCCCCTGCCAATTGAATCAGAATCTGCGAGGGTGGGGTCCCCATATCTGTATGTTTTACAAGCTCCCCAGGAGTTTCTGGTATCAGCAGGGTTGAGAACGACTGAGCTAGGTGACACTTAACTGTCCTGCCCACTGAAATAGAGTGCCAGCTACGTAGGCAATTTAAAATTTTCTAGTAGTTATGATAAAAGTAAAAAGAACAGGTGAAATTAATTTTTATAATATGTTTTATATAACCCACTATGTCAAAATATTATTTCAACACATCATAAATATAAAAATTATCAATGTGATATTTTATACTTCTCTTTTTAGAAATTAAGAAGTCTTCAAAATCAGGATGTAGCTTGTACTGACAGCACATTGCAATTCAGACTAGCCACATTTTAAGAGCTCAGTAGCCACATAAGGTTGGGGTTCCTGTATTAGCTGGTACAGAACCACAGGTCCCTTCTGGTTCTGGCATCTGATAACTGATTCTGAGCACAGCTCTGTGATTCTGAAACTCAAAGCAGCCCAGCATGTATTGGGAATTGCATTTCTTTCTTGTTCTTATTCACATCCGTGTTTTCCCAAGACCTGCCTTCTCTTGGCTCTAGATTCATTTCTTTTCATGCTGTCTGTTGGTACCTGAGAATCCCCAGCCTGGATCAAAGCTCTCTTGCTAACCGGTGGGGAGGTTTTTTTTCTTCAGTGAATATGACACGGGATCTGATTTTTAGCCAGTGGATGTCACTGTTTACTCAAGGAGGGTCCTTGGAGGAAGAGGCCATCTAATCCAGGGACAAATGCAAAAACGGCAGTCAGTGTCTCCTTGTTCCCTGTATTAGTGTTTCCCTTCTAATTTGGAGGAGTGACAGATTTGTAGGACAGGAACTGCAGGTGGTCAGTGCTGGCTCACCAGTGTCATCTGGAGGAGTTCATTGGTCTTGGAGATTCGAAGTTCCATTTAATAAAAGGCATCATCCAGAATGACAAGGCAATCAGCAACCAAGTTAAGTGCAGTCAAGACTCCCTGATTTGCCCTTTTAAAAAAAGGAGATCTGTATTTCTGTAGAGCAGAGGTCACAAAGAGCCCGTAGCCAAGTCTGGCCCACAGCTGTGTGACCCACACAGTGTTTGGGAAACAATCGAGCCAACATTTACAGTGGAGAGGATTTCACACAAACATTTGGATTTCTGGCTTTGCCTGAAATGTTAGCTCTGCCACATTAGATTCACACCCTGCAAAGCCACAGCTGAGATGACGATCAGTTATCTTTGAAAAAAAAGAAAAAGTTTTTATTTAAAATTTTATTTTTGGCTGCATTGGGTCTTTGTTGCTGTGTGCGGGCCCTCTCTAGTTGAGGTGAGCAGGGGCTACTCCTCATTGCGGGGCGCCGGTCTCTCACTGTGGTGGCTTCTTTTGTTGTGGCTCACGGGCTCAGCTGCTCCGCGGCATGTGGGATCCTCGGGGACCAGGGATTGAACCCTGTCCCCTGCATCGGCAGGCAGACTCTCAACCACTGTGCCACCAGGGAAGCCCAATCAGTTATCTTTTAAATGGACATGTTCTCTTCATTTTCCACAGTCCTCACCATTCCCAAGTAGCCCCCAAATCAGGTCACTTCACCCATTCAAGTTGGCAGCCTAGCCCCTGTTGGCATCTGTGTCTCTTGGAGTAAACACATGCATAGCATTAACCACTTCTGCAGGCATCTGAAGGATAGGATGATTTAGAAACAAAGGTGTTACGAGATTCGTTTTTTAAGATCCTTTCCACCTTTAGGTTTGGGGCTGGAGAATTCTTGGCTCATGGTAGGACTAGTGGCCTGTTTCTTGCACCTACTTCTTCAAGGTTACAGATAGCCCAGGTGGTCAAGAGCTCCCTACTGTAGCCCAGGGTATGGGAGGTGGAAGAAAACTGGTTAGAGAAGGTAGAATCTTTGATGCCACTATTGGGGGGTGATGAAGATAGACCCCACTGGCCTCTCCTGACCTTCACTCCAGTGAGTGCAAGCTGGGTTTCCCTTGTACCTTTTTCTAAAGCAGTGGGTCTCAAATTTGAGTGAACACCAGCATCACCTGGAGGACTTGTTAATCACAAGCTGGGCCTAAGTCCCCAACCTTCTCATTCAATAGGTCTAGAGTAGAACTTGAGAATTCACATAGGAATGAAGCTTTCAGACGCTGCTGACCTGCAACCACACTTCTAGAACACTGTGAGATTGCTTCAAAGGCAAAAGAGGTGTGGGTGTGTGCGTGCGCGTGCATGCGTGATGATATACTGAAAACGGGATCTTGATTTCCTTTCCAGGACACGTGTATGATACAAGGCCCAGCACGTTAGCAAAGGCAGAGAAGAATGAACTCATGCACAAGCAACCGTGGGCAAGGTTCTGGCTTTTTCTTTATCAGTGTGTTAGATATCCCTCTCAAGAAAAAAGACCAAATACTGTTGGGTGGCCTCTAACTCGGGCCGATTACCTGACTGTGGATGAAATAACCTTTTTCTTAGAAGAAAAACAAGACAGCAACCACAGGCCCACCTCTGCTGGCTCTGACAGCACCGTGCAGAGGTGGGGAAAGGAGCTTTGGAGCAGTTGGGGTTGACATTTACTAAGCATTCACTGTGTGCTAGGTGCTGTGTTATAGGCTTACCCGGATATCTCACTCAATTCTCTCACCGTGCCAGGAGATATGTATTAGATATATTTACATTTTATAGTTGTGGGAACTGCCTCAGAATTGTTAAGTAACTTTCCTAAAGCCACACAGCTAGTGGGTGATGGTCAAGTTTTGAGCCAGGCTCATCCAGCCCCACAGCTGGAGCTCTGAACCGCTGTGATGCGAGCCAGAATGGGGTTTGAAGTGTAGGAATACCACTTAGAAGCTACAGGAAAGGATAATTGACTTCGCTCCTTTGTGCCTTTAGCTTCTTCTGCTGCAAAATGGAAATAATAACACCACTTCCTAGACTGTTGTAAGAATCAAATGGGCTGAAGTGTGCGTATCATCTGATACTTCCTTGTCTCAGTGTAAGTGCTAATCTGCTTCCCTCTTCCATCACTGTCTCTCATGGATTCCCCAGTGATTTTGCCCTATATCTCAAAGCGTTCGTTCATTCGGCATTTATTGTGCACCTATTATGTACGCTGTGAACAATCGAATTGGACACAGTCCCTGCAGAGTGGTGACAGGGAGGAGCTACAGGTTGATCTCACTGCCAGCTCTCCCTCTCCAGATGCAAGCCTCCCAGGGCCCTCAAGTTCAACATGCCCCTCAACCTTGGCTCTTCTCAGAGGAAAGCCCTGTTTTCGTTGACAGTGCCAGACACCCTTGTTCTTTTAAGCCAATAGCCTGCCTTTTCCCCTACATATATTTCTTTCAGACATTATACTCGGGCTCCAGGTCCTAGGGGTTCTAGCTGGGGAATCCATTGAATCCTGATGACTCTTATCTAATTCAGGTCACCATTCACTCCTTACCAGGATTTTCTCTGCCTCTGAAGAGGGAACTCCTTTTCTGCCTATCTTGATCCTCCCGCTAGTCTCCACGTGGCTGGTAGACTGAGTGTCCTAACGCACCTCTGAGCCCATTGCCACCTGCACAGGTTCTGCGGCATCTCCTCCTTGCTCTCAGACCCCTGTCCAGCCTTCGGCACATCCAGCCTCTGGGATGCCCTGCCTGCCACCTCTTCTGGCCTCCTGGCATCATCCTCTTCTATTCTCCAGCAACCCCTGGGAACCTGTCCTCTTACTCTGCTGGCTTGTGCCTCCATGGCTTTGCTCAGGAAGCTCTCTCTGCTGGGAACACCCCGCCCACCCCTTCACCTGGCTCATTCTTACTCATCCTTTCCAACCCAGCTCAGGAACCTGCTTTCTCAGAAAGCCTTTCCCGCTTCCCAGTTTGGAGTAAATTCTTCTCCTGTGCTCCCGTAGTCCTTGCTCAGCATCCTTTGCACACCGTAAGGCACTTATCTGCAGCTGTCTCTTGCACCGATTGGAAGCTCCAGACATGTCTTTATTTTTGCATTCAGGTTAAGAGCAACCAGCCATGGTCTGGGTCCCCAAGATCTGGGAGTGTGGAAGTGGGCCAGGGAACTGGGTGTGGCTGGGTGGAGACCTCCTGGGGTGGGTGGAGAGCAAGGTCCAGAGCTTTCACATTCCCAGCATCGTGCACCTGTGAGCAGGCATGCTCCTCGTAAAGGGCCCCTAGGGTAGCCTTTGGAAGCTTAAATAGCTGCAGAAGTCAGCATCTTTACTTCAAGACCATTCTTTCTGACGTGTCTCCCCATACATGCCACTTCTACTGAGCCACATGGAGACATAGGTCCGGGGGGGGGGGTTTGACCTATTCAGAGGCCTGTTTATCAATCAGAGGGAGGCTGAGTTGATCCTGATTCCCAGCTTGGGGGCCTTTGGACAGCAGCAAACATCAGCTTAGGTCCAGGACTGTCCCACCCTGTCTTGCTCTGCCTGCTTGCTGGCGATCTCCTTCCCTGGGCTCTCTCTCTGCCCAGAGACCAGCCATAAATAAAGCCAGAAACTTTGTGACCTGAGTTCCTCTCTCCATCTCCTCCTCTCCACCAGGCATGTGAACTATCCCTTTGTGGCTCAGTGAGGATGCCAGCGACAGCACCCTGGAGGGTCAGGGTCAGAGGCAGCCAGGGATGGAGTATGATGCTGTCGCCAGCGGGGACTCCTGATTCCTCATCTCTCTTATGGGCTCTACAAGCTCTGAGAAAGAGCTGAGGGCTTTCTTCTTTTCAGAGACCTGGGAAATGTTGGTGTAATTGTCTGACAGGGGTTTCAGTCTCCACAATCTGGGAAAAATGGCCACAGGACTCCTTGTAGGGGACCAGCGAGGGTCATGGGAATGAACTCTCTATTTCTTGAAAGGGTAATTTCTTTTTCCCTGAAAGCAGCTCCCTGCTGGTTTTGTATCCTATTAACAGGACGAAAGATGACACCTATTGTAGAGCGAATCGGCTTCTAACCGCACTTGCTCTTAATCTGATCCTTTATCAACCTATGAGATGGTGGGTGTGGGGCATGGCGTGGCAGACAGGCAATACACTCCATCCTTTACAGATGAGGAAACTGAGGCCCTGAGGGATTACGTGTCACTAATGAGGTTATCTTTCATATTTGCCAAGGCTCTGCGGCTTGCAGAACATTTGCATTTAAATGTGTGTGTTTACATTCTTATAACAATTACATTCTTAAAACAAGAGTGCAAGGTAGATAAAGGAAATGTGAATAATGACATTGACAACAACTGTAATTACAGGCTTGTATATGCTGGGTGCTCTTCTACATGATTATTAGATCTCATTGGGCAATTGACTCTGTGGTAGCTGGTATCATGCCCTACTTGTCCAGGACTTAACTGAGTCTCAGATAAATGAAATAAACTGTATGTGTGACGCACAAGGTCAGTGTCAGAACTGGGATAAGAACTCAGGCTACCAGGTCTTCAGTGTAAAACTTTCTCTACTACCCATCCAAGATCATGTGCTTGAGTCTCCTTCTAGAATCTTCTCTGGAACTTCCTTAGTCTTTGAACACGAGCAGGGGCTTCAGTTATTTCAGAAGGAGGGCCCCTGCCCCCTCACTGCCAGCAGGCTGGGGAGGCTGGTTGATGATGCCCAAGGAAGGCTTAGTGTCCACTTTTGAAAAATGCAAAATGTGGACAGAACTCCCAAAAGTAGTAGAGAAATGTCCCCATTGAGCATTCTGCTCTGGGAAATACTTTAGTCTTTCACCTAGACTTCTGGTTGCCAGATTTGGGTTTTGGGACTTAACAGTTTGTAAGGATCTAAGCCAGTCATGTTATATTCACAACTTCACTTTAAATTCAAGTTTCAGAATTTTCTGTTGAGACTGTAATATTATCCTAAGCTTATAAATGAGGACTTTTAAGATGCAGGAAGTTAAGTGACGTGCTTCAGCTCACACGGCCTGTTAAGTCTGTAAGCTGCATAGCAGGGATTTGAATCTCAACCTGGGTGACCCCCAAATCCCCCCAGTTTTAGACTTCAGTGTATTATGGAGGAGCCGGGAAGGCTGAAGGCAGGTTATGGTGACACCATACAGCGCCTTTGAGCAAATTAGGAAAAAGTGCCTCCACTGGGTGTCGAAATTAGGAAAAGGAACCAATTCCAGGCACAACCCTGGGACATGTGACTCAGGGAGCCAAGCCTTGTGGGAAGGCAAAGGCATCCCTTCCTCCAGGCCCAAGGCACAGTGCTACCCTGACGGGGGGGGGGGGGGGTTGGATTTCAGTCCCAGTTACCCTCCCCGTAAGGGCATGTGTGCACAGCACAACCTGTAAACTGGACAGGATGTTTCCTTCTGGAGCCCCAGTCTGTGGTGGTCAGAGACGAAAGGGTCTTGCTTGTGTTTACATCTGGGTGTCCAGGCATCCAGGTACTGTAACCAAAAGTACGTGCTCTGCGTCAGAAGGCCTGGGTTTGAATCTGCATCAACTCCTTCCAAGCCCTCAACCAGGAATAAGCCACACAACCCTCTGTGCTTCAGTTTCCCTCCAAGGGTTGTTAGAAGGATTAAATAAGACATCGGTTGCTATGTGTGCACCTAGCGCCAGCCTTACCAGCTCTTAGGGTTTGTGGGTAATACTAGGAGGGTTGCCTGGAGGCTCTTCTCAAATCAGTCACCAATGTTTTGTTAGTGAGCCTGTCTCGCAGGCTCTCTTTTCATCAACTGCTTTGGCATGGTAATCAGAGGCCCACAAGGATCTAATTAGAGACGGATAAACAACTCAGGAAAAGAACAAGACGTTCATTATTGGCAAGTGCACCCAAGTCTCAGTTCCCTTCTGTAGGTACAAAACACAGGTGGAAGTATCTTCTACCCTTATCCCCACAGGAAGCTCCTATTCATCCTTCCAAACCACAGCTTAGAGCGCTCATCCTTGGAGCTTTCCCTGATCCCTTAGGTACATTTAATCCCTAGTTCTGCTTGAGCGCATTTTCATGTGCATCTAACACCTGCTTACTCATTTGTCTGCTAATTAATTCATTTGATTGTTTATGCAAGTAAGACACGAGCACCTACCACGTGCAAGGTATGGTAGTAGGTGTGAGGGTGCTGTTCATGGGGGAGGACTCTGGCTTTTTCTTTGTCGTTTTTGGTTCCTGGACATCTTGGGCAGAACACCTCATTCTGTTTCTGCACCCAATTCAAACACTGGCTCAGGCTTGTGCCTACCCTGGACCCCGCTCCCCTCCCCCACGCCTGGAGTAACATGGCTGAGGATGACCAGAGGAGCTGTGTAACAAGAGTGACCCCCTTGCTGGCCACATCCCCATGCCGGAAGTGGCAGGGGCCACGAGGTGAAGATAGAGGGCAGGCGGGCACAGGAACCAGCCAGGCAATGGCAGGGATTCAGACCTGAGGCTCCCTGGACTGGTGGGAGAGGGGGGCGTGGGGAGTGTAGCGTCTTGGTTTTCGGGGCTGATTTGGCCATCCCCTCCCCAGATGTTAGCGCTTCCCATGGCTGGGGAGGCTTTAGTGCAGCTGCTCTCACAGCTCTCTGTGTTATCTGTCTGCAAGAAGGAGTAGAAGGGAGAAACTCCACAAAAACAGAAACAGCTGGTGAAGGAAGCCAGCTCAGCAATAAGGGCATCACTGAAGCAACCAACAGACTTGACCCTGAAGGAACATTAAACCGCCTTGACAGCAACCATTTCGTGCTGCAAAATACAGAGAGACACTGGAGAGATGGTAGCTCCAGGAGAGGTCTAGGGCTAGATGGGTGGAGAATTCCTGCAAATAGTCAGGATTTTTATTAGTAATTACATTGTGAGGGAGAGTGCCAAGGACAGAGGCAGGCGGAGAAAGGCCATTTGGGGAAAGTCCAGGAAAGCAGCAGTATGATGTAGGATGAAATAGCTAGCCTGGGATGAAATCTCATTTCACTGTGCAAATTTCCATGGAACCGAGCCCCTTGCAGTCCCAGCTTTGCTCTTGTTCTCAGTAGCAAGCACTTGGCTTGAATTCCTGCTCTGCACTTACTAGAGGTGGGATCCTGAGAAAACGATTTACTCTCTCTGGAGCTGCAGTTTGTACATCTGCAAAACGGGGATTGTTTTAGCTGTGGGAGTTTAGACACAATGTGTATAACGTGTCTTGCACAGTGCCTGGTAGGCAATAGCCGTGACTAAATAAAATGTAGCTATTAGACTTTTTGGGAGACTATGATGGTGGTGGTGGTATTAGTGTAACGCTAGCTGCTGAGAAAAGGAAATCCCTTAGTTTCAGTTGCATAAAACAATGGAAATCTGTTTCCTGCACATGTAACATTCCAGTTCAGGGTTGGAGACCAGAGGGTGGTTTTCTTCCATATGTTGATTTAGGGACCCAGGTTCTTTTCATTTTGTTGCTCAGTCATCCACCAAGACTTCAGAGTCCACAGTCGGCAGAGGGGAAAGAGAGTGGAGAAAGTGCCCCACTTCCTGAAAGTCCTGGATTGGATCTAACCCATGGTATTCCTGCCCATATCATGTTGATAAGAACCAGTCATGTGCCCACCCCTGGCGACAAGGAGGGAGCCTCACCAATGACCTACGGCTGGGAGCTCCCTTCCAGGGCTAACTTTACCCTGTTGAAGGAGGTACACGCGTGTTTTGTGGACAGTTAGTTTTCTGTGCTCCAGCGGCATGAGTGATGGTTTGGGATGATACAGATGCCTTAACAGAGAGCTAATCCTAGCCAGGTCAGTCACTCGGAATGGGCAGGGGCTACCTAATCCATTACGTGGAGTGTGCTCTGTGGCTCTACAGCTTTGGCATTGCTCAGGAGCTTGTGTGACATGCAAAATTTCAGGCCCCACCCCAGACCTCAGGGGTTAGAATCTGCATTTACAACCCTCCACCGAAACCTCTTCCTGTCCAGCGGAGATTCTGATTTAGGAGGGCTATGACTGGACCTAGGATTCTGATTGTTTCTAACAGCTTCTCAGGTAATGCAGTTGTTGCCGGTCCATGGACTATACTTTGAGTAGCAAACATGCAGAGGACGCCAACTTCAGAAGCTCAACTTCTCCCTGAACAAAATGAGAGTTTTTCAGCGTCTGTGTGGAAGTGGAGGGGCCTCTCACTTTCCAATCCTTGTGTAAATGGCAGTCATCTACTTGACATGGGTATCATTTCTCTAAATAGAAGGTTAAGTAGGTTCCCAAGCTCTTGTTTTGTCTGAGAAAGGAGGAAATCCAGAGACCACCCACAGAAACCCTGCAGCTGTGTGTTTACTGATAACCTGGTGGCTGAGCAGAGAGATGCTTTTTTCAGATGCGTGGTTAGAATCCATCTCTGGTGGACATGAATCTCTGTGCAGCTGAGGTTTTCTTGCAGTTGTCTGCCGCGAGCAGCTTTAGTTAATGAAGCCTGGGCTAGGCACACAGGTAATCACCCTCTTCCCTCCTTTCACCCCCTTGCCCCTGTGACAGTTCATTCTTCTGGAAAAATTCATTAACCTACAGTAACACTTTTCACTGGTGACAACTCTAAGTAAAAGCAGCCTGGCATTTCTTACTTTTCACAGACTATTCTCGCAGCTGCCTGAGAATCACACACACTTCAAAAGGACAAAAAATAGCCTTGACTTGGGATCAGTGCTCCTCTTGTAAAAGCACTGAGCTGAAGCTCTGTGGTTGCCTAAAAGTGATTCTGGTCTGTATTACAAGTTGATGGCCAAGACATCTGAGAAACTGTAGAGTGGAGGGTGGGAAGGGATGAAATGTACATTTATCACCTACTATGTGCCATGCACTTTTACTTTGCAAATGTAGCTCCTTAATCTTTAAGACCACCTGCAAATAAGGAGGGAGCTGGTGTTTATTAAAATCTTCTAGGTGCTCTACTTTATGCAAGGCACTCTCTGTCATATTTGCCATCTAATTTAACCTGCAACCCCTGCAAAGATTGGACATAATTGTTATTTTATAGATGAAGAAGGTGAGGTTTGGAGAGAGATTAAGTAGACCCCAGAGCCAGGATTTAAATTCAACTCCTCCCACACCGAAGCCCATACTCTTCCAACTTCACTACAAGGTCACTGTCACTGACAGCCAAGTGGTGGACTTTTAGAGGGGCGGGTTGCTTTTCTCTAGTTCCCAGGTCCATGAGATTGCTCAGCTTGGGGGTCAAGGGCAGTCTAGCAAGGCAGCTAAGAGTGTGAACTTTGAGTCAAATCCATCTGTGTTTAATTCCCGTCAACTGGAAGTTGCAATCAAATTACTTAACCTCTCGGAGGCTCCGTTTCCTCAACTGGAAAATGGGGATAAAAATAGTACTACCCTCAGAGGAATAATGTGAGGAACAATGAGACAATAATATAGGTTTTAGTGTGACTCCAGATACATTAAATAATAAGTGTTTAGTAAATGCTAATTATCATTACTAATTTTAGTATGTATAGAATCAAGTTCCTTTTGGCTGAAAAGGACAGACATCACTGACCTCAGATCACATGAATATAGGGTGGGGCTATTGCAAAACTGTGAAGAGCAGCCAGACTGTAAAGTCAGATATGGATACTCCTTTCTCCAGCTCCCCTGGGCCCACATGTCATCCTCACCACTGCTTCTCTTGCTGGATCTGGGTCTTCTTTCTCTTCAGCAGAGTGCTGTGTTCACTTGTTTTGCTCAACTCCAAGTAAGGCTTCCCAAGCTCCGAGTATGCATACCATTTTATCCTAAGCACCTGCCATCTGTAATGGACTTATGGACTCCTAGGACATAATTTAAAATTAATGAGAGAGCATCATGCTGGTTGAAGGCCAGCAAACAGATGGACATCTGCAGTCTGGGGTCTGTTGGCTATGTTGAATGGCGTTTACTCTCTGTTCTAGGGACCAGGTCTCCATAAGCACTATGGGTGAGGCAAGCAGCCCAGTATATCTACAATAGGGATTTGGATTATTTCTTTCAATGTGGTTTATTTATTTATTTTTAGGATTATAAGTAACACGTTTTTTTTTTTAACATCTTTATTGGAGTATAATTGCTTTACAATGGTGTGTTAGTTTCTGCTTTATAACAAAGTGAATCAGTTATACATATACATATGTTCCCATATCTCTTCCCTCTTGCGTCTCCCTCCCTCCCACCCTCCCTATCCCACCCCTCTAGGTGGTCTCAAAGCACCGAGCTGATCTCCCTGTGCTATGCGGCTGCTTCCCACTAGCTATCTATTTTACGTTTGGTAGTGTATATATGTCCATGCCACTCTCTCACTTTGTCCCAGCTTAACCTTCCCCCTCCCCGTATCCTCAAGTCCATTCTCTAGTAGGTCTGTGTCTTTATTCCCATCTTACCCCTAGGTTCTTCGTGACCTTTTTTTTTTCTTAGGTTCCATGTATATATGTGTTAGCATACGGTATTTGTTTTTCTCTTTCTGACTTACTTCACTCTGTATGACAGACTCTAGGTCCATCCACCTCACTTCAGTGTGTTTTAGAATTTCCTATTTTCTCTCTCTTTGTCCTTCAATCCATTCTTCAGTTGGGCACAGGTAATTCATTGGCTTATTGAGGGATAAGAATTTGAAAATTAAGAATCTGAGGTGATAAAAGCCATTTTCCTAGAAATGGCAAATGAGCAAAGAAAAGCAGAGAAGGATGGTTTCATGTGCTTGGGCCTGTTACAAGGAGGACCGTGCTATGCTTGAAGCCTTAAATGACCTCTTTGGGACATTATCTTCTGCATTGTATGGGCAGCCCTTGATAGGTGTTTCCCTGTTTCTTTCTCTCTCTTATGCCTTTCGACATAATTGCTGCTATTTTTCATTAGAGAAGAATTTTCTTGGAGAAATTTACTTTCTCAACCCTTTACTGTTATCATGACCTAAAAGTCATTGGCAAGTTCTAGAGCCAGGATTTTGTCTTTTTGTTTCAAGACCTAATTGGCTGGAAATTATGAGCAAACCAACTCAGCTCATCGAAGAACCTCCCAAATGAATTCCAAGAACTCTGCTAGGGTTAGTTACTCATCCATGACATGGTGATTATGAACATTGAATGGAAGTTTAAGCAAATGGTTTGGGGCTTAGAAGAAGAATTCAGATGGATGCAGAATCTATCCTTCCTCCTAGGGTGGGTTGGGGCTGGAAACAGATCTGGACTCATTGTAGAGTGTGCAGAATTTGTTGTAAACGATCACTTATTCACTCATACATTTAATCAAAAATATTTACTGAATATTTATGGTGTGCCAGTCTAGTAGAGAGAGTAAAGCTCACAAAATATGCTTATGGTCTCCTATATCTCCCAGACCCTTTGCAGTTAGTTGGGGCTGGAGACTCCTCTTGGCCGAGGCTCCATGAAGGGGGCATGTCCCTGTGGGGCCAAAATATTCAATCGCTGGCACAAGACCCTTCCGCATATGAGCAGCTCCTGTGACTGAGGAGCTATATATTCCAGATTGTGTAGCTATGGTAGAATGGTGTATCCTCTGTCTCCCTGGGTCCCTCAGTGACAATTTGGAGCAGAGCCCCCTACTAACTCATAATGGGAATGCAGCATGAGTAATAAAGAAATAGACCTTTATTGTATTACACCACTGACTTTTGAAGTTTGAAGATTTGGTTCTGTGGCCTCACCTAGTCTCTCCCGCATAATTCAGCTAGACATTGTGTTAAATGATGAGGTTCAACCAAGAATAAAATTTTCATAACTCCTATGGAGTTGAAGTCTAGTCAGGGAGACACAAATTATTCAAACCACCATGCAAATAAACAAAACTTTGAAAGTGATTCAGAGAGTGTCAGAGAGCTATGGTGAAATGTTCATAGCTCTCTCTTTACAAAACATGGGCTTGGTCAACCTCGGAATGACCTTATGTCATCATCATCAAAAATTGGGAGTGAAGAAGTCCTCTTTGTGTTGCTATAAAAATATACCTGCAAAAAATGAACTCAACCTGACTCTTAAAGATACAGTGCTAGTGCCCGGAGGTGGCAGACTCATGAAAGGGCTTCCCGTTTCTGAATTAATAATTGTAGTAATAACCATGATAATAATAGTGCTAACTAATATGTCAGGCTGGGTAAACAACCCACATAAATCTTTGTTCTCATTGAGCTTATCGACTGGTAGGTAGGTTTTACTCCTGAGGAAACTGGCTTGGAGCATTCAAGGGACATGCAATCAGGAAGGGGTGAAGAAGGGGACCAAATGCTAGAAGTACAGATAACAGCTGTCAGGGCCTGCCCCTGTAGCCAGGGATAATCTCTAGGGAAGGGAAAGTTGTTAGGTACACACCCCAAGAGGGCTGACTGGTTTTTACTCTTTTATTTACTATGGCTGTTTATTTGCTCAGTTTTTCTGTATAGCTGCCAAACCCGTTACTGATCTGCATATACTTACTTAGTTCATTAAGAAAGGACCTGGCTGAAAAGCTGTACAATCTCTCTTGAGACCAGTAGCTGGACATGTGGACATGCAGCAGAGATAACACTTGCAGGATGATATACATTATGTAGCTCCTCTGAGCTCCTTGATGAGGAAAACTGAGACTTGTCCTCTGCAGTGCTTAGCACAGTGCCAAGTAAATGCTTAATGACAGAATATAGGACATTGTGCTTATAAAGCATTTATAGGAAAAAAGCGGGTATTGGATTCCTGTTATAATATTCTTCTTTCATTGATCTGATGTGTCCTATTGATTTACCTTAATAGGATACTGTGATGATTGATTTTATGTGTCAACTTGGCTGGGCCATAATGTCCAAGTACGTGGTCAAACATTATTCTGAGTGTTTCTTTGGTTGTGTTTTTGGATGAGACTAACAATTAAATTGGTGAACCTTGAATAAAGCAGACTGCCCTCCATAATGTGGGTGGGCCTCATCCAATCACTTGAAGACCTGAACAGAACAAATGACTGACTTCCTCCAAGCAAGAGGGAATTCTGCAGCAATTCCCTGGGTCTCCAGCTGGATGGCCCATCCTGCAGAATTTGAACTTGCCAGCCTCCATAATTGCATGAACCAATTACTTAAAATAAATCTTCTGTACATGTACACATCTCACCTATTGCCTCTGGTTCTCTGGAGAACCCTGATTAATACAGATACCCATTTATTTAAACTCCCAAACCTCCATATTTATTTAATACCTACTATATGCCAGGTACTGTTGGCAAAACAAAAAAGAATAAGCCATATTGTCTGCCTTCAAACTCTATTCATTCATCATTTATTTAGAAAATATTTATTGACTACCTCCTATGTTGCAGACACTGTTCTAGGCACTTGAGATACAGCAGTAACAAAACAGACCTGAATTCTTGCCCTCATGAGTGCTGGGGGAACATAGGCAGGCAATAAACAAAGTGTACAAGTAAAATAAAAAAGTAAAAATTGTTGTGTTGGCCAGAAAGTTCATTTGATTTTTCCCATAAGATGGCTCTAGTAGTGCTTAGTTGTCTTTAACTTTGTTCGAAACAATTTTGTTAAATTGCATTGTGACAGCTGTTATATCAGCATGCATTTAAAAAAACTTATCAAAATTGGTGAATTTTTGTGTAGCCATTTTAATATTGAAGATGGAAGAAAAAACCAACATTTTCAGCATATTATGCTTTATTATTTCAAGAAAGGTAAAAACATAACTGAAATGCAAAAAAAAAAGATTTGTGCAGTGTATGGAGAAGGTGCTGCGACTGATTGAATGTGTCAAAAGTGGTTTGCAAAGTTTCGTGTTGGAGATTTCTCACTGGACGATGCTCCATGGTCGGGTAGACCAGTTGAAGTTGATAGTGATCACATTGAGACAGTAATTGAGAACAATCAACGTTATATACCACGTGGGAGATAGCCGACGCTCAAAATATCCAAATCAAGCTTTGAAAGTCATTTACACCAGCTTGCTTTTGTTCATTGCTTTGATATTTGGGTTCCACGTAAGTTAAGTGAAAAAAGCCTTCATGACCATATTTCCTCATGGGATTCTCTACTTAAATGGAATGAAAACGTTCCGTTTTCAAAACAAATTGTGACAGGTGATGAAAAGTGGATACTGTACAATAATGTGGAACAGAAGAGATTGTGGGGCAAGTGAAATGAACCACCACCAACCACACCAAAGGCCGGTCTTCATCCAAAGAAGGTGATGATGTATATACGGTGGGATTGGAAGGGAGTCCTCTATTATGAGCTCCTTCCGGAAAACCAAACGATTAATTCCAACAAGTAATGCTCCCAATTAGACCAACTAAAAGCAGTACTTGACGAAAAGCATCCAGAATTAGTCAACAGAAAACGCATAATCTTCCATCAGGATAATACAATACCGCATGTTTCTTTGATGACCAGGCAAAAACTGTTCCAGCTTGGCTGGGAAGTTCTGATTCATCCACCGTATTCACCAGGCATTGCACCTTTGGATTTCCTTTTATTTTGTATTTACAAAATTCTCTTAATGGAAAAAATTTCAATTCCCTGGAAAAGGCACCTGGAATGGTTTTTTGCTCAAAAAGATAAAAAGTTTTGGGAAGATGGAATTATGAAGTTGCCTGAAAAATGGCAGAAGGTAGTGGAACAAAACAGTGAATATGTTGCTCAATAAAGTTCTTGGTAAAAATGAAAAATGTGTCTTTTATTTTTTATTTTATTTCTTTTAACATCTTTATTGGAGTATAATTGCTTTCAATGGTGTGTTAGTTTCTGCTTTATAACAAAGTGAATCAGCTATACATATACATATATCCCCATATCTCCCTCTTGGGTCTCCCTCCCACCCTCCCTATCCCACCCCTCTAGGTGGTCACAAAGCACCGAGCTGATCTTCCTGTGCTGTGCAGCTGCCTCCCACTAGCTATCGGTTGACATTTGGTAGTGTATATATGTCCATGCCACTCTCTCACTTCGTCCCAGCTTCCCCTTCCCCCTTCCCCTTTCCCGTGTCCTCAAGTCCATTCTTTACGTCTGTGTCTTTATTCCTGTCCTGCCCCTAGGTTCATCAGAACGATATTTTTTTTTAGATTCCATATATATGTGTTAGCATACAGTATTTGTTTTTCTCTTTCTGACTTACTTCACTCTGTATGACAGACTCTAGGTCCATCCACCTCACTACGAATAACTCAGTTTCATTTCTTTTTATTGCTGAGTAATATTCCATTGTATATGTGTGTTACATTTTCTTTATCCACTCATCTGTCAATGGACACTTAGGTTGCTTCCATGTCCTGGCTATCGTAATAGCACTGCAGTGAACATTGTGGTACATGACTCTTTTTGAATTATGGTTTTCTCAGGGTATATGCCCAGTAGTGGGATTGCTGGGTCGTATGGTAGTTCTAGTTTTAGTTTTTTAAGGAACCTCCATACTGTTCTCCATAGTGGCTCTATCAATTTACATTCCCACCAACAGTGCAAGAGGGTTCCCTTTTCTCCACACCCTCTCCAGCATTTACTGTTTCTAGATTTTTTGATGATGGCCATTCTCACCGGTGTGAGGTGATACTTCATTGTAGTTTTGATTTGCATTTCTCTAATGATTAGTGATGTTGAGCATCCTTTCATGTGTTTGTTGGCAATCTGTATATCTTCTTTGGAGAAATGTCTATTTAGGTCTTCTGCCCATTTTTGGATTGGGTTGTTTGTCTTTTTGGTATTGAGCTGCATGAGCTGCTTGTAAATTTTGGAGATTAATCCTTTGTCAGTTGCTTCATTTGCAAATATTTTCTCCCATTCTCAGGGTTGTCATTTCATCTTATTTATGTTTTCCTTTGCTCTGCACGCCTTAAATGCTTGAGGAGAACTTTCTCCAGGCAGCAAACTCCACTTCCCAGTGTGATAGGAACTCAAAGATATTAACGCAAAGGTGCTGAGTTCAGGTACAGCACTGTCCTTGCCAACTCTATGAACTTGGTCAAACCACCCTTCTTATGTTGTTTCTTCATCTATTATATGTCTAGAATAAAACAATGCACCCTTTACTTGGATGAGGCATTTCAAGAAAGTCCTTTTGACATGCTCAAAATGTAGTATTTCTCTTTGGTGGACTGAGAAATGTGCACAATACGTTTTCCTGCTGCTTTCCCTCTCATCCCTCACCTGTCTCAGATTCCCATTGTGTGTGTCTATGCTGGGGGGATTGAGAGTGGGAGAAGGCTGTAGGTTACTGTCACGGGGTAGGGTTCAGAAATAGGGCTAAGATCTCTGTTTTTCACTTAATCTGACAATTAAAACAGATATTAGTGGCTTATCTTTAAAATATGTCAGAATCTTTTTCATCAAAATAGTAGCATCAAAGAGGTTGCAAAAAGGTCAGCATAGTAAAATGTTTTGTGTCCATCCATCCACCTCATAGGGTTGTACATAGATATGAGAATAAAACAATCTATAGGGTTACGGACACTAAGTTGCTGTGTAAGGGCTAAGTGTTACTGTTGTAAACCAGCATGCCTTTGCTTGAAAACTATTGCATTTGAGATCCACTACTAGGCAATATCTTAACCTCTCTGAGTTGGCAGGATATGGGGAAAATTAATAATCAGTGTATGGGGGGGGGGTCAGTCAAGGACAGCTCCCGTGAGGAGATGAAATCTGGGCCAGGTCTCCAAGGCGGTGATCCACACGGATTTGCGGAAACAAGGGTGTGAAGAGCTCTGGGGGCTGGAGGTAAGAATTGGCAAGCTGGGGGCTGGCCCTGGGCATCAGCTCCTTGTGGTCTTCCACTGCTGACAGGAGTATCTCTTGCTTTTTGTGTGAGAATATGAATGAGTTCTATTAGTTCAGCTACGCAGGAAGAGCTCTCGCTCTGTGATTGATCCCCAGGCTGTCAACAGGCAACCGAGGTGTATGAAGCAGACGGGCAGCCAGCCCCTCTTCCTCTACCTGCCTTCCCCTTCCTAGTCAAGAGCTGACAAGACACCTCCTCCTCCCATAAATCATCAGTCTGGCCACACCCAGATGGGGAGAGAGGAATGTTTTCTATTTTCATTATTATATTTTTAGCCACTCACGCTATCAGGCTTTGTAAGCACCCTAAGATTTCAGAGAGTAAATCATTAATATCCTATGTGGGAAAGTCAGTCGTATGTAACTGCAGCATTGGCAAAGTAAATGGAAAGTGGAAGGCTAGAAGCAAGGAATTAATTATTCTGTGTTGCAGACAGAACTAGGGCAGGTGTTTATGGGTTCCATCTAGCCGCTACCATGGCTGCGCTGGCTCTAATTAGTGAGATCATGTCCATGGGGCACATCTTCCCATTCCCTGCCAAGCAGCCCTCTAGCCCCAGCAATATTACTGTGAATTCAGGAAAAATAGAATCTCTATTGATAAGATTCCCTGAGGGGATGGTGTATTAGAAAGTCACTTCCCTTCCATTCAGGCAAGTTTTGTTAGAATAGCCATTCTGGACATTTCTCAAATATACACTTAAGAGAACATTATTATGGTTCCCAGGGGAGAAAGGAGGGTGGGGAGGGATAAATTGGGAGCTTGGGATTGACGTATACACACTACTATATATAGAATAGTTAACTAATAAGGACCTACTGTATAGCACAGGGAACTCTACTCAATACTCTGTGATGACCTATATGGGAAAAGAATCTAAAAAAAAGAGTGGGTGTATGTATATGTATAATTGATTCACTTTGCTGTACACCTGAAGTTAACACAACACTGTAAATCAACTATACTCCAATAAACATTAAAAAAAAAAAAAAAGAGAACATGAGGCCAAACATCACCTTTGGGAGTTACAGCAAATGGGTCTGGGATGGAAACGGTCTCCCCAACTTACATGGGGATTAATAAATGTACCCTCGAGTGGGTGTAAAATAATGAGAATTTAAAGAATTGGTCCTAAGAGAATTGTTATCCTCTTGGCTCCAAATCCTTTCGCTTCTGTTGACGTCTTCTGTCCCCTGATCGGGACCTCATGATCCTCACTCTGTATCTCTTCTGCCTTTTGTCTCTGGCAATTTCCAATCTCAATTCAACAACCGCCATGGCTGTTAAAGCTGCCTTGCATGTGGCGTTATTTTGATGTTATTGCACTAAAAGACCTCTCCAACAGGGGCGAGGGCAGTCAGGATCACAGAGGGCGAAGAGGGCAGGTACTGCTCCTCTGCCATGTGAAGCCTTGGGCTCAGGAAGCGGGAATCCTCAAGACAGTCTTAAGGATGGTGCTGGAGCTGTGGCTCCATACTGTTGCCTTGAAGGTCTGGTTCCCAGGCTGCTCGGGTTGAGGCTGACCAGCTTCTGTGCAAGAGACAAGACGGCCTTGTGGGCCTAGGGCCTGGCTGAAGAGCTCTCATTTTTAAGGGGGTCTGCCTCCTTTTTTTTTTGGTCATCTCTTTTCTGGGGTTTCAGAGGCTGACTCATATTCAGTAAATAGTTCGGCTGTGACCTGGACATGAGTGTGTACAGGGCTGTTGCATTGCATCACTCCGTGATGGCCCTGCATATTTAGAAAACATAGCAAAGCAACACTTTGCTGGGTAAATAAGGTGTGCACTCCTAGAACGAGGACTACAGCGTTAAATGAAACAACGCACACGTGTTCATGCACACATACCCACACATCTTGCTTCTAATTATTAGCTTCAAGAACAAAATGACATTTTCTTACTTAATCTAGCACAGGATGAAAAATTTAATATGATTTTATTTCCTTTCTCTCTACATTTTCTACTCCATCCTTCCCTTCCCTGTCACATTTCCTTGAATTTTTTCATAGGGTTTGGGAATTTAGATTGAGATTATTAACAAATTAATTTCTTTGTAATGACAGTCGCCAGCCCTATGCTGGACACTAATGTAAGCCTTTTACATTTAATCCTCACGACAAGATTTATTTTTGACATTTATAGTAACTTTTATAACCATATTAACAATAATTATTTGGACAACTTATTACGCTAATTTATTCTTCCTTTATTCTCTGACTTCCCCAGTTCTGACTTTCTGGTTCTAACTCATCTCTTGGCAATGTGGGGCATGTCTGTTTTCAGGAAGTATGATACACATGGTGAACATATTTGGAACAGCTGAGACTGTTTCTGTTCTCCTTGTACATGTGTGAGAGTGTGTCAGGATCAGAGTTGAGTCCACAATATTTACCCTCAAAAATCATGTAGAATTAATTCATTCATTTAGGATTTTAGGGAAGATGTCATCATTCATCTGATTTTTGTTCCTTTGAAGTAGTGTACTATATCTTGTAGAGTGCTTTTACTTTTTTTCTTTAGCTTTGAAATGGAAAAAATAAATAAGAGGAACCAGGAGAGTCAAGGTGTGGCCATGATTCTATTATTTTGGCCTTTCACTCAAGGATCCCTTTAGATTTTCTGGCTCAAGCTGGCACTGAGCAGGTAGACAGTTGGGGTTTTCCCACATGAATATAAAGGAGGGAGAGAAGTAAAGGGGATGAAGACTCTGCAAGGGAGCAACTATAATGAGGAATTTGGAACCTAGATTGTACTAAGCAGAAAGTAAAGACAGCAGGGACATAACGGATAATGCAGTCATGGAGAGAGTCGATGGCGGGGAGGGCTTGATGGGGATAGACGATTACATCATTGGGGGTGCTAAAATAAACTAACTGGAAGACAGGAAGTACTCTTGAGGGTGGAATTCCCAAAATGAAGATTTTTGTGATGATTCTGTTTCATTTAGGGAATACCTGTGGGACGGGTGGGGGAGCTGGGATGGATGGGGGATGATGTGGAGGTCCAGTAGCTGATCATCTAGGCTAGGTTTGTGGTCGGTTATGCCCATGGATGTTGGATTTGCTAAGACGATGCCAGAGGGAGGAAGATAGACTGATTCTAGAAGTCTAGAGTGAGTGCAGAGTAAGACTAGGCGGTCAGTTAGATTACAAATTTGAGAGGGGTTGACGGCTGCAGGGCACGGCCTCTAAGCAGGGTGCTGGAGGGACTATTTGAAAGCACAGTGGGAGTGGGGCAAGGAGGACTCCTACTTCTGTCTCACAGGGAGAGGTGAATTGAAAAGGCAGTAAGCTGTGACAAAGAGAGTGGCGTGGACATATATACACTACCAAACGTAAAATAGATAGCTAGTGGGAAGCAGCCGTATAGCACAGGGAGATCAGCTCGGCGCTTTGTGACCACTTAGAGGGGTGGGATAGGGAGGGTGAGAGGGAGGGAGACCCAAGAGGGAGATATGGGGACATACGTATATGTATAACTGATTCACTTTTTTATAAAGCATAAACTAACACACCATTGTAAAGCAATTATACTCCAGTAAAGATGTTAAAAAAAAAAGAAAGGCAGCAGCTGGGTAAGCCTTCAGGGGAGGCAGTGGCCTCAGAGGGTAGCCAGGTTAAAGAAGAAGGGGAAGGAGAAGTTTAGGGAGGAATGAGAGTGCTTTCTGGTCACAGGCCACGAGTTCTAGAGAGTACAGGTCAAGGGTAGGGTGGCTTAGCGTGGACGATGCTCAGATTAATATAAGAACGATGAATTGGTTGGTGCTGGATTACCAAGTAGGTGAGATTTTGATCAGTCACTTGGGTAAACAGGTGTAAAGAGGAGGCAGAGGCAGTTTCATGGGCATGTCACCTGGGTGGTCACGCAGGGGCTCCTGCTTAGAAGGGCTTCCTGCTTGGTTTAATGTTCTGCTGTGGCTACCTTAACGTGTCTAACAATTTTTGAACACAGAGCCCTGCGTTTTCTTTTGCTCTGGGCTCCACGAATTTTGCAGCTGCTCCTGGGACAGGGTTAGGTGTGGGGAGAGTGCAGTCCCCGCACTGCATGTGGTGCTGTGGGTGTGCTGGGCTGACCGCCCAGGCTTTACCAGTCTCTTTGCCCTTCCCGGTGGTGCTGGTGTAGACTATTTGTGTCAGTCGACTGATCCAAGGCTCAGCTTCACTTCCTTCCCACACATCTCCCAGTTGGAATATTTGGGGGGTTCTGCTTGGGTCTCTTATTCTAACTTTGTCAGTTGTTTGTGGAAAGGAATAGACCACATCAACCTTTCTTCAAACCAGCCAATTGTATAGGATGTCCTATTGAAGTTCCTAAAAGTTTCTAACATGAAAATGTCTCTATTTCTCTGTGTGCACCACTGATAGGTTTCCCCCTAATTTTATGAACTTTGGTCATTTTGTGAGAGCTGGGGTGTAACAAAGAAGAAGACATATAGTTATGTGTATTCAAAACACCATTAGAAGAGATTTTACTTTCTCTTTCTTAATATGTTCTCCCCTCTTTTTATTTTATTTTTTGTTTTTCTGCCATACAGAATGTCTTTTGTTTAAATTGAAGTATAGATGATGTATAATATTATATAAATTACAGGTGTGCAGTATAGTGGTTCACCACTATTAAGGATTTTACTCCATTATAAAGTATTTATTATATTCCCTGTGATGTACAGCATATCTTTTAGCTCATTTTAAACCTAATAGTTTGTACCTCTTAATGTGCTACCCCTATATTGCCCCTCTCCTCTTCTCTCTCCCCGTTGGTAACTACTAGTTTGTTCTTTATATCTGTGAGCCTGCTTCTTTTTTGTTATATTCACTAGTTTGTTGTGTTTTTCAGATTCCACATATAAGTGATACCATATAGTGTTTGTCTTTCTCTGTCTGACTTATTTCACTTAGCATAATGCTCTCCAAGTCCATCCATATTGCTTCAAATGGCAAAGTTTCACATTCAGCTGTTGATGGACACGTAGGTTGTTTCCATGTTTTGTCAATTATAAATAATGCTGCTATGAACATTGGGGTGCATTGAATTAGTGTTTTTGTTTTTTTCAAATATATACCCAGGAGTGGAATTGCTGGTTCATATGGTAGCTCTATTTTTAGTTTTTTTTGAGAAATCTCCGTACTGTTTTCCACAGTGGCTGCACCAATTTACATTCCCACCAACAGTGTATGAGGGTTCCCTTTTCTCCATATCCTCACCAACACTTGTTATTTGTGTTCTTTCTGATGACAGCCATTCTGACAGGTGTGAGGTGATACCTCATTGTGGTTTAGATTTGCATTTCCCTGATGATTAGCACCTTTTCATGCACCTCTTGACCATCTGTATTTCCTCTTTGGAAAAATGCCTATTCAGTTCTGCCCATTTTTAAATCGGGTTTTTTGTTTTTTGATGTTGAGTTGTATGAGTTGTCTATATATGTTGGATTCCCCTAACTCTTTTTAAAGGATCAGGGCGTATATCCTTGTCTTCCAAGTTCTCTTTGCTCTGAGAGACACTTGTATCATTAGACATAGCTGATGGCTATATAATTTAATTTTGGTAAGTTGCCAATTCTCATTGTTAACTATTAATGCAAGAAAAGAGAACTATTGACTACACGAAAATCAATTCAGGGTTGATCTGTCAGCACCTGATGTAGTATCAATGGGTTACTTCTTTCTGAAAAGGAATTACCTTTTCTTTTTTTTTTCCTATATACCCTGTTGCCTATATTGACTACACATACTTCCAAGCACCAACATCATCAACTTACTGCTGTATTTCACATTAAGTGTGTGAGAAAAAAAAACTTAACATAGCGGAAATTAGTTTCCTGTGCATTCAAAATGAGATCTAAATAAGCAAGACCTACAGGGGAAATGACCTTATTCATCTTGTTTATTCTTCACATTTTATCTCACTTAAGGAGGGTGAAAATCAAGTTCTTTTTGCCTTCTGACATGCAGTGTGGCCTGCACAGCCTGTGACAGTTATGGATGTGGGGAGGACGATGTGTGAGGGCTTTTGAATGTCATCAGTTCAGCCAGATACCAGGGCTTTCTGTTCAATTCAACAGAGAGTATATATGCCTAATAAAGATGCTAACAAAATGTTACACAAATGAGCCTGCCACTGGAAGGGAGTCGGGGGTCACTGGAATTTATGACACGCCTATTATATGTTAGTTGACAGCTCCCTACTTTTATTTGTCATTTCAGCAGATGAAATGACAATGCTGTGTGGTTTATTTCCCATTTCTCATGGAAGGAAACAGACACAGAGGGGTTAAGGATGCTGGTCCTATGTTATAAGTCATGGACAAAGCCAAGCATGCCTAGATATAAAGCATGTGCTTTTTCCAATTCCTGTGTATTATTTTCTGGGTTCCCACATGTGGGGTTGTAAAGAGCTAGTTCCACAGTGAAAATGGATATTGAAGCAAGGTTTAAGTACAGCTCGCCCTTTCTTTTGGGTCAAGATGCATGCTTGGACTGGTATCCATTTGGACACCATGGGGGAGAAGACTTGGCATTTTGTAGGACTTGAGTTTGATACATCCTGCCCTGCTGGCTTCCCCCAGCATTTCCCTGCAGTTCAATTCCTAGGTGTGTTCTGATGCTTCTCCTCTCAGCCTTCACTCATGAGAAGTGGTGTGTGTGTGTGTGTGTGTGTGTGTGTGTGTGTGTGCGCGCGCGCGCACACACACACACACACGCACTTGCTTTGGGGCAGGATGAAAATGAAAACTATTAAGGTATTGAGCATTTGGCAGATTAACACTTTATCCACAGGCATTAAAATTGTCAATCTCCGGCAAGAGAATCAATCCCAACCTTTATCTGAATAAGCTTTTAATTTTTTCTTTGCGGAGAGATGAGTTGGAATATTGAAGAGAAAAGCAGTGTGCGTCTTGACTTGCTTAAAAGCTTCTTTCCTGTTCCCAGCAGATTATGCTTTCTACTTTACCCTCTTCCATCCAGATCTGCCTGATCTGAAGTTTTGAAACCATATTTGTACTGCTATGATCATCTTCTAGACAGCATCCCTCTGACCCAGATGCACAGTGGGAGTACCTTTTGGTCTGTTGGGGATGTTAGTATGATGCCAGTGATATTTTATCCCTGGAGTTGGCTGAAAGCCTTGGATTTGTGGGGCAAATGTAATTTTCTAATAAAATACTTGGCTTAAATATGCATGGGGCAGTTGCCGAATTTGTTGGAAATTCTACTTGCTGTCCAGAGAGGTTATATCTCCACAACAGCCATTTCTCCCTAAAGCTTGGGCTCCCGTTCACTTTAGCAACATGGGATATCTACCCAGATAAGAGATATAAAAGATGTAATTTGTGCTTTCTAAGTCTATCTAAGTAACATAGTAACGAATTCCTTTCCTTTCTCCCTTCCTTAAATATCAGTGCATAAAGAGTATATGCTGGGAACTAGAAATTTCGAGACTAGGAAAACCCAGTGTGTGACCTTAGAAAACAGGCATGTTAAAACACTGATTAGAACCCAATAAAAAATCATTACAGGTAAAGGGCATCAGAGAAAGTCTTATAAGAGATGTTATCTTTGGGCAAATCTGGAGAATGGGTATGAATTTTCCATGCTGAGAAGGCAGGAGAAAGGCACTTCAGGCAGAAGACGGATATGAAAGAGTTTGACTTGCTTGGGAAAGAGTAGTTGCGGTGAAATTCGCATTAATATGTGAAGGATAACAGCAGGAAGGGAGGTGATAAAATGTGTTGGGGCTATTGAAGGCCATAAACCCTAAATGCTGTGGTAAGGAGTCTGAATTTTATCCTACAGGTGATGGGAGCCATTGAAGGTTTTCAGTAAGAAGAGTGCCATGGGAAGATTTGTATTTTAGAATAGAAGCTAATGATGTGTCGAGGTAAACTTAGCTGATTGAGGGTGAGGAGGGATTAGAGGGCAGGATTCCCAGTTGAGGCTATTTTACTAATCGAGCCGAGCACCTGAATTATGTAACTGGTGATGAGAATAAAGGGGAGTCATATGTTCAGGTGACATTGTGGAGACTGAATGGTTGGGACTTAGTTACTGAACATGGGCTGGGGACGTGGGAAATGCTAGGAATGGTCCCCAGTTTCTAATTGGACAATGGAGGGGATGGTGGTGACCTTCACTAAGCAAAGAGCACAGGAAGAGGAGTGGTTTGTTGAGGGGATGAGGGAGGATAGGGCATGTTACATTGGAGGCATGGCCTTCTCTAGCACTAGTAGCCTTGGATGAAGAACCAGTTTCCTCCAGGGAGGTGCCAGTGGAGTTCTCCCTCCTTTCACAGTAATCTTCAAGGCTCAGTAGGACTCTGCCACGTGAAGAGCTGTATCATCCTGAGCTCTCCGTCCTAACAGATGCAAGCACAGCTAATCAGCAGCATCAGAGATGTATGAGCGGCAGCAAGGGGGTGTTTGCAGCTCAGGCTGAATGACCAGGGCAAGCCACAGCTTTACTCTAATGCAGTGTGACGGTGGTATCAGGCCAAAGCTTACTGCTGATAAATTTCAGCTTTGTCCTCAAGTCATGATCACTCAGTATTCAAAAAAGCTACCTACAGCAGCTTCTAAATCCAAGCCAAATGCCCAGAGCCATTATGGGGACTCTCCCCTGATGACAATTTTCATTCCTCAGCGCCTGGCGTTGCCACTGGTGATTAGGACACTGACAATGTACCGGCCAAAATGTCCTCTTGGGGAGTCATTCTGCACCTGTCTGGGTGAACAGAAGTGGTGAGTAAGGCAGACAGATATGGACTGGCTAGCCAAACACAGAAAAGATAGAACAGAAACTCTAAAACCTTGTTGAACCAGAACATGGCATGAAGGAGAAACACATTTTTCCTAAATACAAACTCCTGCTTTATGCAAGTCATCTCAGTGGAAAACACTCTTACTGGCCAGCTCTTCCAAGAATTCTTACAGTGTATGGAGAAAGCAATGTCCCAGCGTTGGTGAAATGCCCTGATGGTGTCTTCGACCATTTGTTGAGAGTCAGGGAATGTAAAGGGAAAGTGATAGAGAATAGTTTCCTGTGCCTCCCATTAGCAATCATTAAGCAAGCTTCTAGAGGGCCAACCATGGATTGGGAGGTCCTGCTGTTTCCCAGTGACAAAGTCAGGGGAAGAAGCTGAAAGCAAGAAGCATGAGTGATGGATCAGGAAAGACCAGTGGAGCCCCACCAGCTCACCATGATCTGTGGCATCCCTCTCTTTTCTCTGCACTCATTGTCATCAATGCACAAAGAAGCTTTGTAGTTGTCTGGCCCAAGGCCAGCACGGCCCATCAAATTTTATCTGTATTCTCTGTGTAAGGAGAAAATCACAAGTCACAAAATTGAAGACAGGAGCAATTAATGTGGAACATGCACAGCTAAATAAGCTATTTAAATGTATGACTACAAATTCCCAGGTCTGCCCATTGGGATGGGGACCAGCAATAGAGCCCTCATCAAACGTTCCAGAACTGTTTGCCGGGCAGATATCTCAGTGCAAAACCCCAGGGGGGCTGTCGGGAGATGCTTATGAATTATTTTTATGAAGAGTCTGTGAGGCTCAGTGGTGGAGATTTTCTTGGCTGATCTGGGTGGACAGGCAGAATGCTGGGTCTTAGGGTGAAGCATTCATTTCTCTTCTGTTCTCCAGATGGAGTCAAATTTGGCCAGAGAGGCATAGTACTTGGTAGACTGAAAGTGAGCGTCAGCTGAGCTTGGATTCTTGGGTTTTTGATTATCTAAGGAGACTCTGAGTGGGCCAATTTTCCTTCATCCTGAATGTCAGGGGAAGATAGGACAAAGCAGGCTCAGAAATATTCCCCTTTCCTAGAGACTTTTATGGTAATTTTATAGTGTTGCATGATTCAAATGTTTGTAGGGATTTTCAAACTTCGAGTAAAAGTTGGAAAAAGACTACGAAACTGGATTGGCTAGATTAGCTGAGATGGTGATGACAACTGCTGACTTGGAAGTTTTCCTAGACACGTAGTGATAAAGTAAATAATTTTATCATTTTTTCCCAGGAAATTCCTTGGAGTCCATGAATTCTGCTTTTTTTTTTTTTCCAGACTAAGAAATTGTCATATTTTAAAAGGACACAATTCTTCAGGTCATTGCCTTCTAGATTATTTGAAGTCAAAGAATCTTTCTGTTTAAAAATTACTTAAAATATAGGAAATTTGATGATTCATTGTGAAGTTGACCTCTTTGCTTTCTGGCACAGTCCTGGATTCAATCGGGGAATAAATGAACTGTTACAGGATTGCTATAAAATTGTCATTAATAAAAGAAAGGATCCTGATTTAGAAATATCTCTTCACAACCTCCATATATAAAAAAGAAATTCTTCGAAAAACTTAAAAGAAGACCCAGCTAGCTATTGCTTGTCTCTGGGAATCCTTCGTAGAAATTTCATAGAGAGGTAAAATGCATTAAAATGGGAGTCAAAAGGCTTTATCATTAACATAACAAGCTTAGGCAAACCAAACCATTTAACCTTCCTGGCTTCCATTTTCTCATCTGTGTAATGAGAAGGTTGGATGGAGTGATGTCTAAGGGCTGGCTTCTATCCGCTCCCTATCCCTTTCCAACCGTAATTGCTAAAGACTTACATCCTTGCTAGTCAGATGCACAAGATGTGTCCTGGGACCAGCAGCTTCCAGATCACTCCCAGGTGATTATGAGAAATGCAGTATATTGGCCTCTACCCTAGACCTACTGAATCAGGATCTGCACATTAATAAGATCCTGGGTGATTCATACGCACGTGAACATTAGAGAAGTGCTGGTCTACAACCCGCGGATTCCTTTCTTTTGTACCCTACCATCCTTGTTCTACCACTTTTTTGGCTGGGCATATCCCTTTCCTCTGTACCTTCAATTTCCCCCTCCCTCCCTCATATACATTTTAGGGTCCTGCTTCAAACAGACTGAGCTCCTGGAACAGGATACCACTGACTGGGTCTTGATTGCCATTCTACTCAAGTCAGCTGTATGTAATTCATGTCTTAGGTAACTGATACTGCTTGTCTCCGTAAAGACTTTTGGTATGGTTACAGATAATTATCTGATTGGCTGTTATATACTTACTAGGATGACTAATTTGGTGCCCAGAGTAGACAAAACAGACAGGGTTTCGATCTAGATTCCACCTTACCAGTTTTATAGCTGCCAGGAAATGTTGCATGTTACAAATGCGTCTGAAAGTACACATTTACTTTCCTTCGCTGTAAACCTTCTGCGGCCCAAATACATCAGATACTTTAATAATGCACAATATCTTCATCCAGAGTTGACTAAGGAACATTTATTTGCAATGACTGAGTTGTTCCATGCGTTTAAGATTAATTACTGTGTGCATTCCAGCTCTGAGAACTGATTCCAGTGTTCCAGTTTCAAGGGCAGACATTACCAGACAGTTATGCTCTGATTATATGGTAGTTGATTTTCAGTTTTCAAGGTTAGGATTAATAGAATAAATACAGTGCAAACACAACATTGACATTTTTAACCTCTTTTTCCTACTGAAAGAGAAAATCATTTTTTCCCTGAACTTGCTGAGCCAGCTGTCTTTGTACAGAAAAAGGCCCCCTCCTGTTATTAGCTATTGCTGGAAATGGGAGAGGCGGCTGCTGGACCAGAGCAGGCTTGGCTGCCACTGTCAGAAGTGGGACAGCTCTTAGCCTGGGGACAGTGCTCTTTTGCCTGATGAGTTAAGAGTGACAGCACAAAGAATTTGTATAGGATGGGAAAGAAGTGGAGGGGACTCAAACCCAAGTAGGGCAGGGCGCATAAGGCAACACATCTTTAGCATGAGAAACCGCTACATTCACAGTTAAGGTTAGGATAGTCAGAACTTCCAACAGGATAGTCAGAACTCTAAGATTGGTGAACTTTCTTGCTTACCCTGTATCAGGGGTCGACACAGTATATGCCCCATGGGCCAGATCTTGACAGCTGCCTATCTAAAAAAATAAAGTTTTAAAACTTTGGACCACAGCAATCCCCATTCATTTATGTACTGTCTATGGCTGCTTTTATGTTACAAGGACAGAGCTGAGTCATTCCAGCAGAGACCTTATAGCCTGCAAAGCCTAAAATATTAGCTATCTGGTCCTTTATAGAAAAAGCTTGCTGACGTATATCCCATTTTATTCTTGAATTTTAAATATTATGGAAGAGGGGAAAGTCGATGAATTTCAGTTAGGATCATCATTTATGATGAAACTTCATCCTACTATAATATACACTTTGTTCCTGAACAACAGTCAGAATAGCCTGATTTAAAAGATGGGCAAATGGCTTGAACAGATGACAGGCAACTGGCCAACAGATATAGGAAGTGATGTTCAACATCGTTAATTACCAGGCAAATGGCATATCAAAACTGTAATGAAATATTACATCACACCTGTTAGGACTGGCTATTATCATAAAAGGAAAGATAACAAGCACTGGTGAGAGTGTGAAGAAATTGGAACCCTTGTGCACTGCTGGTGGGAATGTAAAGTGGTGTAGCTACTATGGAAAACAGTATAGTGGCTCTTCAAACAATTAAAAATAGAATCACCATATGATCCAGCAATCCCATTTCTGGGTATATCCAAGATAATTGAAGTCAGGATCTCAAAGAGAGCTCTGCACTCCTATGCTATTGCAGTGTTATTTACAATTGCCAAGATACGGAAGCAACCCAAGTGTTCATCTGTAGATGAATGGATAAAGAAAATGTGGTATATAGATACAATAGAATATTATTCAGCCTTAAACAACAGGAAATCCTGACACTTGTGACATCATGGATAAACCTTGAGGATATTACGCTAAATGAAATAAGCTAGACAGAGAAAGACTGCATGATTCCACTTGTATGAGGTATTTATAATAGTCAAACTCATCAAAGCAGAGATCACTATAGTGGTTGCCAGGGGCTGGGATGTTGGGGAAACGGGATATTCTTGTGCAATGGGTATTAAGTTTTACTAGAGATTGGCTGTTACATAGTGCCTATAGTTAGCAATACAATAGTGTGTACTTCAAAATTTGTTAAGAGAGTAGATCTTACCACAGAAAACAAGAAACAAAACCAAAAGGACACAAGGGAACTTTGGGAGGTGTTGGATCTGTCTGTTACCTTGATTGTGGTGATGGTATCGTGGGTGTTTGCATATGTCTAAACACATCAAACTGTACACATTTAAACAGTGCAGTTTTTTTTTTACATCCATTATACCTCAATAAAGCTCTTATAAAAAGAAAAGAGAGAAGTTAAGTAGAAACTCTATGACAGGGACTTCCCTGGTGGTCCAGTGGTTAAGAATCTGTCTTGCAATGCAAGGGATGCCGGTTCGATCCCTTGTGGGGGAACTAAGATCCCACCTGCCGCGGGGCAACTAAGCCTGTGCACCACAACTGGAGAGCCCGAGTGTTGCAACTGTAGAGCCCATGTGCTCTGCAGCCCGCGTGCAGCAACTAGAGAGAAGCCCACTCACCGCAACGGAAGACCCTGCGTGCTGCAACTAAGACGAGATGCACCCAATAAATAAATATTTAAAAAAACCAAAAAAACTCTAGGACAGATGTTTCCAGTTTTTTGCTATAGCACATTTTGAGTTGAGCCCTGCAAGAGATTGGGCTATGTCTCCCTCCCATTCTGTCTTTACAAAGGTTTAGCTTGGGGAGCGCATGGAAGGAAATTGTTAAGAAGACATCCTGGAGGAAATCACGTATGGCAGGAATTATTTTAAATATTTCACTTTGCTGACTCCTGAGTCTCAAAGGCCTCTTACCCAGTGCCTATTCTGAGTATTAGTAGCAGATCTACTGACATTAACATGAATTGGAGGACAACCCATAGAATACCCCTTCAATATTATTGGACAGTTAGCATCCATCTTATACTTCTTTTTAAAAAAAATTTTATTGGAGTGCAGTTGACTTTACAATGTTGTGTTACTTTCAGGTGTACAGCAAGGTGAATCAGTTATACATTTATATATACCCATTTGATTTCAGATTCTTTTCCCATATAGGTTATTACAGAATATTCAGTAGAGTTCCCTGTGCTATACAGCAGGTCCTTATTAGTTATCTGTTTTATATATAGTAGTGTGTATATGTTAATCCGAGTCTCCTAATTTGTCACTTCCTGCCATGTTTCCCCTTTGGTAACCATAAGTCATCTTATACTTCTTTTTAGTTCTAGTGCTAATACCAGTAACTAGCATTATTGAAAAACAATCTCCTAAAATGAAGAGTCTTTGTAGTATATTTATTACCCTGGTCTTGTAAACCAGAAAAGGAGAATAATATATCTCCCTAAAACTCAAGGAAGAAGCCTAAGATCCACCATCAGCACCCAAAGCTGAAATTACACTTAAATTATCCCCTGATACTTGTTATGGGACATTCCCATAATTTTTAAGTACTATGTCGGTATTAAACTAGCATTGTTTTCCTCCCATAAATGGCTGTGTACTTTGTGCATATTAAAATATATCATTGCTACAGTGTGAGGTAGTTAAGAGTAGAAAGCAACTTTACAGTCATGGCCTGTGAAATTGCAGGTTCTACTGCAGTGTTGTGTTGCTAAAGGCCAGTACTAGTTATATTATGATAAGCATGAAGATTCAGATTCTCTGGGTCAAAAAACAGCAAAACTCTGATAAGTGTCTGGAAAAAGTTAAAGGAAGGAAAACAGCCCCAGCAAACACTTTCAAAGGAATAGTTTTAACTTCTTCCTTTCACTTCCTTTTTTCTATTAGATTTTTTCTTTGGTTAGATTTAAATTTTAATCTAGATCCATAGGTCTAGATTTTCCCATGTCATAAAAAAAACAATGGCATAGAATTTGGAAAGAACAGTCTTTAGAGCCATGGCAGGTTTTGACTCCTAGCTCAATAGCTGTTACACTAGCTATATGATTTTGGACAAGTTCATTGATTTGAGTGTCTGTTTCCTCATCTGTGAAACAGGTGTAACAACAAAAGCCCTATGTGTTAATGTATGTGAAATGAATGAAATAATGTTTATAACAATTCCAGGCACTATCCTGCACATTAGTAGGTTAGGAAATTAGTAATAAATTAGGTTAATATGTTAGTGAATAGCTTAATAAAAATTTAAAGCCCTGTCTATTCTCATACTTAAAGGGCAGTATTATCCCATCTTGTTTTGAGTCAGAGTAGCAGAACTGGCTGCCATTTGCATTGGAGTGACTTATTTTTAAATCTGGATGGCTGTTTTCAAAACTAAACTAATAAAAGATTCAGGATAGTGAGAAATTAAATCATGGTCTAATTGTTTTCTACCAGATCCAGTTTTATGCACCTCTCCAGATCCATATGATCTAAGAGGCCTGCCTGCCTCTTAGGCCTAAGCTGCTGTCCTGGAAAGCCTTGGCCAATGCTTTTAGCACCTTGTTTCCTGAGACCCCAGGTTGGCTCTGTCACTGGAGGCAGAGGCTGGGTGTTAGCATTCTTCTGTTGCCATGGCAACTCCAATGCCAGGTCCAGTTGACCAGATGCACAGGTGCTATTAGAGGGCGGGGTGACACAACCTGGAAGTGAGGAGGAGTCAACACCCTCTGGGGGCGGCTTTAACCAATAAGAACATTCAACAGAAGATAGTAAGGAGTCCCCAGACATATCTGTCACCTTTCTCCCTGAAGGATGCTCCAAGACACAGTGAGTCTGTAGGCTTTGCAGAGACATGATAAGCAACAGGCTGGGTTTTCTTAGTTTTTACATTTAGTGACATTTTTATAAATTTTTATTACATCGTCTCTTTTATCTTTATATAGGTATAAAATCTCATATGAAAAATAAGATTCGTGAAGATAATTTTAACTCTATTAAGACAGGACAAAAATCATACATAATAATGAGGAAATTTAGGGTGAGAAATGAAGTAAAGTAGAACCAGTGAGCCTACCAAAGGCAGAGCTAGGCTGGCTTCTGGGTCTTTTCAATCCAGTCTTAAAGTCTCTCCAGTACAGCACACTTGTGCTCCTACCTGCATTCCGCACAGCGCGTGCACAGTAATGCAGTATCGTATAAAGCAGGGGTCAGTGGCTAACATTTTCTGCAAAGGGCCAGATGGTAAATATTTTTGCCTTTGTAGGCCATGAGGCTTCTGTTGCAACTATTCAACTTTGCCATTTCAGTAGAAAGCAGCCACAGACCACACATCAGCGAATGGGCATAGCTGTGTTCAGGACCAAATACATGATATGAGGGGCCTTGTGCAATATGACAATCCAAGGCTCTTTTTTCAAAAATTATCAAAAATTTCAAATCATCAGTAGCAGTGCATTAAACCAAATGGGGGACGCTTCTAAGTGTGGGGTCCTCGTGGCTGTACAGGTTACAAGCCCATGAAGCCAGATTTGGCTGTGCTCAAATAAAACTTTATTTTATAAAACAGGTGAAGGGCTGGATTTGGCCCATGGGCCAGTTTGCTGGACCCAACTGTAAAGAATCAAATAATAGCTGATCAAGAGGGTCCTGATTGCTGTTGATCTGCCTACTAAGCCATCCCTCAATTTTTTCCAATTATATGCCATGGCTGAAAGTCCGTATGTGGTCCTTGACCTAGAATTACCGTGGCCCTAGAAGCTAACAAGCCAACAGCAATGGATTCTGCCCTAAGTACATACCATGCTGCTCTTTCCTGGTTACCTCTGGGAAGACAAAAGAGGCCTTTTGGTTTCAGTTCTTTTTTACTCCAGGTAACTTTGTGTTGACTTTCCCTGGAAGTGTCCTTGACTTCTGAAATACCTTCAAAGACCACTTTTGAAATAAACACATAGTGATCCTTTCAGAAGCCTGTCAGCCTTTGATTAACTCTTGCCAACTTTCTAAGAGCATGTCTTGTCACTTTTCTTGAGTTTTCAGGGAGGCCTTTGTAGTGTCTGGAATATTTTTTTAAATCTGTTTTCACTTTCCCAAATCAAAACTAGGCTCCTGGCGTGTCCCCGGGATGGGTCTGCTGGTTTCCATCACATCCCTACTTTGACCTCTTGTGCTGGCCTATTGACTCAAGAGCCTCAACACTTTAAGGGGCTGATATATCTCCAGGTAGATGTGGAATTTTTAAAACTCCATGATGACATTAGTAGGAGTGCTACCTAGAGAACGGATTTGGTCTGTATAATTGGAATGGACACCTGGCTCTTCTTCCCATTCCTTATCTTTGGGACTTGCTTTTATATGAGGCAAGAAATAGATTCATAGAACGTGAGGACATTGAACAAAAATACGCATTTTTACAGGAAGCTCCAAAGTCCCTTACACAAAGTATGTAGCTGTAAGTAAAGAGCTCATATCAGGCTTGGGTTGGTCCAAGCCTGCCTGGGAGAAGGCCCCCCAGGCTTGTTTTCTTCCATCCTGATTCCCTTAGAAACTACAGAGTTAGAATAAATATGGAATGTTGGATCTGCCTTGTCTGCTATGTGGGAATGTGCCCAGCTGAGAAGACCTGTGAGCTGGGATGCAGGCCTCAGACCTATGTGACTGAAAAGCCTGGGGAGAAACTGAGACTGCAGCTTCTCTGCATCAAGATGATTCGCACACAGCTCAGCCCTTGTCCAGGGCAATGGTACCTGTGCCATGTAGGTGAGATGTAAGGTAGCTGCTGGGTCTCTTGATAAATTGAAGATGAATACCGGCTGCATCTCCTGTCCAGTGTCCTTTAATAAACCTAAGTCAAGCCTGGTATGAGTCGAAAGCCTATTATGTCTCCTGGTTCTGATTGTCAGTATGAACCCGTAACAGCCACTGTGGTGGAGGTCTTCATTCTGCCTGTGTCTTTAGATCCAGCATAGCACAGTGCTTAAGAACTTGGGCTTTGATTCTGACAACCTGGGTTCGAGTCCTGACTCCGTGATTAACTTCTATCCCGTTAGGAAGATTATTTAACCTCTCTGTGCTCCAGTATCCTCATTTGTAAATTAGAGGTAGTAATAATAATAATACCAATAATACCAACCTCAGAGTTGTGAGGATAGAAAGGGTTAATGCTCGATGGATCATAGCGTAATGACTGTCACAGGATGGGGTAGACAGGACTGCTCAGTGTGTATTAGTTACTACGGTTATTATTGAGAAAAGTCTTTCATGTTATCAAAATTTTCATGTCAAGAACATCTTCATCATTGTCACACATAAATGGAAGTTTGGCTTGATGTTATAATCTTCATTTTTCTCTTAATAGAGAAGGATGTAAACATTATATTCTATAAAATATTTTGGCATTGATGTCTGCATAATAATTTTCCCAGGGCCAAGTGAATCACTTTAATTTTCAATATTTATTCTTTCTAAATTTGTTAAACATTTTCTTTAGTTATATCTTTTGATATTGATTCTATTCCAACTGACCTCTATGTTAACTGAATTATTCAAGAATTCAGGAACTCTTCTTAATATTTATCTTTTCTTATTTCTCTTTTTTTGCTCATTATTTCTTTATTATTCTGTTTGTTTGGGTTGACATTCTGTTCCAATCTATTTTCTGTAGCTCTAATTCTATTATTTATTCCTTCTAATTCTTATTTATTTTACCAAACGATTTTTCCATTCTTTTACCTTTATGGTTGCAATGCCCCTTTTAGTTACCTGATAATGTGTGACTCCATATGACAACATTTTTTTCTTTTTAATCTTGATTTTTGGGGGGAGGTCCATTTCAGGTACTGGGTTTCCTTCAGCGTCTTTCCTGCTATTTCTCATCCTTGTTGTTTCTAAATACAACTTTCTGACTGTGGTCAGTCTTTTGGTTTCTGTTTACTTGTGCTTCCTGATGGTTATTTTGCACATTACCAGAAGAGTCGTAAAGGGAATTCCCTGGTGGTCCAGTGGTTAGGACTCGGTGCTCTCACTGCTGAGACCCCGGGTTCAATCCCTGGTCGGGGAACTAAGATCCCGCAAGCTTCACGGCACGGCCCTCCTCCCCCACAAAAAAAAAAAAGAGTGCTAGGGACACTGGAATAAGTTCCGTGCTCTCTTAGTCAATGGTAGAGCAGCCTTCCCAAGTTGGATGGTGTAATTCCAACTATCTGAAATAGTAAAGATATTGGAAGAAATATTATAATAAAGATACTGATAGAGTGCTTCTCCTGGATTTGGGTCTGAGAAATACACCATCTGGACGTGGTCCTTCATTTTACTCATACTACTCAGACCTCTCCTGGGAGGGAGGTTTACTTCATCAAGCTGATCAGTGAGAGAATCCACTTCTCTCCTACCCCAGCCACTCAGGCTCTGGCTGAGGGAACCACAGATGAAACATCAGGCTGGATGACAGCATCTCATTCATGTGGGAGATTGTAACCTGCCTATCAGGTTATGGGCATGATTAATTCAAGTGACTTTACGTTTGCTTTGCTCACTGTCAAGGCAGAAATGCTGCAACACTGCTGCCTGGGTCTGACTGGGAACCCAGGGTATAGAGCCAATATCTGAGCGAACACTCGGCAAGAGCACAAAGAAATAGCTCTGAATTCCAGGAGGAATGTGCAGAGCTGTGACAAGGCACATTTGCAAGTCAATCTGTGAGTCGGCTTAGAGACGTTATTACATTTGTACCCCCTAGCCACTCTGGGTACGGAGGAGGTAAATTTCTTCTGGCTACTGCATGGTAGTGCTGGGTGTTTCTGCAGTGGACAGCTTCTTGCTCTCTGGGGCTTTTTAATTTGAGTACACACCGATCTGAGAGCAGAGAGACAGGACTCCCTCGGGATTACTCACAGGGTTTAGATAGATTTCATTTGCCTGTATTTGTAGGCCCACATCATGGTGGGTTGTGGGGGGAGCAGGCCAGAGTGGGCCACACTCTGTATATTTGTCTTCCTACCTTGAGCCATGAGGGTGGTGGTCATTTTACATCTATAAGTTGCTGCAGGGAAATATGTTCATTTTAGGGGTGACTAGCAGGCTTGATGAGTCGGCTCTCCAACTCTGTCTTTGGGAGGAGTGACATCATCATTATCTTCTTTGTGTCATTGGAAATCAGAGATCTGACATGATGGAGGGTCAGCACAACTGTGTTGTCTGGGTGCTTGTGCAGCCAATCAGGCACAGAGCTGGCCAATAAGCCAATGCGAGTGAGGAGAGAAGGCAGCACATGGAGGTATATGGGCAGCAGCACTTTCCCCCTTTTGTCATTGTGTCCTTCAGAATCTTTATCGCCTGCCACCCCGCCTTTATCATGCATTTATTTCCCCCTTCTCCTTTACAGCCTCACATTTCATTTTGAGATTGTCTTGGATTTTGGTTTCTGACAGTAATTTGTTAACTTAAACTAAGTTTTTGAATCAATGGTTATTTATACTAAACTACAAGTTTTAGTGATTTCTTTGTTTTCATTTGTTTCTGCATCTCACCTTTTCCTACTTGTATTCATTTTTTTTCTAGTGTATACTTAATTCTTTCAGAGAAGTTTCGTGAGGAGATAAACTTACGAATTCTTGTATGCTCAGATGTATCTATATTTTGCTTCCATCTTGAATGTTAGTTTGGCTGGAGATAGGATTTTAGATTCGAAACAATTTTCCTCAGAATTTTGAAGATTTGTCTTTAAAAAAAATTGGTATCCGTTGTTTCCACTGAGGAGTCTAATGCCACTCTGATTTATATTCTGCTCTGGGTGACATTTTAAAATAATTTGTGGAAGTTCTGATGATTTTATATTTATTCTTCGTTGTTTTAAAATAACACCATTGTGTTCTAGGTGTCTTTTCCACTTGCTTTTAAACGCTTGGCGACAACCTCTAGTCTGAATATAAACATTTTCGATCCTGAGAAATTTTATTTTTATTTCTTGGATTACTTCATCCCTTCCATTCTCTTTGCATTCTCTTTTTGAAACGTCTACTAGACTGACACTAGAACTTTTAGGTATATTCTCAATTGTTCAATTCTTCCAGCCCCCTTATTTACCCTTTCTTTCTAGCAATATTATTACATGTCAAACCACTGGAAAATTTAGTGGCTTGAAATGACAACACTTTATTTTGTTTTATGATTCTGGGGTTGACTAGGCTGTGTTCCTGCTCTATGCCGTGCCATCTGGGGTTGCCCAGGTGGCTGCATTCAGCTGGGAATTCAGCAGGGACACCTATGTTGTTTCCCTGAAGCTTCTCCCTGTCCATGTGGTGTCATCCTCCAGAGCCTCTCCACATGGCCCTTTTCCCCAGTACAGTAGCCTGGACTTCCTTACAACATGGCAGCTGGGTTTCAAAAGAGAATATTCTAAGAGGAGAAGGCTCTGTTTGTATTAACCCTGATAATGTTCCACTGGGCAAAGCCAGTCACATGGCCAAGACTGAGTCACTGTGGGAAGTTACTTTACAAGGGAATAAATGCTGAGAGGTAGGGTTTTTTAGACACCAACAAGTTGATCAAAGTTGGGGTGCTAATAGTTCATCTTTTGAGTACAAGATTTTCACTGTCTCTTCTGAGGTTTAATGCCTACCTGAGACACGACCCACCTTCTTCTAGGGGCCCACACTCTCTCTCTGGTCTAGTCCGTGGGGAAAGACTCTGTCACCTACTAACTGCTCTGGTGGGAGGGTAAGGCACCTATTAGCTGCCCTGAGTTCAGCTTCCCAATTACACTTTTCATTGTGTACTTTGTTGCTCCCTCGTTTTTCTGTTCTGTTTTGTCTCTCAGTGTCCCAGTTTTGACCCACATTGTTTTAGGTGGCAGCTTCCTTTTTCTCCTTGGCTGTACCCTTCTGAATCTTCTCCTTTCCCTTTCTCCCCCACTGGAGATGTGATGCTACCCTTTGAGAATATAAACTGGGTTTTCTGCCAGAAATAGATTTACTTTTATCTTTTTTTTAAAAAGATGTTTCACTAAGTCTTTATGGTTTAAATAATCACCTTTTAATTACACTTAGCAAATGCTTGTTGAATGGCTCAATTAATGTGCAGGAATTTATTGGTTGAGCTTAATGAAACCTGTTATTGCAAGTAGTAGTGTTTGAGGTACCCTGAGAGGTCACCTTGACTAATAATTCTTCAACTTGGCTTAAAATCCGTCAATGGTTTCCCATGGCACTTTTGATAAAATCCAGTTTTCTTAGTATTTCATAAGTGACCTTTCGTGGTCTAGGCAGTGCCTAATTCTATAGCCCCATCTTTTGTCTTTGATCATTTCCTCTTCTGTATTGGAACCACTCTTTATTTAGCTCTTCACAAGTGTCTCTCTCTAAATTATAGGCCTCTGGAAAACCAAGGCTTTCTACCAGGAAGAGTCTTCTCTTGAGTAGCTAGTCAGTGCTAACATACCCTTCAGATCTAGTTTCTCTGGAACATCAACCATGACTTCCCCACATTGTCAAAGCTGGGTTAAAATCTCTGATGTGCTTTAAAATTCTCCCGTCTGAGAACTTAGCATTTTGCAGTGTAATTGCACATCTATTGTCTGGTCCACCCAATTGACTGTAAATTCTAGAAGGGACCATATTGGTCATTCAGCCTGTAGCACACTTTTTAACATCCTGCCTAGTATGGTGCCTGGCACATGGTAGACGCCCAGGAACCATTTTCTGAGTCAGTGATTGCACTAATGTGCTTTAGGAGACTTTACAGCATTTGGAGAAAATTTTATGTTATTAGCCTATATTTAAACATTATGAGGAATCTGTTCAACACTTTCAGATAACAAGGGTTTGAAAAGAATTTGCAGTTGAAAACAGAGTTCTGCTACTAAAAGAGCTTGAAAAATCCTGCCCTGGAACAAAGATTTTATTTCACAGATGCAAAATGAATTCCAGCATAGGGAGTGACGTACAAATCTCACATCTTTGTAAATGGCAGAGCTGGAACTAGGTCACCATCCCAGCTCTCCCTGTGCCACAGCCTCTATGATGGGCTGTGTGGCATTGCTGTGCCATCTGACCTACTCTGACTTGCAGCTCTAAATGTTCTGCTCATAGCCCTTAAGGCGGTATCCAACTTCACCTGAGATGAAGACTGACTCTGCAGAATCTCTCTCATTAGTGCTATTTCCGAGGACAATGGGATCACCAAGCTCTAACGGGGCTTGAGCAGAAAAGGCTCAGTGATTCTATTAATATCATGCTAGTACTTTGAAGAAGGTTCAAACTCTCTCTAGCAGACTTCAAAGCCCTTGCTTTGTGTGTATCAGATGTCCTATGTGTATCTTACCACAGTCAACAGAGGTAGGCAGGGTGGTTTTTGTCATCCTGATTTACAGCTAAGGAAACCAAGACTAGAGAGTGACATGAGCTTGACCCAGACGGTGAAGTCAGAGCTAGGAAAGAATAGATACTCACTGCATCCCTCTTGGGGATCACACTGCTGTTAATTGACTAGCTTAACAAATACTTGGCATTTCACTCAGCAAAAGGCAAACTACAATACAAAACAGAACAAAACAACACAAAAAAACAAGCGCTCATTTCTGGAGCAGCTTGTTAAATAGGACTTCTTCATCTTTGACATTCGGTAGGAGCCCTATAGTGGGTGTTGCGCTGTGGTGCACCACACAGGTCCACCCTTCAGGACCAAGGCACTCAGTCTGCCGGCTGCTGGGAGGGCTAGCTCCTGTGACTCACAGCAATATCCTTCTCTGGGAATTCCCCTTGACTGAGGGAGTTGCCTTTGCCCAAGTTTATGTCCTCTCCTTGGGGGCAAGTCTACGTCCAGGACTGGCTGATGCCATGGTACAGAGACTTGACCCCCTTGCTCCAATCTGAGAAGGGGCCATGCAGCTTCACAGCCCCCCCTAGGGGATCAGCTAAGGGCTGATACAAGTGTATGGAAGTCCAACTTCTCCTTTTGCCCAATCCTGCCCCTTCCTTCACTTCTTTACAGGAGTCACTCTTTCCTGTGCTTCCCAATCAACCTTCCAGGTGTAAACTCCATTTCAGAGTTTATTGCTAGGGAACCGACCTACACAGGGAAGTTGATGAGCTGGGGGTAACCCACTCTTCATGAAGGAATGAAGGGGAGTTCTTCCCCATCATTAAGTCAGGAGAGGAGGAGATTTGGAGAATCACAAAGAGAGCATGAAACGTGTTCTGGATTTTGGAGAACATGGAGACTGAGACCTAAGTCATACCTGAAAGGCTTACAGCTGGGAGGCTTGCTGGGATTACCTCCGATGCTGTGCAGGGCAATAGGAGGGGCAGTGAGATGCAGAGGTAGGTTCCTGGGAAATGGGACAGACCTCAGGGATCTTGAAAGGTTCTTCACCCAAGAGGCTGGCCTGGGGGGGGGGTTCTGAAAGACCCCTTCCTGGTGGACTGCCAGACGCCAGGGACATAGGGCACCGTCCTATCGGTTAGCTAGAAGAGGCAGTATTGACACCAGAAGTATGAAGGCATTGAGGGTCTCTTGAAGAACTCCAGAAAGTGCCCCCACAGGGCAAAAGAGTCAGTATTTAAATGTCTGCATGGTTAAGGGCATTAAGAAACCCAGAGAGGAACAGAGAAAGCACCAGGCATATGAGACACTTTGACATTCCTTCCTTCTCCCACTGCTCTTTTACCCTCCCCAAGGTCAGAGGAGCCGGGAGTAGCATAGTGCATGGATGAAGAATGAAAAGTCTGAGGGAATGCTTAAGAGAAATATAAAAGCAAAGCAAAAAGACTACAACTGCCCTTCCTTTCCCATTATAGGCTTTCTCTCTGCTCCTCCTCGTGGTGATTTGGAGAGAGAAGTTTTAAATTGGATGAGAGATCGAAGTTCTGGTATTCAAATTGACAGGATATTTTTGCTCTTGAACATGAGACCACTTATTAATACTTGAGAATGACTGAGATAGCTCTGAGACCTGCTGAGATTTCATTCAGGGACAGACAAGTCTGGTTTGGCTGAGCAGATTAAGAGGAGGGACACCTGATGAGAAGGAACACATTTACTTTCTTCTCACACCTTACTGAGTCCAGTTCATTTAATGAACCGATTATACTAAGCTTCCTTTTTTGTTAATTTCCTGCTGAGGCAGAAGGCAGTGTGTCAAGTCCTTTGATCTGGAAGGTTTTCTCAGCAGAGTACTTTCCCAGGTGTGGGCCACCTTCTGTCTGACGTTAGTAAGTATTTCTTGGAAAGGATTCTTTGTGGCCAAGTAATTTAGGAACCACTGAGCTAGATAAAGTTCAGTGGTAATCTTTTCTGCAGGCCTTTTCAGAGCTTTTAAAACATGAATGTGCATTGTAAGTTTCTAGGATAGGTTTTCCCAACTAAAACTCATTTGATAACTAAGCCATTTTTCTGATGAGTATTTCTTAAGTCTAGTGTTTCTGGAAGCACTTAGGAATAGATGAATTTTAGGAGCACATCTCCCTATACTCATATCTCAGAGCAGTGCTTTCTGGTCACGAGTGTATGGCAAAATAATATATTGAGATATTGTCCCAACTTGGGCTGCTACAACAAAAATACCATAGATTGGGTGGCTTAAAGAACAGAAATTGATTTCTCATAGTTCTGGAGGCTGGGAAGTCCAAGATCAAGGCTCTGGCAGAGTCAGTGTCTGGTGAGGGCTCACTTCCTAGTTTATAGATGACCTCCTTCTTTGCTGTGTCCTCACATGGTAGAGAGCAGAGTGCTGGGCTCTTCACCTCCTTTTATGGGCACCAGTCACATCATGGGGGCTCCATCATCATGACCTAATTCCCTCCCAAAGGCCCCATCTCCAAACACCGTCACACTGTGTATCAGATTTTAGCATAGGAATTTTATGTGTGTGTTGGGGGGAGCACACACATTTGGTCCATAACAGATATTAACTGAGAAGTTAAGGTTTTCACCCTAGTTTCTCAGCCTAAACGTGCCTTGTAGCAATTCCAGGTCTGCTCTAACTTACCTCTCTGGGTATGGGGGCTTCCTGTAGCAGGGGCCACCATATGTATCCTCACAGGAGTGCACTGTACAGCATTCACAAATCAGTGGGGGAAGGGCACCTATGGGAGCTGGGCAGTGGTTTCCCTGGAGGGTGTCCTCCTGTAGGGCTCCTTCTGGAAAATGAAGCAGATGTTCTGCTTGCTCTCACATCCCCACATCCATAGGAAGATTCTATTGCCCAGCATCCTGAGACCAGTCCCACTTTTAGCAGGACCCTCTCCACCAGCATTGTGCCTTTTTCTCTTCTGATCCTCTTCCTGGCATATACTTTCTAGGTCCTAGAGTATAGTCATGTTGCCTTGTAGTATAAGGCTTGGGGTGAGGGGAATGGCTCAGGGCACCAACAGATATGTTACAGGGCATTGAACCTGCTGGATTCAGGCAAGGACAGAGGCAACATTCAGAGGGAAGTAGGGCATGAGAACAGCGGCACCTATCATTGAGACAAGGGTCCCCGAGGATAAAAATATCATATAATGAGGAAAATTCTTTTCAACGTTCAACTTATTGTTTCTTCAATCCCACACATGTAACTTTTGCCCTCGCTGTAGAAATCCTATTGATTTATAATAAAGCTCTGCCCATGGAAGGGAAGTGAGAGCGCAGGAGCACATGACTGAGTTATTGTGTTTGTTGTTCATACTTGGTGTAGCTTGGTTTGTGAAATTACTGTGGAAAGCACGGTCTCCTCTGCATCCTGTGGAGAACGCTTCCCAGACATCACAGGGTTTCCATCAGCATCTCCCTCATCTCTCCACATGGTGTCTCACCTCCTCTGAGGTGTCCCTGGGTGCCTTAGAGGGTAAAAGGAGAAAATGATTTAGAGGACTTAAAAAAAAAAATTCCTGCAAGCATCTCAACAGAAGAACAGAGTACCTACAAAGGAAGAAACATCCACTCCCCTTGGATTTCACACCAACACAGAAACATCATCTCCAGAGGTTTAAATGAAGAAGGTGATGACCCAAGAATTTTACGTTCAGCTAAATTGTCATTCATGTGTGAAGCCGTAAAAAGACCCCTTCAGGAATGCAATGGTTTAGAAAGTATGCCACTTTCTTATTCTTCCCGGAAACTGCTATAAGATGTATTTCAGCTGGCTAGGAGATAGATCAAATCAAGCATTCAGAAGTGGACGATAGTACACACTGCCAGGAAAATCTCCGTATGTTCCCAAGAGTACAAAATGGCCCAAGTCACATTTTCTGACTGGGATACAATAGAATTTTAAAAATCCATAATAAATGAAATAAAGGAATAACTTTCATAAATGACTCCTGGATGAAAGATGAAATAAAAATGCAATTATAATCTACCTAGAAAACGAGGAATTTGATACAAATAAAAACATTTCATCCTTTAATCCTCTACCTAGAAAACGAGGAATTTGATACAAATAAAAACATTTCATCCTTTAATCCTAATCATTTCAGTTATGAATAAGTTGTTATTTAGGGTAACTCTTGTTGTGCCGGGGGAGGGGTGGGATCACGACAGGAATTCTCACCTTCCCCTGAGAAGAAAATGATGGAAATAGGAGCCACCCACCCAGGAGAAACACCTGAACTGTCCCAGAAACAGGGAAGCCTTTAGAGAGGGTGGATGAACTCATCTGATAGGACTCAGCTGAGGAAAAAGAAAAACAGTGGGGGTGTCTTTCTTGAGGGTAAAGGACAGAAAGTGGAATCAAAGGCAGTAGCAAGATAGAGCCAAAGACACACCAGCAGGCCTTGAGATTCAGGGAATCCTGACTCCACCCTCACATCCCCATTCACAGTGAACTTGGCTGGATTGCATGTGCCCCTCCAAGAGGCTGACTGCCTGGCGCGGCAGCAGCATTGGTCCTCGGCCGCTGCCTGTGCTGCCTGCCTGGGGAGATCGTCCAAGTCCACCTGAGGCCTTGCCCTTGTGGGCCCCTTGGGAGCTCCTCAGAGCCACGCCTGAGTGTAGGGGCAGGAAGCCCAGGGGAGGGTCTGTGAAATGCCATCACAGGGGTCTGCAGAGACCCGCCAGTCCTCTCCTGGTGGGCTGCCCTCTGCCCCTTTGCGTGCTCCATCCAGCACCTCTGCCCAAAGATGACATAGCAGGGGCCACTCTTCCTCCGTTTACCACTTTATTCCTCCCTTTACCCATGCCCACAAGGATGCTAATCTGGCAGTGCAGGAACCCGCAGGAACCCGCCAGCAGTGGGGGAAGGGCACCCACTGGACCCGGGCAGTGACACTGCCGGTTTCCTTGGGAACTCCTATTGTAGGGCTCCTTCTGGAAAATGAGGCAGAGGTCCTGCTTGCTCTCACATCCCCAGACGTAGTTTGTGGGATGAAATGTGAGGCTGACTCACCAAGCGCTGAGCCTGCTGATGCTCAGGATGTGGCCTTGTCCCACAGGGGACACCTGGGGAAGGGAACACCCTGGCCCCTTGAGACAAGGACAGGCAGGATCCTGGTTGCACTGGATGCAGCTCCCGAGCACATGTGGCCATGGCCCCAGCCCCACTCCATCCTGCTGTTACTGCAACATCTCTGGGGACCCATCGATGGTCCTGCTAGAACGTGGACCTTTGGGAGTGGAGCCCCCGCCCCCACCATGCCTGCTGCCCCTTCCTCCGCTGCACTGCCTGGTCCACCGGCGCCACTATGTAGCCCGTCTCTGCATTGTTCTTTTTCTTTCAGCCACACGCTCTCTCCTTGACCTTCTAAAAGTCACCAGAAGACGATTTTCCTACAACACAAAACTGACCATGTCTTCATCCTTTAAATTTTTCAGGGCCTGCCCGTTAGTCTTTTGGATAATGCCCGAAGGAGACTGCATGATTCTGTATGTCTTTCCTGGGTTTTCTCCTTTCCCTCTCAAACTCTTCTTCAGCCTCTCAGAGTGACCTGGTCTTTCCTGTCTTGGGCCACTGCTCATGCTCCGTGCAGTCTGATCAGACAGCTCTGCTCTTCACCTGGGCGAGTAGCTTCTTCTCATACTGTGGGTCTCAGCTTAGACTTTACTTGAGCAGGAGAGCCTTCCCTAGTCCTTGAGGGCTGGCTCAGGTACCGCTTCAGAGCTCTAGAGGCGTATTTTCCCTCCCCCGGCACAGCAGGGATCACATCGAGTTGTATTTGCTTATTTTCTGGTACGCTCCCAGGGGACCATAGGTTCTGCCAGGGCGGGAGCTTTCTTCTCATGGTTTCTTGTTGATTTATTTGTTTGGATCCTGCTGCTGACTCATGGGCCTGGCACATAACTTGTTCAAAAAATGCAGAAGAATCACAGAGCTAATAGTGGGTTTGCTGCAACCCTACTGGCTGCTGCACTTGCCACAGGAGAAGGGCAGCACTTTGAAGGTTGCTCGTCTCTTGTTGGCTTCAGAGCCCTCCAGCGGCTGGTCTCACTGAGGGTTCGTGCCACCTGGGGATGCTGAGAAAGTCCAGCTTTGTCCAAGGACTGCAGAGCGCAGGGGGAAGGGAGGGGATGTGAGCGATGGCAACGTCTTCTAGGTGAACCTCCCTTGGCAGAGTGCCTGAGTGGGGCTGCACCCACATCCAAATGCCTTGGATATGTAATAGGAACCTATATCCAGGTCCTTCTCATTCCTGAACTTGACAGGATCCAGAGGGGCTGAGTAGAATACTGAATGATTTGTCTCCCTTTGTTTTTGTTCATGTCGCAACTCCAAGACGGTAGACAGTTTGGTCTGTGCCAAGTGGTATCGAGGTTGGAGAAGTTAGTCCCTGCCACCTTTTAAATTATGCATGGTCAGCAATTACCGAAAGAAATGGAAACTGTAGCAGAAAACCTTAGGTTTGAACAAACTCCATTTCTTTCTTTCTTTCCTCCGCCAGCCCACCCCAGGACACACGGCTTGAATACATTTCTCAGTCCCCCTTGCAGTTAGGTGAGAGTTTTGGCAAGTGAAACGTGGGTGGAAGTGATGGGTGCCATTTCCAGGCCCTGCATCTAAAATACCTCCTGTGTGATAGAAACTCCATACTGCTCACTCTTGCCTTGTTGGCCAGACAAACACAGAAGATCCAGTGCAGACCTGCAAAGGCTAGAGGACTCCAAGGCGTCCAGGAGATAGAGGAGCGACTAAATGGAAGGTGCCCAGGTCCCTGAAGGATTGCATGGAGCAGAGCAACTCTGGCTCATCCCTCGTCCGTTGCCAGCTCAATGTGGCTTGTGACATGAGCAAGAGGAAAACCTTTGTTGCATTTAAGCCACTGAGATTTGGGGGTTATTTGTGAAAGCACTTAACCTACTCTACCTAACATATCAACCTTCTAACCTCCCTCATCCCCAGATCATTGGTCCTGTCCCATCTCCCTGAATTTCCAATTTTGCTCTAAGTACTTAGAAGACAAGGTTAAGAGCAGACAGAGGCCCTAGTGCTGGAGAGTTGACACAGATACTGACAGTTGAAGGAGAAAAGGAGGTCTTGTGTGTTTACTGTCCATATTGCTCCTCTGTCACTGCCATGTGCCAGGATGTGCAGGAAGTTCTCCCTTCAGAGTGTGGCTGTGGTTTGCATTAGCATCGCTGGTATGATACCTACTGTTTCCAAAAGGGCTGGCTGTGCAAGGATAACAAGGCTTCATGGAAACTGGGCCCTCCCATTCCTGCAGAAGTCCTGTGTCCATGAACATCTGAGCACTGGTGACCACGAATGGGGACAGGCCCTGCCCATCCTGGGACACTGAGCTGCTGTCCAAGCCATGAAGGAAGGGAGCAGATTCCTGTTCGTTGTGGTGAAAAATTCCAGCTTCAGAGTCAGAAAGATGTGGGTTTCAAGCTTTGCTCTGATATTTGAGTAACTTTGGACCATCTTAATATCTTTGAGTGTCATGTTTTTCACCTTTCTTTCTTTCTTTCTATATATTTATAGATATCAATATATACACACATATATGCATATATCTAATCTATATATATACATATAAATATATATGTACATCTATTTATCTTTCTATTTTTATCTATTTGTTGATTGATCAATAATAGGTTAAAAAAGGAAGATTACTTTACGTAGCCCTCAGTAGAGTGCCTAATACCACACTGTCCTAAATATGTTAGCTCTGTCCATGGTAGGAAATACAATAATAATGACTGCTTACTGAGTGCTGTGTTAATTCATTTGGCCCTCACAACAAACCTAGGACTTAGGCTCTATTATCAGCTCCATTTTATAGATAAGGAAGCTGAGGCAGAGTTATGTACCTTCTGCAGTTCACCCAGCCATAGAGTTAGAGCTGACGCTCAAACCCACACAATCAAGAGTCCCTGCTCTTAACTACGAGGTCAGGAAGATGAGAGGGAGGGTGAAGGTGACAAGGATGTTGATGTCACCATCATCTGGCTTACCTACCCTTTCTGTGGGGCCCTTTGCCCACAGGAACATTTCACTGTGGCTGAGATTCCTTTGCCTCTGGTTTCCATGGCTCCCACTTTGGGCAGCTGAAGTGTGTTTAGATGCAAGAAAAGGGGTCTCTCTTGGCTCAGTGTCTCTGCACAGTGCCAGTCCTGCATGTCCCAGCAATGGTGGCAGGGAACTGGCTTGGGAAGAAGAACGCAGACAGGTGCTGCCCTGTGAGGGGCACTACTTCTCCTGCCCATGCCACCCACAGCTTCCATCAGGAAACCCTGAGGAGGTGCCACTCCCATGTGTCTGCTTTGGAGTTCTGGAAGCCTGTCTTCAACACCTTGCTGCTGCCATCTGTGGACGTAACTGGAGAAGCCAAGACTGTCCTTGACTTCTACCACTGCCCGTGGCTCATGGTCCCCTTGTCCTGTAAGCAAAATAGATTCCTGCAACAGTGCCAGCAACTCATCATTCTGGGCGAAGCCTTGCCAGGGCCTGTCCAGCACCTCTGATGGTGCCGCCAACTTGGGTCTCGCCAGTCGTGACCCTCGGTGAAGGCCATGTTGCGTGTAGACAATGGTGTTGGACACATGATGACAAAATACAGTAGGCCTGGGCCTGTAGGCCCAACCTAGGAGGCTCATGGCATCTGTTTGGGATGTGGTGGCTACTTCTGTCTCAGCAACACCCAGCACCCACGATGGTAACAACAGCCTCCTGGGGGCTAAGCCTCACCTTCCCCTGGTGTCATGGTCATTTCAGGTGGGAAATAGCAAACACTAGGTGTATCCAAATAATCATAACTACAATTATAGACTGAAATGTGTCCCCTTAAATTCATGTATCATAAATTCACTAATCTTCCAATATGACTGTATTTGGAAATAGGTCCTTCACAGAGTGATTAAATGAGGTCATAAGGGTAGGGTTCTGATCCAATAGGATTAGTGATATTGATTTGGGACAGCCAAGGGCAAAGGTGAGAGTAGAGATGATGCCCTTGAGGGATTTCTATGAATGCCTGTTTTCCAAGGCAAATAGTGAGCAGATTCTAGTCTCTACCTCCTGGCTTTAGCCCCCTTCATTCATGTACTAGAAACTGCGTTCGGAGGGCTCACAATGGCAATGGGGAGGTCTCTGAGCCAAGGAGGATCCCATCTTGCATTGCACCACGTTGCAGAACGTGTTACAGAGGATGAGAGGGAGTTGAGATACTTGCTCTCCCCACTGTGATATCTTTGGTGTCAGAGTGAAATGGGGCCACAGAGGACCTGCAGGAGCTTCGGGCTTTGGCCTCCCTGGAGAATTGCCACCAGGCCAGACTTCTTCCCGCCTGGCTCCTGACTTCCTCACTCCAGGTCTGTCTCTTATTGATTGGTTGATTGATTGATTGAAAAATTGTTAGCAGCACCCCGCAGCATGTGGGATCTTAGTTCCCTGACTAGGGATGGAACCTGCGCCCCCTGCATTGGAAGGCGGAGTTTTAACCGCTGGACTGCCAGGGAAGTCTCCAGGTCTGTCTCTTCAGTGGACTGCCCAGTAGTCTTGAGCCCAGGCAAGAGCTGAGCACCACCATCTTCCTTTAGTTTCTTATGTAAACCACATACCACTGAGGGGTTGAAGAGGCCTGGGTTTGAATACCACCTCTGTAAGTAGCTGTGTGACCTTGAGCATGGCACTGAACTCAGAACCTCAGTGTCTTTCCCTGTAAATTGGGTTATTGTGATGATTTCAAGAAATTGAGTTACCTAATGTGTATAAACGACCTAGTGCCTTGCCTAACACACAGATCTCTCTGGGACTACGCTGGGGTCGACCTGCCACAGACAGGCCACTGCCATAACTGCCAGCCTGCCATGCTGACTGCTGAGAATGTCCCTAGTTTCCCACCAAAGAGCCTTCAGCCTGATTAGAATGTGATTATCTATATCCTGTGGATGTGACAGTGTGAGCTCCAGGGACACACCAGACTCACCTCTCTCCCTCTTCCCTGCCAGGTGCTTGACGCTTCCTGCGTGAGGAGATTTCTGCTGTCAAACCAGGTGGCTTCCCTGCCAGTCCTGTGACTTGGAGTCAGAAGCACATGGATCCTCTTTTGAATGCAAGGTGAGGTGGAGTTGGAAGTTAATAGGACCGGAACCCTGTCATTCTCTTCTAAGTACTATCACTAATGCCTGGGGCTGCTTAAATATCAGGGGAGCCAGATTTCCCCCATTGTCTGAGAAGATCCGAGTGAGCCTGTCATCTATGGTGACATTCAGGGCAGGCAATTACCCAACACAATGCCCATCCACCCTCAAATTTAATACAGAAATCAGGTGTGTTGTGAAAGGGCCTGAAAAGTTTTTAATTTTCTTAGCTATCTAAGGCTCCGTGCTCACTGGAGTGTCCCTGGCACAAAAGCGCCATCCATCACGTGCTTTCCTGAATACAGCACTTAGCCCAGCTGTGCAATCTTCCCAAACAGCTCAACAATGGGACTCAATCAAGGCTCAGAACTTCTCCTCCCATCCTTTCAGACCTGCTCCTGCTTCCCTTTTTCTGGGAGAAAGAATGAGTCCATTGTTGGGTGTTTCTCTGATGCTTATCGTTGGCTGATGGGATGTACCTACTGACTCTTGTGACCCTTGAGGTGGAGTTCCCTAACTTTGAAACTGAGTTTTCTTGGCAGGAGGGTCAGTAGGCTGTCATCCTCCAGCCCTTTTTCCCCTTCTAGCAACTGAAGCGGGAAAGTTGTTCCTTTGGAAAATTTGGAAATTTCTGCTTAAACTGCCAACCTGTGGGACTTTGAGGTCCATTAAATCTTTCTTCTAGTCTCAGAGCTGAGTAAGCTGGGGTTCAGCTCCCCAGGTATTAACTGGCAATTTGAACTTAAATGCCCCACTTAGACAAACAACTCCACAGAGAAGGGTTTGCTTTGCAGGATCTCACAAGTCAATCCAGGAAGCACTGAGCTGCCTATATTTTTGACCTTGCTCAGTGGTGTTTGGGGGATCATGGGAGGGAGTGCTTAAAAGAAAAGAGGTTTCACAAGGTATCCAGGAGAGCGATGTTTCGTCTCTTGTCAAAATGGTGCACTTTTGGCAAGAGTTGTCACAACTCAGGTGGGCTTAGCTGCAAGGCAGGCTGGGCCACTGTGGAGTGAGAGAAAGCTGGTACTGGGGCTTGGAGAACTAACTGAGTTTCAGGGCAATTACCCAAAGTCAAGTTACCAGTTGTTTCCTGTGCAGACGTTCAGAGGGATGGGGGGCTCTCGTCTGACGCTATGGAAGCCTCCGAGTCAGACGGTATGCCTGGTGCAATCAGATGCCGGCAGGGAGTTCAAGGGAAGCAGAGCCCAGCTCAGGCAGGTGAAAGTGGTGTCAATATCTCAGCCCGGTGTTGAGGTCAAAGACATAAGGGCAGTTTTTCCGAGCTGGAGTTCGGAAAAAGATGTTAGGTGGACTGAGCCCTCAAGGTATAGAGTAGCTCTGGGACACAGGGGATCACCTGAAACGACACCTTCCTCCCCGTGTGATAAGCTGATGCCTTGGGTATCGTGTGCCCGAGGCTTAGTGAGATTGACGCTGCAGGCTGAAGAGGTGCCAGATAGGCTGAATCTGGCAAAAGATAAAGCTGTCTCGTTTACATAGAAGGAAAAATGTGCATGGCTGGTTGGCAGTTTCGTGAAGAATAATCTCATACTGTCGCGAATGAAAGTAATTATAGGATTTTATATGTGTTGCTGGCACTCAGAATTGGGTTTGCGGCATAGGCTAATAGTCCTTAGACGGTAATGCTTTTTCTTACCATTGATTTTCCCTTTTACATTTCTGCTGCATTCTCTGGTCATGCTTAATTCTACCTCCTGCACCAGCTCTGTGCTAAACTTTCCTCTTTCTACCCCGTTTTGCCTTTTATTTTTACCCTCTGCTCTGATAATTGCGGCATAGCAAAGAGCCTCAGAACTTAGTGACTTAAGAGACAGCCATGTTAATTTGCTTTTGGATTTCATTGATCAGAATTTGCAGAGGAAGGGTTTTCTTTGCCCCGTGATGTCTGGGGCCTCAGCTGGGAAGACTCAAGTGGTTAGGAGTGATTTGAATGATTAGATTTATCTGGAAACTTCTTCACTCGCACACTGGCTACCTGGGCTGGAATGGCAGGAAGGCTGGGCTCAGCTTACTCTCATCTAGAGAACCCACATGAGACCCATCTAGCATGGCAGCTCAGGACTTCAGGAATAAGTGTTTGAGCATGGACATTATGACCCAGCCTTGGAAGTCACACAGCATGCTTTCTGCCATACTCTGTTGGTTAAAGTAGTCACAAGCTTGCTAACTTCAAGGGAACTGAACACAGGGAGGAGTATCCCAAAATTTGAGGCCATAATTTAAGGTCACAATGACCTCTGGACTTTGCATTTGTTCAATTGTTGCTGCTTTTAACACTTGGCCTGCTTTCTTTACTCTCATTCTGCTCAAGCAGGCTGCCACCCTACTCAGGCAGAGCACTCTCTCTTGTCTGTCTGAGCTTCTCTGTTCATTTTTTACAGTTTGTTCTTGCTGCATGGTTGCAGGGATGGGGTTATTCTTTACCCCTCAGGAAAACCTGTCATTTGGCTGAGTTTGCAGCAGTGACACCAGAAAGATCATTCACAGGGAAGCATTATTCATGGCATTTCTAAGATGCTTCTGGTTCCTTTTCTTTTCCCAGTGGTTTTATCAAAGGTTATAATTTTATAGGGTATAGAGACTACAGAATAAATCATTAAGTCTTAAGTGTCTCAACTTTTCCTGGACTCCAATAGCTAGCTCTTCTCCATGGAGGTCCACACAACTGAGGTTTTAATCATACACAGTAACTTTTTTTTTTTCTTATTGTTTAAAAGTGTGCTTGTCTGTTCTCCTAAACTATATTCAAAATCTGTAGGGGTGGGAGAACATGTGCTGTGGTTTGTTTGTATGTGGCTGCTGAACCAACCTCAGTGCCAGAAAAGCAGTCCATCTAAAACTTAATAGGTATAATTGATTGGAAAGGTCATGCTCAAGCTTACTTGAGTGTGACTCAAATTTTTGTTTTTTTATGTTTGATTGACCTGACAGAATAAGTATACAACCTAGGTGCAAATGAGTGACAGCCAGGGGAATGCATGAATCTCTTTTCAAAAAGGACGTTCACATGTCCTTTTGTGACCTTATGATTTGTGGCATTATATTGGGACATGGTCTTCTCTGCTGTAGGGGGAAAGCAAAGCACACTGGACTTGGGGTCAGAAAGCAGGGATTGAATCCCAACTTTGCTGTTAAGTAGTAGAGCTATGACCTTGGTAAGTCAAATCCTCATTCCAAAACCTAGTCTCTTTAGCTATAAAATGGTAGTAACAGAACCTATTATTTAGAATTAGGACTAAATAGTGCCAATTTTTTTTTATGGCAAGGATGAAATGAAAGAATTTATGGGAGTGTTTGTAAAATGCAGTGATAAAGTCTGTGATTGTTCATTACTAGTCTGAGTCAGGGCTGTTAACTCAAGGAGGGAGGCTGGTGATTTGAATGACTAAAAAAGCAGGACCTAAAAAAAAAAAGGGTTGGTGCTGCAAGTACTGTGTCTAAATAAGGATGTGTCTACATATTTTCAGCTGATTATTGCCCAGTTCAGACCCAGGTGGCCAGATTTGATTTTCTCAGAGAATCTAGAGCTGTAGAATTCTCTGTGGACTCTTCTGATTTTTAAATGTTTGTTATTAATTAATAACTAAATATAGACATACTTAAAAAAACATAGCTTGGAACAAATTACTTCTGCAAATTGTTTTTGTCCTATACACTGCCAGTTTAAGATTTAGTTCAAATGTGATGCTCAAGGCATAAAGACGGCATGACATCAACATATGTATCTACTGAAAACTAGAAGATATTTAGGAAAGAAATTGAAGAAGACAGAAATAAATGGAAAGATATTCCATGCTCATGGATTGGAGAATTAATACTGTTAAAATGTCCATACTACCCAAAGCAATCTATAGATTCAATGCAATCCCTATCAAAATTCCAATGGCATTTTTCACAAAAATACAACAGATAATCTTAAAATTATATAGAACCATAAAAGACCCCAAATAGCCAAAGCAATATTGAGAAAGAAGAATAAAGCTGGAGGCATCATGTTCCCTGATTTCAAACTCTATTGCAAAGCTATAGTAATTAAAACAGTATGGTATTTGCATTAAAAACAGACACATAGATCAATAGAACAGGAAAGAGAGCCCAGAAATAACCACCTATATACGGTTAATTAATTTATGACTAAGGAGCCAGGAATATACAACAGGGAAAAGACAGTCTCTTCAACAAATGATGTTGAGAAAACTGGACAGCCACATGCAAAAGAATGAAACTGTGGACCACTATCTTACACCATACACAAAGTTAATTCAAAACAGATTAAAGACTTGAATATAAGACTTGAAACCATAAAACTCCTAGAAGAAAACATAGGCAGTAAGCTCCTTGACATAGGCCTTGTAATGACATTTTGAATTTGACACCAAAAGTAAAAGCAACAAAAGCAAAAATAAAGTGGGACTACATCAAACTAAAAAGCTTCTGTGTAGTAGAGGAAAAATTACCAAAATAAAAAGGCAACCTACTGCAAGGGAGAAAACCTTTGCTAATTATATATCTGATAAGGGGTTAACATCTAAAATATATAAAGAACTCATACAACTCAATAGCAAAAAAAAAAAAAAATACAGTTTAAAAATGGACAGATCTGAATAGACATTTTTCCAAAGAAGATACACAGATGGCTAACAGGTACACGAAAAGATGCTCAACATCACTATTCATCAGGGAACTACAAATCAAAACCACAGTAAGATATTGTCTCACAGCTGTTAGAATGGCTATTTTTAAAAAAATGAAGAAATTACAAGTGTTGGTGAGGATGGAGGATGTAGAGAAAAGGGACCCCCTGAGCACTATTGGTGGGAATATAAATTGGTTCAGTCTCTATGGAAAATGGTATGGAGGTTTCTCAAAGAACTAAAAATAGAACTACCATGTGATCCAGTAATTCCACTTCTGGGAATATATCTGAAGGAAACAAAAATGCTATGTCAAAAAGATATATGCACCCCAGTGTTCACTGCAGTGTTATTTACAATAGCCAAAATTATGGAAACAATCTAAGTGTTCATAAGTGGATGAATGGATAAAGATGTGGTATATATATAATGGAATATTACTCAGCCATAAAAAGGAATGAAATCTTGCCACTTGTGACAACATGGATGGACATCAAGGACATTTATGCCAAGTGGAATAAGTCAGAGAAAGACAAATACTATATCATCTCTCTTACATGTGGAATATTAAAAAAAAAATTAGGCTCATAGAAACAGAGAACAGGTTAGTGGTTGCCAGGCATGGGATGGGGGTGGGGTGGGAGGAATGGGTAAAGGGGATCAAAAGGTTAAAAAAAATTCTTTAAAGCAACTGGAGCAAAATGATCTATAGGAGAACATTAATTTGAATGACATTGGATTTTTCATTTGAAACTATGGAGGCCACAAAGAAATGTCATAATACTGTTAAAGTGGTGAAAATAAAAGAACTGTTAACCAGGAATTCTATATTCAGTGAAACTATTCTTCACAAATGAAGGGGAAATAGAGACATTCTAAGATGGAAGAACAATAATAAAAACGCCACTAGCAAAATTATCCTTAAAGAATGGCTAAAAGTTTCTTCAAACAGAAAGGAAATTATAGAAGAAAGAATCTTGGAGCATTAGGGTGGAAGAAAGAAGAGTGGAACAAACAGATAGGTGGGTAAGTAAAATAGACTAACCTTCTTGTGAGTTTTATAAGTCATATGTAATGATTGAAACACAAATTATAACACTGTACTCAAGACATGATATTTAAAAGTGGGCTAGGTAAAGTAACTTAAATAAAAGTAAGGTTTGCACACTTCAGTTTAAGTGGCATAACATTGATACCAGTAGACTAAGATATCTATATACCTGTATCTATAGCTGCATCTATACCTATACTATGAACACGTAGAGCAACCACAACAAACTATACACAAAAATATATGTAAAAACACAATATTGAGTCAAGATGGAATCCTAAAATAATTCTCGAGCAACCCACAGGAAGGTAAGAAAAGAGAAACAGGAATGAAAGACATAGAGCAAATAAGCACATGTGAAAAACATTCAGTATTATTAGCCATTGGGGAAATGCAAATGGAAACTGCAATGTGATATCACTACATATCTAGAAGAATGCTTAAAATAAAAAATAGTGACAACACCAAATGATGCCAAGAAACTGGATCATTCATACATTGTTGGTGTATGAACTCTGAAGACAGTTCTGCAGCTTTTAAAAATAAAACTCAACATGTAATTAGGATACGGCCCAACAGTTGCACCCTTGGACATTTATCCCAGGGAAATGAAAACTTATGTTCATACAAAAATCTGTACTGAATGTTCATAGCAATTTTATTTTTAATAGCCCGAAGTGGGAGACAACCATGGTGTTTTTTAATGGCTGAATGGTTAAACAAACCATGACACATACCCATCATAGAATAGGATACTGCTTGACAATAAAAAGAAACGAACTATTGACACATGAAACAACTTGGAAAAATCTAAAGGGAATTTTGCTGAGTGAGAAAAAAACAGTCCCAAAAGGTTACAGGGAGACAAGGAATGATGTGGGAGGGGTTATAAATGGCCAACATAAGGGATGCTTGCAGTGATACAACTATTTGGCATATTGACAGTGCTGGTAGATACATGAACCTACACATGTGATAAAATTTCATAGAAATAGACACACACACACACACAACTTGGGAAATCTAAGATCGGTAATTGTATCAATGTGAATATCCTGGTTGTGATAACTGTACCATAGTTTTGATGTTACCACTGCGGGAAGCTGAGTAAAGAGGGGTTATACCTGTATTATTTTTTCAAGTCCATATGAATCTATAATTATCTCAAAATAACAATGTTAAGAACAAAAAAAGAACTGATGCTGTGTTGCAAGATGCAGAGCTGATCTCATTCATTTTCCAACATTTCTGTGAGCACACTCAGACCTGGAGTCAAAATTGTATCTAAAAACTTAGAAAAGTCAATCAAATTAGAATAAGTTATGAATTGCCTTTGAAATGAGCCTCAACTATGACCTGTGATAGGACTCAGGCTTTGCAATAAGTTAAATAGTTTTTCCTGTGTTGCTGGGAGATTGGAAAGCTTTTTCTCTTTTGACTTCTCTCAAGTCAATTCAGTTGTTCCTCCTTCAGAACTCCTGAGATAGGACTCTATTTCTGAGAAGCAAATTGTGCATTATCTGTCTTCTCAAGATATCTTGGTTTGGACAAATTACAGGAGGAGTCCTCTTTCCTTTTGAATGGTGGAAGCCACTCGAGGGGGAGCAGGAGGCATAAAGAAACAATTTCCTACCAAATTCTTATTGAAGAAATGGCTTTTCCATCCTCTGTGCCTATTGAAGGTAGTAGCAGTATTTCAGTTTGGACACCGCTGTAGCTCAATGGAGCCAAGAATTGAAAGCAGTTCATGGATTCATCTAAGGGAATGGATTGAGGCAGACCCAATCATTTGTGGCACATAGATGCTTTATTTCACCTACACTTTACAGCAAATGCTACTCAATTATCTCACATACTTAAAAAAAATTGTACACATTTTGCTCCATCTCTTCTCTTGTCATATGACTTCTCTCATAAACCTTTCTGAGGGTGTGAGCTGGTGATGGGAGGGTGGTGAGCGAGTGGACAGTAACAGAAAAATCAAGAACTTGATGTTACATGATTTTATTTGTTCGGCTTCGGCATTATTTAGATCCGCCAGAAGCTAGAAGGAAGCAATTTTAGTATTTATTGAGTACCTACTATGTGCCAAGTGTTGTGCTATTTGTTAAGAGGATTAGAAGCCAAATCACAAATCTTTAGGTGAGGTGATTTACAGATTACAAAGTGTCTTCAACTGCATCATCTCACCTGGTTCTCAAAAAATCCCTGTCAGGTAAGAATTATTACTTGTCATCATTTTATGAAAGAGACAACAGAATCTTGGACAGGTTAAGAGAATGCCCCATATTAAGGCTGTCATCAAGAACAGAGCTTGATCTGTATGTAACTTGCAATCTGACTTCAACCCCTACCGTCTTTCTCCCTTAGTCCATGACAGGATCCTAGCTTCCAAGGACATGTCAAACACATATTAATATGTGCAAGCTTTCTCTCTCTTACTCCTCCCCACCCCACCCCACCTCTCTCTCTCTTTCACTTTCTCTCTCTCTCTCTCTCTCTCTCTCACACACACATACACACACACACACACACGTACACACACGACATAGATCTAGATAGCAGGGAAGTCTTTACTTCAGAATGGTCGTGCTTTCTATGTGGTCACTTTAGGGCCCCAAAACACGTTTGTTTCTGCGTAAGTTGTCACATTGCTTACACATGTGATTACCAAGGCATGCATAAGTGGTTGAGTAGGCTTTGCCGATGTATTCCAAGCAGCAGAAGAGATTTTTAAAACTCTTTTACAATTTGAGATTTTGTCAATCTTTACATTCAAATAATTTTACAGAATAAATTCACCTTTACCCAGGAAATATTAACTCGTACAAATCAGCAAAAGAGATAACAAAACACCCCATCATACATGAAACAAAACTAAAACAACCAAGTAAATCTACTTCATAGCTAAAAAGAGCTTAATCTTGATGAAGAGATTTCCAGACTTTATTCTCCTTCCTTCTTTCCTTCCTCCCTCCCTCCCTTCCTTCCTTCCCATCCACAAAAAGTGACATCATATAAACAACTACATAGTTTCATAATCCCTATTATTTAATAATATATTTTGGACACCTTATAGGTGTACAATAGTTGAATAAATCTATTATTGGACATTTTGATTGTTTGAATTTTTCCCATTAATAATGGTGTGGGTAAAAAAAGAGTAATTTTTTCATGGTTAACATCAAAAGTATTCTGGGGAAGGAAAGTACCTTTGCTTGGGATAATATTTTGTCAAGTCATCCAGGTTGGAAAATGAAATCCTACCCTCTATAAGCAGGAAGTGGTCTGAGAAAACTGTTCAGGTCTCAAGGAGGATGTATTCTCCAATTCCCACTTCAGATTTGGCCAAGGAGAACACATGGAGGGCAGAGCCAGGAGCCCCAGAATGATGGAGAAAGGAGCTACTCCCAGAGGGTCGAATCAGTGTGTAATCAAGAACTCCTCACTTCACCCCATCTCTCCCCAGACATCACAGTGTCTACCCAGTTGGAATGCAGAATTGCCATGAACTAGTGATTCTTTGTTTCCCATTCTTCAACATTCTGAATGGGAGTATTTATTGAACCTGCCCCTGTCCCACTGCCGTATGATGGATGCAAGCGGGAAGCAAATAATTTGTCATTGCTGCTCTGGATCAAGAGGAGATAAGACTGAAGGAAAGACTATTGCCGCTAACCGGGATTTGATTTGGCTTCAGCGACTGGATATTACTTTATGTTTTCTCCCTTGGGGAGGAAGTTCTGTTATTTTTTGTTTGTTTTCTGGGATTTTTGTTTATTGGTTGGTTTTTATGGAAGAGGAATTAGTTGAATACTTGATGACCAGAAAAACAGATTGTGGTAGACTCCAGTGCTCACTCACACTCGGTTCTCTTTTCTTCCTGAACGCTTAGGAGGATCTGCTTTTTCAACCCCTTTGCAGTTAGGTAGGGTTACTCATTTAGCTCTAGCCAGTGGGTTTTGGGTAGAAGTGAAGTGTTTCACTTATGGTCAAAGAATTTTAGAGCAAGTATCAATTTTCCATGCTTTATTGTCTCCTGCTGTAGTGATTCAGGAAGACATGCAGTGATTTCTTTTATTTTTAGACGTGCAGTGATTTGTTTTTGATGTGGTATCAAAAGGTCATAGAGCCTCTGTTAATCTGGGCTAATTACTAAATTAAACTGTTAATTTTTGGGGGGTGTCTGTAAGTGCAGTTTATTTTGGAAAAGTCATCCCCCATATTACAGAGTTTAAGGGTCCCTGAAAGCTCACACTTATGTACATATGCTGCATGATGGATACTGTCCCCTTGGCACCTGAGATCCTGAGCTCACAGTGAAGAGGCAGTGGGAGGGGCCAGGCCCCCAAGCACTGGGTGATGGCTCGGCCGGGTGTGGCCACTGGCCAGCCTGTCACACTGAGTGACTTTGTGGAGCCAAACCCCTAACCAGTGCATGTTGTATATGTGTAATTAATGAGGAACCTCCCCTCCTTTTATTATATTAAGCCATTGAGATTTGTTTCTGTAGCATACTTTGATCTATCCTGATTAAAACACAAAAAGCATTATTGAACTTTTATAATGCAATTATTTCTTTCAAGTTTTTGATTTATATTTTAATTTTGTTTACGATGAAGTCACTAGAATTGCAAAGATTTAAAAACTTTTAGCCTAAAATCTCCTACTCCTCAACATATGACCACAGAAGATTGGACAGATTAAGAGTCTGAGATCTGGAGTTTGACTTTTGTCTCTTTTGTTTATTATATGTGTAATTTTGCAAGGCACTAAGGCACAAAGTTATTCATTGCAGCAGTGTTTATAATACTGAAAATTTAACCAGCATAAGTGAGTATCAATAACAAAATGGGTTAAATGCATTAGAGTGTAGTTATATGATAGAATAATATTCAGCCATTAAAACTATGTGGTAGAGCTATGTTTACTTGCATGGAAAGATGTTCTAGACATACTGCTGAGTTAGAAATAAACACATTTCTAAATAACGCAGGAGTCAAGAAGAAATTTCAAGGGAAATTGTAAAATATTTCTAGCTGAATGATAATGAAAATAAAACATTAAAACTTGTGAGGTGAAGCTAAGCTGTGCTTAGCAATTTACAGTTTTATTTTTTAATCTATTTTATTTTATTATTTATTTATTTATTATAAAACCTTTATTGGAGTTCAATTGCTTTACAATGGTGTCTTACTTTCTGCTTTATAACAAAATGATTCAGCTATACATATACATATATCCCCATATCTCCTGCCTCTTGGGTCTCCCTCCAATCCTCCCTTTCCCACCACTCTAGGTGGTCAAAAAGCACAGAGCTTATCTCTCTGTGCTGTGCAGGTGCTTCCCACTAGCTATCTGTTTTACATTTGGTAGTGTATATATGTCCATGCCACTCTCTCACTTCGTCCAAGCTTACCCTTCCCTCTCTCCATGTCCTCAAGTCCATTTTCTATGCCTGTGTCTTTATTCCTGTCCTGCTCCTAGGTTCTTCAGACCTTTTTTTTTTTTTTTAGATTCCATATATATGTGTTAGCATACGGTTTTTGTTTTTCTCTGTCTGACTTACTTCACTCTGTATGACAGACTCTAGGTCCATCCACCTCACTACAAATAGCACAATTTCATTTCCTTTTATGTCTGAGTACTATTCCATTGTATATATGTGCCACATCTTCTTTATCCATTCATCTGTCACTGGACACTTAGGTTGCTTCCATGTCCTGACTATTGTAATAGAGCTGCAGTGAACTTTGCGGTACATGACTTTTTGAATTCTGGTTTTCTCAGGGTATATGCCCAGTAGTGGGATTTCTGGGTCATATGGTAGTTCTAGTTTTTTAAGGAACCTCCATACTGTTCTCCATAGGGGCTGTATCAATTTACATTCCCACCAACAGTGCAAGAGGGTTCCCTTTTCTCCACACCCACTCCAGCATTTATTGTTTGTAGATTTTTTGATGATGGCCATTCTGACTAGTGTGAGGTGATATCTCATTGTAGTTTTGATTTGCATTTCTCTAATGATTAGTGATGTTGAGCATCCTTTCATGTGTTTGTTGACAATCTGTATAACATCTTTGGAGAAATGTCTATTTCGGTCTTCTGCCCATTTTTGGATTGGGATGTTTGTTTTTTTGATATTGAGCTGCATGAGCTCCTTGTAAATTTTGGAGATTGATCCTTTGTCAGTTGCTTCATTTGAAAATATTTTCTCCCATTCTGAGGGTTGTCTTTTCGTCTTGTTTATGCTTTCCTTTGCTATGCAAAAGCTCTTAAGTTTCATTAGGTCCCATTTGTTTGTTTTTATTTCCATTTCTCTAGGAGGTGGGTCAAAAAGGATCTTGCTGTGATTTATGTCATAGAGTGTTTTGCCATGTTTTCCTCTAAGATTTTTATAGTGTCTGGCATTACATTTAGGTCTTTAATCCATTTTGAGTTTATTTTTGTGTACGGTGTTAGAGAGTGTTCTAATTTCATTCTTTTACATGTAGCTGTCCAGTTTTCCCAGCACCACTTATTGAAGTGGCTGTCTTTTCTCCACTGTATATTCTTGCCTCCTTTATCAAAGATAAGTTGACCATATTTGTGTGGGTTTATATCTGGGCTTTCTATCCTGTTCCATTGATCTATCTTTCTATTTTTGTGCCAGTACCATACTGTCTTGATTACTGTAGCTTTGTATTATAGTCTGAAGTCAGGGAGCCTGATTCCTCCAGCTCCGTTTTTCTTTCTCAAGATTGCTTTGGCTATTCGGGGTCTTTTGTGTTTCCATACAAATTGTGAAACTTTTTGTTCTAGTTCTGTGAAAAATGCCACTGGTACTTTGATAGAGATTGCATTGAATCTATAGATTACTTTGGGTAGTAGTGTCATTTTCAGAACGTTGATTCTTCCAATCCAAGAACACGGTATATCGCTCCATCTGTTTATATCATCTTTAATTTCTTTATCAGTGTCTTATACTTTTCTGCATACAGGCATTTTGTCTCCTTAGGTAGGTTTATTCCTAGGTATTTTATTCTTTTTGTTGCAGTGGTAAATGGGAGTGTTTCCTTAATTTGTCTTTCAGATTTTTCATTGTTAGTGTATAGGAATGCAAGAGATTTCTGTGCACTAATTTTGTATTCTGCTACTTTACCAAATTCATTGATTAGCTGTAGGAGTTTTCTGGTAGCATCTTTAGGATTCTCTATGTTTAGTATCATGTCATCTGCAAACAGTGGCAGCTCTACTTCTTCTTTTCCAATTTGTATTCCTTTTATTTCTTTTTCTTCTCTGATTGCTGTGGCTAAAACTTCCAAAACTATGTTTAATAATAGTGGTGAGAGTGGACAACCTTTTCTTTTTCCTGATCTTAGTGGAAATGCTTTCAGTTTTTCACCATTGAGAATGATGTTGACTGTGGGTTTGTCATATATGGCCTTTATTATGCTGGGGAAAGTTCCCTCTATGCCTACTTTCTGGAGGGTTTTATCATAAATGGGTGTTGAATTGTGTTGAAATTCTGCATCTATTGAGATGATCATATGGTTTTCCTCTTTCAGTTTGTTAATATGGTTTATCACATTGATTGATTTGCATATACTGAAGAATCCTTGCATTCCTGGGATAAACCCCACTTGATTATGGTGTATGATTCTTTTAAAGTGCTGTTGGATTCTGTTTGGTAGTATTTTGTTGAGAATTTTTGCATCTATGTTCATCAGTGATATTCGCCTGTAGATTTCTTTTTTTGTGACATCTTTGTCTGGTTTTGGTATCAGGGTGATGTTGGCCTCATAGAATGAGTTTGGGAGTGTTTCTTCCTCTGCTATATTTTGGAAGAGTTTGAGAAGGATAGGTGTTAGTGCTTCTTTAAATGTTTGATAGAATTCATCTGTGAAGCCATGTGGTCCTGGGCTTTTTGTTGGGAGATTTTTCATCACATTTTCAATTTCAGTGCTTGTGATTGGTCTGTTTATATTTTCTATTTCTTCCTGATTCAATCCTTGTAGGTTGTGCTTTTCTACGAATTTTGTCCATTTCTTCCAGGTTGTCCAGTTTATTGGCATGTAGTCGCTTGTGGTAATCTCTCATGATCCTTTGTATTTCTGCAGTGTCAGTTCTTACCTCTCCTTTTTCATTTCTAACTCTATTGATTTGAGCCTTCTTCCTTTTTTTCTTGATGAGTATGGCTAATGGTTTGTCAATTGTGTTTATCTTCTCAAAGAACCAGCTTTTAGTTTTATTGATCTTTGTTATCATTTCCTTCATTTCTTTTTCATTTATTTCTGATCTGATCTTTATGATTTCTTTCCTTCTGCTAACTTTGGGGTTTTTTGTTCTTCTTTCTCTAATTGCTTCAGTTGTAAGGTTAGGTTGTTTATTTGAGATGTTTCTTGTTTCTTGAGGTAGGATTGTATTGCTGTAAACTTCCTCTTAGAACTTCTTTTGCTGCATCCCATAGGTTTTGGGTCGTCATGTTTTCATTGTCATTTGTTTCTAGGTATTTTTTGGTTTCCTCTTTGTTTTCTTCAGTGATCTCTTGGTTATTAAGTAGTTATTGTTTAAGCTCCATGTGTTTGTATTTCTTACATATTTTTTCCTGTAATTGATATATAGTCTCATAGCATTGTGGTTGGAAAAGATACTTGATATGATTTCAATTTTCTTAAATTTACCAAAGCTTGATTTGTGACCCAATATATGGTCTATCCTGGAGAATGTTCGATGAACACTTGAGAAGAATGTGTATTCTGTTGTTTTTGGATGGAATGTCCTGTAAATATCAATTAAGTCCATCTTGTTTAATGTATCATTTAAAGCTTGTGTTTCCTTAATTATTTTCATTTTGGATGATCTGTCCACTGGTGAAAGTGGGGTGTTAAAGTCCCCTACTATGATTGTGTTACTGTCAGTTTCCCCTTTTATGGCTGTTAGCATTTGCCTTATGTATTGAGGTACTCCTAAGTTGGGTGCATAAATATTTACAGTTTTTATATCTTTTTCTTGGATCAATCCCTTGATCATTATGTAGTGTCCTTCTTTGTCTCTTGTAATAGTCTTTATTTTAAAGTCTATTTTGTCTGATATGAGAATTGCTACTCCAGCTTTCTTTTGATTTCCATTTGCATGGAATATCTTTTTCCATCCCCTCACTTTCAGTGTGTATGTGTCCCTAGGTCTGAAGTGGGTCTCTTTTAGACAGCATACATATGGGTCTTGTTTTTGTATCCATTCAGCCAGTCTCTGTCTTTTGGTTGGAACATTTAATCCATTTACATTTAAGGTAGTTATTGATATGTATGTTCCTATTACCATTTTCTTAATTGTTTGGGGTTTGTTGTTGTCGGTCTTATCCTTCTCTTGTGTTTCCTGCCTAGAGAAGTTCCTTTAGCATTTGATGGAAAGCTGGTTTAGTGGTGCTGAATTCTCTTAGCTTTTGCTTGTCTGTAAAGGTTTTAATTTCTCCATTGAACCTGAATGAGATCCTTGCTGGGTAGTGTAATCTTGGTTGTAGGTTTTTCCCTTTCATTACTTTAACTATGTCCTGCCACTCCCTTCTGGCTTGTAGAATTTCTGCTGAAAGATCAGCTGTTAACCTTATGGGGATTCCCTTGTATGTTATTTGTTGTTTTTCCCTTGCTGCTTTCAGTGTTTTTTCTTTGTATTTAATTTTTGATAGTTTGATTAATGTGTGTCTTGGCTTGTTTCTCCATGATTTATAATGTATGGACTCCCTGCGATTCCTGGACTTGATTATTTCGTTTCCCATATTAGGGATGTTTTCAACTCTAATCTCTTCAAATATTTTCTCATTCCCTTTCTTTTTCTCTTCTTCTTCTGGGGCCCTTATACTTCAAATGTTGGTGCGTTTAATGTTGTCCCAGAGGTCTCTGAGCCTGGCCTCAATTCTTTTCACTCTTTTTTCTTTATTCTGCTTTATGGCAGTTATTTCCAGTGTTTTATCTTCCAGGTCACTTATCCGTTCTTCTGCCTCAGTTATTCTGCTCTTGATTCGTTCTAGAGAATTTTTAATTTCATTTATTGTGTTGTTCATTGTTGTTTGTTTGCTCTTTAGTTCTTCTAGGTACTTATTAAACGTTTCTTGTATTTTCTCCATTCTATTTCCAAGATTTTGGATCATCTTTACTATTATTACTCTGAATTCTTTTGCAGGTAGACTGCCTATTTCCTCTTCATTTGTTAGGTCTGGTGGGTTTTTACCTTGCTCCTTCATCTGCTGTGTGTTTCTCTGTCTTCTCATTTTGATTAGCTTACTGTGTTTGGGGTCACCTTTTCGCAGGCTACAGGTTCGTAGTTCCCGTTGTTTTTGGTGTCTGCCCCCAGGGGCTAAGTTTAGTTCAGTGGATTGTTTAGGCTTCCTGGTGGAGGGGAATTGTTCCTGTGTTCTGGTGGATGAGCCTGGATCTTGTCTTTCTGGGTGGCAGTACTGCGTCCGGTGGTGTGTTTTGGGGTGTCTGTGACCTTATTATGATTTTAGTCAGCCTCTCTGCTAATGTCTGGGGTTGTGTTCCTGTCTTGCTAGTTGTTTGGCATAGGGTGTCCAGCACTGCAGCTTGCTAGTCATTGAGTCGAGCTGAGTCTTAGTGTTGAGATGGAGATCTCTGGGAGAGCTTTCACCATTTGATATTATGTGGAGCCAGGAGGTCTCTGGTGGACAAGAGTCCTGAACTTGGCTCTCCCACCTCAGAGACACAGGCCTGACACCTGGCTGGAGCATGAAGACCTTGTCAGTCACACGGCTCAGAGGAAAAGGGAGAAAAATAAATAAATAAATATAAAATAAAATAGTTTTAAAATAAGAAATAAAATTATTAAAAATTAAAAAGTAATAAAAATTTAAAAAGTGAAAAAGAAAGGAAGAAAGAAGAGAGCAACCAAACCAGAAAACAAATTCACCAATGACAACAAGCACTAAAAACTATACTAAAAAAACCCCCGCAAAAACGGACAGACAGAACCCTAGGACAAACGGTAAAAGCGAAGCTATACAGACAAAATCACACAAAGAATCATACACATATGCACTCACTAAAAATGAAAAAGGAAAAAAAATATATGTATAAAAAGGAAGAGAGCAACCAAGTCAATAAATCTACCAATGATATAATAAACTTGAAATACTAAAGTAAGATAAAAATAAGACCCGAAACAAATTAGATGCAGAATGCAAACCCCAAGTCTACAGTTGCTCCCACAGTCCACCACCTGGATTTTGAGATGATTTTTTGTCTATTCAGGTATTCCAGAGATGCTGGGTATATCAAGTTGATTGTGGAGATTTAACCTGCTGCTCCTGAGGCTGCTGGGAGAGATTTCCCTTTCTCTTCTTTGTTTGCACAGCTCCTGGGGTTCAGTTTTAGATTTGGCCCCGCCTCTGTGAGTAGGTCGCCTGAGGGCGTCTGTTTCCCCCCCGCTCAGACAGGACGGGGTTAAAGGAGGGGCTGTTTAGGGGGCTCTGGCTCACTCAGGCCAGGAAGGAAGGAGGGGTACGGAATGCGGGGCGAGCCTGCGGCGGCAGAGGCTGGTGTGGCCTTGCCACAGCCTGAGGTGTGCCTGTGTTCTTCCAGAGAAGTTGTCCCTGGATCACGGAACCCTGACAGTGGTGGGCTAGGTGTGAATAGTGACCTGCGCTCGCACACAGGCTTCTTGGTGGCTGCAGCAGCAGCTTTAGCATTTCATGTCAGTCTCTGGTGTCCGTGCTCATGGCTGAGGCTCCTGCCCATCTCTGGAGCTCGTTTAGGCAGTTCTCTGAATCCCCTCTCCTCGCGCACCCCAAAACAATGGTCCCTTGCCTCTTAGGCAGTTCCAGACTTTTTCCCAGACTCCCTCCCGGCTAGCTGTGGCACACTAGCCCCCTTCAGGCTGTGTTCACGCAGCCAACCCCAGTCCTCTCCCTGGGATCCGACCTCCGAAGCCCAAGCCTCAGTTCCCAGCCCCCACCCGCCCCGGGCAGGTGAGCAGGCAAGCCTCTCAGGCTGGTGAGTGCTGGTCAGCACTGATCCTCTGTGTGGGAATCTCTCCACTTTGCCCTCTGCACCCCTGTTGCTGCGCTCTCCTCCATGACTCCGAAGCTTCCCCCCCACCACCCAGCATCTCCGCCAGCCTACAGTTTTAAACACTTAGAAAAAAGAAAAGTTTAGAATTAATTATCCAATATTCTGCTTTAAAATGCTAGAAAGATATGAACAAATTAAATGCACAATCAGTTGAATGCAGAAAAGTATAATGATAAGAGCAAAAATTAATGAACGGAAAATAGACAACTTGGGGAAATAACAGACTAAAGTTCGTTAATTTGAAAAAAAACAAGATTGATAAATCTTTACCAAAACTGATCAAAAAAATTGATGAAATAACAAATTACCAGTATCGGAAATGGAAAAAGAAATATCAATATAATTTCTAAAGTCATTAAAGAGATATTACATACAACATTGTGACAGTAAATTTTACAGTTCAGACAATAGTGACAAATTCTTTGAAAGATACAACTTATACAAGATGAAATATAAAATCTCAAGAACTTTATCTGAAAATTAATATGTAACTAAAATCTAATTTTACTGGTGAATTCTATCAAACATTAAAAAGATTCTTATATATGTATTTTTCTTTTTGGGCCTCAAACAGGTTTTTAATAGCTGCTTTAAAGGTTTTGCAGTTAATTCTGACATCTGGGTCATCTCAAGGTCTCTTTCTATTGGCTGATTTTTTTCTATGAGCTATATGGGTCATATATTTTACTTCTTTGAAAATCTAACAGTTTTTTTTGATTATATGGTGGGCATTGAGGAAAATACATTGTAGAAAGGCTAGATTATATTGTCTTCCTTGAAAAAGTGTTGAATTTTGGTCTGGCTGCCAGTTATATTACTGGTGAACTTTCTTGACCCCATCGTCCTTGATCTTATACTTCATTATATTTGATCTACTTTGGTTTTTCTGTAGATCTAGCCATCTTTAGGTCTCAGAGTATAGAAAGATGTGTGTGTGCCTGTAATTTTAGATGGAGTGGTGAAGAAAGACTTCTCCGATACAGTGATATTTCAGAGCACCCAAAATAAGGAAGGGAGAGAGACAAGTGGCCCTCTGGGGGAAGGAGTATTCCAGACAGAGGAAATAGCAAGTGCTAAGGTCCCAAATAAGAGCAATCCTGTGTGGCTGGCAAGGAGTGAGGAGACAATGATGGCTGGAGTAGAGTGAGCAAGAGGAAGTGTGGTAGTAGGTGAATTCAGAGAGGAAGTAGAGGTGTTTTTGAAGCATAGTAAAGATGTTAGATTTTACTGTCAGTAAGATGGAAAGTCCTTGGACAGCTTTGAACAAAAGGGTAATAAGATCTGATTTTTAAGAGTCCCTCTGGCTATTTTGGGCACAGTAGATTATGAGGGAGAGTGGGGCAAAGGTGAGAAAAAAGAGACCAGTTGCAGCAGGTGGCTATTGCAGTAAGCAAGGGGGAGAGATAATGGAGGCTTAGAATAGGGAGGACTCGGTTAGAAGAGAAGGTGAGAAGTGTAGTCAGGTTACTGATATTTTCGGATGATAAATCCAAAAAGATTTTCCCCAAAGGATTTGCTGAAGATACAATACAATGTTTGAGAGGGATGATGAATTAAACGGTTTTGGCTCGAGCCACTATTTTCTAAGAGTGTAGGGAAAGAATAAGTTTGGTGTAGGGCGAAGATCAGTATTTTGGTTTTAAATATGTTAAATTTTAGACTATTCTATGTCTAAGAGGACATTTCAAGTAGGAATTTGTATTTCCTGAAGTTCAGGAAAGAGATCAGAGCTACATCAATGAAAGATATTGATGGCATTTAAAGGAATAGAATTGGATGAGGTAATCTAGAGAGAGAATATCAGGAACATGAGATTAGAGTACTGGTCCTTCCTTTATAGGTCAGGAAGATGAGAAGGGACCAGCAGAAGAAATGGAGATGGACTGGTCAGTGACATAGGAGGAGAAGCCACAGAGAATAATGTCCTGGGGGCCTGTGAGATAACAGAAAAATTATATATTAGTCTCTGTCCCTGATACAGAGTTCCTGACACAGAGTTTCTGAAGCCTTTGTAAATTCCTAAGTGATAAGAACACTAGGAACATCTTTTGTTCTGATGAGCAACGCTGGGTGGGCTTCTGGATGGGGGCTGGTCCAAGACATAATTAGAAACTTGCAATTTTCAGCCTCCCCACCGCTCACCTATTTAGAGAGGGGAAAGGGGTTAGAAATGAGGCTAATAATTGATCACGCCTACGTGAGGAAGCCTCCATGAAATCCCAATAGTATGGGGTTCGGAGAGCTTCCAAGTTGGTTAACACATCCACATACTGGGAGGATGAACCACCCCGACTCCACGGGGACAAAAGCCGTTGCACTCAGGACACCCCGACACCTCACCCTATATATCTTTTCATCTGGCTGCTCATCTGTATCGTTTATCATATCCTTTAATAAAATGGTAAATGTTAATAAGTGTTTCCCTGAGTTCCGTGAGCCACTCTAGAAGATTAATCCAACTGGAGGAGGGGGTTATGGGAAACTCAAATTTATAGCTGATACGTCAGAAGCACTGGTGACAACCTGAACTTGTGATTGACATCTGAAGTGGAGTTGGAGCAGTCTTGTGGGACTGAACCTTTGTCCTTTGGGATCTGATGCTATCCCCAGGTGGATAGTGTCTGAATTAAGCGGTAGGACTGGTGTAGTGGAATTGGTGTTACAGGTGTTGTGAATGTGGTAGTAGAGTGAGACTGAAAGAGAAACACAAGAGAAAGGACCGTTTTCCCGATACAGGGCCACAATGTCAGAAGTCACTGAGATGATGGGTTAGAAAAGGACTGAGAATTGACCTCAGATTAGTAACCTTGAGAAGAGACTTTTCTTTGGAGCTATAGGGGAAAAGGATTGATTGATGTAAGTTTAAGAAGAAAAGGAGGAGGAAACTTTGAGACAGTGAGCACAGGTAATTCTTCTGAGGAGATTTGCTTTAAAGAGAAGCGGAAAAATGGGGTTGGTGTCTGAAGGGGAAAAGGGGAGAGATTTTTTAAAGAATTACATTATATTTTAGCTGATAGAAATGACCCAGTAGGTTTGGAGGTGAGCACTTGAGGAGTTTCTCTCCTGATGGCCTCTGTATTTCACCATGAAATGAGAAGCAAAGTCATCAGTGGAGGGTAAGAGGGAAAGAGATAGGGGATTGGAAAAGGTACAGATTTCTTCTCTTTGAAACACTGAAGGTTTTCATATATATGTGTGGTGATTGTTTTTCATCAATTTGCTCAGACTTTGTGGGGGACCTTTGTTTCAGTGTTGGAATTTGGGATTAGTCTTATGAGAGATTGTATGTGACACTGATCATTTAACAGTTTAAGCATGAGAAGGTCAAAGAGGACATTCAGGTAATCTGTAGGTGTTAATGTTGTTTGCTATTTCCACGGGGCACTCATTTGGCTTTATGGTGAAGAGAACAAGCCCTGGAAAGCTTTCTACTTTCCCACAGGAGGAAAGATTTCTACTTCTCTAGGGCCTTGGTAAAGATGACTGAAGGAATTGGTTGACAAGATCGTGACCCACATCCCTGACTGCTCATGGTAGAGTTACAAAACACGGCAGTCTCTTCATGACCTGGTCCCATACCACCTTGACCTTGTGTCTTAGTTCAGGCTTCTCTAACAAAGTAGCATAGCCTGGGTGGCTTACAAACAACAGACACTTATTTCTCACAGATGTGGAGGCTGGGAATCTGAGATCAGGCTGCCAGCATGGTTAGGTTCTGGTGAGGGCTGTCTCACAAGTTGCAGATGGCCGACTTCTATCCTCGTGTGGGGAAGCCATCTGTCTTGAAGCTCTTATAAGGGCACGAATGGGGTTCATACACAAATCATATCAAAAAACAAGTAATACCTTAGCCCCCCTTTGGAGATATATAATGCACACTTGAATATTAAAAGTTCTGAGGAGTTCTGCCGAAAAGAAACCTATTAAATATGTTTCCAGCCAGTGTTCTCCAGACTGATTTCACGTATGTTTTAAAGCGTGACATCTATTAACATCCCATAGGGCTAGAGTGTGATGGAAATTGTTTTGGAAGATGCTGGGCTGGAAGGAGCCTCTCATGCTTCTGAACTCCTGCAGTACTTTATCTCTCTCGCTTAAGACAGTTTGCTCTTTCTACTTTGTGCAGATGCACATAATTAGGGCCCATCACAAAGCTGGGTATTTCTTGAAGGCAGGGCTAATGATGAAATCAGGTTTATCTTTGGTGTCCAACATTGTGTTCTACACAGAGCAAGGGCTCTCCAAATATAGGGTGAAAGTGAATGGACGCTAAGGGCATTTTGGGAGGGAGCTCAAAGCCACACTACCTTTAAGGTCACCTTCCATTCATATCTTTTTAAAAAATTTTTTTATTGGGATATAGTTGATTTACAATGCTGTGTTCGTTTCAGGTGTACACAAAGTCAATCTGTTATACATATACCCACTCTTTTTTAGATTCTTTTCCCATATAGGCCATTATAGAGTATTGAGTGGAGTTTCCTGTGCTATACAGCAGGTCCTTATTAGTTATCTATTTTATACCTAGTAGTGTGTGTGTGTCAATCCCAATCTCCCAATTTATCCCTCCCTGCACACCTTACCCTCAGTAACCTTAAGTTTATTTTCTACATCTATAACTCTATTTCTGTTTTGTAGATAATTTCATTGGTACTCTTTTTTTTAGATTCCACATACAAGGGATATGATATTTGTCTTTCTCTGTGTTATATCATAAGGTCCCAAACACCACCCTGTAAGGTCAGCGAGGTATTACTATCTTCATTTCATAGAAAAGGATGGAAACTTAGAGGGGTTGTGTAACTTGCTCATTATTATACAGCAAATAAATTGTAGAATGCTAGAATTCAGATCTTTTTACTTCTTTCCTTTATCCTATCTACAGTGTCTCAGTTCAACAGCTGCTCAACACTTCTTCTTTTGATCATGTCTTTCCTTCTCTTTACGGGGGAAACATGAAGGCAAAATGATTGCATCCCTACCATAAAATGATCACTCCTTTCAGTGACTGAAACTGATTTTGAATAAACTCTGATCCCCCCAAAACTTGATGGGAGAAGTCGAAAACTTAGCAAAAAGAAAATTCCATATTTGCATCTATAATTTTTATTACGGTGATGGAGAAATTTTTAGTGGCAATGGAATTTCTCAGTGCAACATTTTCCCTTGGGGAATCTGTTGCTGAGGCTCAACACAGACAACTCCTATTTCTTCAGTAACCGTCACTGACATCTTTACGTGCAAAGCAGAAGGAAGATGGGAGGTTTTCAATACTTGTTCAGCTTGCTTAGATCTTGGTGATTAAATGCCCTTTTGTCAGACAATTAAGATCTTCATCCCTGGATGCAAATGTTCAAAGGGTTTGATTATAAATAGCATTTATTTAATATGAACAGGTTCTGATCCTTTTGTCTGTCTAGGATCACTCAATAATACTCCTCTTTCAAAATGGATTTAGCTCACAGACTGTTTTATCACCTGCCTTCATTTTGGACCAAAGTGAGAAAAAATGCTTTCGTGTATGTTTGAATTTGTTCTCTCCTAACAAGAATGGGGAAACAGAGTACAGACATCCTGACCCGTTTTCTCACTTTGCTCATAGATCTTATGCCAGCTATAAAACGGACATTGACAACTAGAACACTAAAGTTTTTAATCCTCACGTTTTATCCAGTTGATGAATAAAAAAGCCTCTGATTCACTTTGCAGGGCGGAAAGTGGGCTTGAACTTGTACTTAGAGTGGGATGAAGTTTAGCCAGTGTTTGTGCCATTTATGAGAGTGGTTCATTTCACCTTGGGCTTTATGTCTTCTGTACAGCCATTATTGCTCAGACATTGGACTTCTGTTTGAGGACAACTTGGTTGTGGTCAGTCTCCGATTAAGAGCCAGCCGCTTCACCATCAGCCTCTTATCACAGCACCAATTATACAGACTCAAAGCAATGTCTGTTTAGGGCTAGTTATTCTGGGAATGCCTTTCCAGAGGTGATACTCTGTGTTTGAACACAACTGAATAAACAGTCTTGTTTCATTTGGGAGCTCTCGACCATGGAGTTTTTTTCATTCATTCACTAGTTATTATTCACCTAATGTGGATCCACTCCATTTTCTTCAGGATTTTTTATTTAGCTTTTTTTCCCTTCAAATATCTGTCATTTGGAGTTGCCTTAAATTCACATTGTGTAGATCTGTTTATAACTAAGCATGTCTCCTTCCTCCTTTCCAGCTCTGTATAAATAATCATATACATCCATCAAGTCTCAGCTAAAATGTTTCTCTCTCAACAAAGTCTCCTGTATATCCCTAAGGTTTTAATTTCTTGGTGGTTCCATTCCCACAGATCCCAATACTCTGTGGCCTTAGGAGCCCATCCACCCTCCTCTTCCCATAACAATTCTGAAATATATTGAAGATCCTGCCATTGTTACAGCACTAGAAATGATTTATGAAATCAAAATATATTCATACCGTGAACATATTAATGCTATGTAGGCTCTCCCAGGAATGTAGGAGTGGTTTTAATTGAAAAACTGGAACTAAACGTCTTTTAAAACAGAAATGGAAGGGAATGCCTTCTAACTAAAAAATGGTATCTCCTGAATGCCTACAGTATTTATAACATGTAATGGTGAAATACTTTCTAGCATTACCTTAAAAGTCAGCAATAAATCAAGAATACCCTCTATTACTATTTCTATTCATATTGCCCTGGAAGTTTGTGGTAGTATACTAATATTAGGTTGAACCACATGAAATTGATGATATTCAAGTTTTGTTTTGTTTTGTTTTGTTTTTGCGGTACGCGGGCCTCTCACTGTTGTGGCCTCTCCCGTTGCGGAGCACAGGCTCCGGACACGCAGGCTCAGCGGCCATGGCTCACGGGCCCAGCCGCTCTGCGGCATGTGGGATCTTCCTGGACTGGGGCACGAACCCGTGTCCCCTGCATCGGCAGGCAGACTCTCAACCACTGCGCCACCAGGGAAGCCCTGTATTCAAGTATTTTTGAATATCCTAACAACCTAATGTAAAAAAGAGAAAGAGAAGATATAAAATTTTAGAATATATTTATATGTCTATGAATCAATAAGAAAAAGACAACCCAACAGAAGAAGAAAAATGGGCAAAATATATCTATACACAGAAGAAGAAATCCAAAAGAAGAAGGAGAAGGAGAAGGAGAAGGAGAAGGAGATGGAGATGGAGAAGAAAGGGAAGGGGGAGAGGGAGGGGAGGGGAGGAGGAGAAGATTCTCAATCTCAGTAATCAAGCAAATGTAAATTAAAACAATGAGATATTATTTCCTACCTATCTAAGTGTTAAAAGTTATCAACTGGTAAGAAATAATGCATATCTAGAGAAAATAAAATCATACATTGCTAGTGGGAGTTCAAATTGATAAATCAGTTTAGAGAACGATTCGTCAAGTCCTAATAAAGTTCAAAATATGCATAGTCTGTCACCCAGAAATTTCAGTTCTAGCCTGGAGAACCTCTGGTGTGAATATGTACAAGAGATACATCCAAGCCTCTTCATTTAAACTCTGTTTGTAATAACCAAAAAGGGGGGACAAATGGACCACTGCTCAGGAAGGGAATGGTTGGCTATATTGTGACTTATGCATCCGATGGCATACCACCACAAGGAGGTTTAAACTGATCACTTAGGGACTTCCCTGGTGGCGCAGTGGTTAAGACCCCGAGCTCCCAATGCAGGGGGCCCGGGTTTGATCCCTGGTCAGGGAACTAGGTTCCACATGCATGCCGCACCTAAGAGTTCACGTGCCACAACTAAGGAGCCCACCTGCCACAACTAAGGAGCCCACAAGCCACAACTAAGACCCGGCACAACCAAATAAATAAATGTTAAAAAAAATTTTTTTAAACTGATCACTTAGATCTACATGCATCAACACAGAGGATATGGCTAAAGATTTGAAACTGTATCCTTTGAACAATAGAGAGTTCAAAGGACTTTAAATAGCAATCATGATATGCCTAAAATTTGTTTCTGGAGATGAACCATTTTGTTTTGTGGATGTTCTGTGGAAAGAACTGGGATGTTGGAGAGTGGATAGTGTTAGTCCTGGGATGTTAAGAGCATATGGATAAACCCAGAGGAAACCTACTTGTACCTACGGGAGGATTGGAATTTATAAATTGGGTTGACCAATCTTATATGAAATCAGATCTCATCGGAGAACAAGTTACTGTTGGGCGTACCTGCTGTCCATTTGTTTTTGGAAATGTAAAAGGAGGTTATTGAGCAGTGACTATTAACTGAGATAACTGCTGAGAAACATTATGTAAACTACAAAGGACTGTGCACATGCCAAGGAGTTTGGTCTTATTATGCAAATAATCAGTCAGAATTTCCTTCCCAGAGAGAGCAGATCTTTGGCAAGGCCCCTTCAGCTCCCACCCAGGAGCTCCTGTAGAAAAGCACCTTAGCCCAGCAGGTTGGACTCAATTAAGGAATGTTGGCAGCTGTCTCTGGAGCTAGCAAACAAGCTGTGTGTTTTTGTTTTTGCCAAATGCATCATTAATTGCCTGGGTAAAAGAACAAGGCCAATTTAAGTCTCCAATTCCACCAGGAAGCCTTAGGGCTTTGCGTGAGAAGTGAATGACATGGGCTTCAGTTTCAGGAGCCTGGCCCTGCTTACTGCTCACCATTTCTAACCGAAGGGAAATACCCCAAATCAGATTAATTAACTTAGTCCTGGGAGAGCCTGAGGATTGTTAATGATTCTGTCCCTTGCATGAAGAAGAAGAAGAAAAAAAAAATCTAAAGAGGCAAGGCAGTTTCTGAAGGGGAAGGACAAGGGGAAATGAATCAAGCAATTTTTTTGTTTGTTTTTTTCTGTGCTCTGAAGCAAGCGAGTTCTGTGAGACATTTAAAAGGCCAGTTTGCCAACTTACCTGCATTTTATCCCCCTGTTGGGGAATTGGAGAGTTTTCCTTTTTGATTCACTGCCCTTTCCAGAAGCACTGGGGATCACGTGGCTGAAAATGGCGCAGAGTTCTTGCAAATGACTGTCAAGATTAGAGTGTCTCTGAAGATGTCTTGGTGGAGCAGTGGGAAGGGTACTTATCAGGAGGACAAGGGGCTGTGGAGAGTAGGGGTCTTGCAGCTTCCCTGCTGAAAAACCTGGTCAGATGGCTCTGCCTAGAAGAATAAATGCCCCTAACCAGAGCCTGTTGCTTTAGGGCTAGACTCTTCCTATAAGAGAACTAACCCACTTTCTCTATCCAGTCTTTCTTTTTTTAACTGAAGATTTTTATTTTATTTTTATTTATTTATTTGCCATGCTGTGCAGCATGTGGGATCTCAGTTCCCCGACCAGGGATTGAACATGCGCTCCCTGCAGTGGAAGCACAGAGTCTTAACCATGGGACCGCCAGGGAAGTCCTCTCTCCAGTTCTTTATTCTACTGTCGTCCTAATAATTTAGAGCTCTGCCTGCTATTCTCTGCTACAGAAAACTATGACAGAAACCAGCAAAGATCAGGATTCTTGGTGTAACATTGAATTCCCTAATCTCTTCTTTCCCAGAAAGGATAACAGATATGCTTTTTGCGGCCCAAACACAGGCATCTTTAGGCTGCTGGGCCGGGTGGAATGGTGGGAAACATTTGGACCTTTTAGTTATTAGGTCTCATGTTACACGAGTTTAATCTTTTGGTCTTAAATGGTATTTACTGAGTGCTTTTACTTGAAGGTTTGACTAATTTAAGAGTGAAGAGTGCAGCTAAGCTTCCTCTGGCCAATTCTCAATTGCCAAAAGTAAAAACACAAGTAAATGATAGCTGTGAGCCATTTAATGTTAGGCTTTGCAATGTTAGTCGGAGCCTGAGTACGAGGCACTCACGAGCTGGTGACAAAACAGGCACAGAGACCATCCTGGTGTGCATCCCTCCGAGGGCTGTCATGAGCTGCAGGCACAGTGGCCCTGAGGGCATCGTTTGGGTATTGAGGCCTTCTTGGCTGGCAGTGTAAGTTCTCTGAAACATGTGGAGTTCTTAACATAGGAATGGAAGATAAGGTCATAGGTGAGCATGTCTGGTCTGGTTTGGCGTGTTATGTGGGAAGATATTTGCCAAAGATAGACTATGTGTTGCTTTCCCAGTAATAAATCTGTGAGACCCCCCTACTCCCCACAACCCCTTCTCTTGTAATGAGTGCCTAATACCATCGCTCTAATCGTCAGCAAAGTTTCAAATTCCTTGGCATCAGCAGCAAATGGGGCATTTTAACAGGGCCATGGCTAGACAGAGAGTAGAATTCAGGGCACCTGCTTTCATGGAGTTTTCAGTTTGTTTGGAGAGAGGATGAAGGAAGGCATATGGTGAAGGATGAAGAGACTGGTCGTTTTGGAGTATTTACAATGTTCTGAGCACCATAGTAGGTGTACTACTACATTATCTCACTGGGTCCACAAATGGTTATATATTAATACCCATTCTACAGATTAGGAAACTGAGGGTGAGAAAGGTGAGCAATGTGCCCAAAGTGACCCAGCTTGGAGGTATGGCATGGCCAGAATTTGAAGCAGGATCTGCCGTATTAAAGTCTTGTTCTTATCACTGTTCCACACTAGCCTTTGCATAATTTGACTGATGATAGATCACCCATATCTTTTAGCAAATGGGTCATGAGAAAATATCCTGGCTGGGTTCCCAGGAGGTTGCAGAGAGGTGTGGCCTGTATGGAGGTGGGCCTTGTCTGGAGAAACCCTTTGGGAGCAGGGAAGGTGGATGCTGAGAGATGAATTTGGAGAGCCTGGCAAGAACGTGGAGGTGCAGCAGCATTTAGAACTTCCCCATAGGACTTCATTAGTTTAGAAAACCATAGGGCAGTGCCCTGTGACCTAGGGCGGCAGGAGAGGCAGAGTGACTTGTGGGGTGGAAGGAAGTGGAAGGAGGAGAAGGGAAGGGGTGATAGGGAACCACCGGGGTGGGGGTGTTTAGAAGAGGAGAGAAGGGAAGTCAGGGGCGGGGAGAGAGGAAGGACAGGGGAGGGATATAAATGAAGATGCGGAGGAGGAGGAAAGAGTGAAAGCGAAAGGAGTAACAACCACAACAAACAGAAAACAAGAGAGAAAGAAGAAAGAAAGAGGGCAGAAGACCAGAGCCTGCAGTCCTTGCTGCTTCAAGCTTCAGTGGTGATCCAGCACATCCCTGCCTGGTGGCAAGAGCATCACTTCTGTAGCTGTGTTTGTAAGCCTTTGAGAGTTTCGACTCAGGGCTGAAAGGATGAATGCTATTCTGACCAGAGCTAACCTCCTCCTAGGGAAATGCTAAGTGAAGTTCAGCTTCTGTTCCAGAGGTGCCATGACCGAGAACCTTCTCCTTTCGGGCTCAGCCCAGTGCATCTGAGTGTCTAGGCCAGCACTCACCCAGCCAGGTGCATAGCAGGTGGGCTGGACATTTCATCTGGCTGCCCAGGGCATGACGGTGCTTACATTTGCCTAAATCCCCAGCACCAGCATGTTGCTGTTCTTGGACCTTGCTGAGTCTGCTGGGTATTTGGCCTAAGTGCCAGGCTGATCCAGCTCGCTGGGTGAACACACTGCATGGCAGTTGCCAGTCCAGGGTCCTGGCGGGGGTCCTGACAGAAACTTGTACGTTCCCCAGAGGCAGGATTTTACTGCTGGGAGACATCTGTGGTTGTTCATCCCCTTCCCTGTCAATACTTCCTTTCACGCCAGGTCTGATGCCCAGAGACACTGACAGCTGCTGAAGGTCCAAGCCATCCCCTTCCCTCTGGGCTGACTGTGGAGTGGGGAAGCTGCCTATCTCCTTAGCCTAACCTTACAGCGGAACAAAAACAAAAACAGAAATATAGCCTAAAACACTGTATCTCCCCTTTCTTCTCGCCTCTTCTTATCTGGGGGAAACGTGGGAAATATAGCTGGTGAGGTATGCAGAGGTTACCTTGGGAATGGGGAAGTGTAGGGCTCTAATTGTAAGTAAGCATTATTCTGTAAAAATATGAGGAATTAGTGAAAGATCATAAAGTGGGAAGTGCCAGGATTGGACTGTAGTTCAGAGTTCTGACAGCAAGTGCTGTAGACATATGGGAGGAAGGAGAGAGAACAGCAGGGCAAGGGCCAGAGAAAAGGCTGTGGCTACTGTCCACGTGGCATTGGGCAGTGAGCATGGCTTGAGACATGTGATTGGGGTAAGAGGCCCTTTGAACTTTGCTCTGTCCCCTCAGCCCCCTGTTCAGAAGCTGGGGCAGAGGTTCTCACCCCTCCCTCCTCCCCCCGCACACAGTGTCCAGCAAGCTATTTCTCGCTTTGTGGGTGCTGGATATTCTAGAAATAAAACCTGTGACTGTCCATGTCAGATAAAGTGCGTGCTGCGTTAGTCATCTTGTTGTATAAAATGTACTCCCCCTAAAGCTTTAAACAAAAATATTTATTATTTCATAGTTTCTGAGGGTCAGGGATCTGGGAGTAGATTAGCTGTGAGGCTCTGGCTCAGAGTCTATCATGAGGTTGAAGTCAGCCTCCAGGCTGGGGGGCAGTCATCTCCAAGTTCAGCTGGAGGCAGATCTGCTTCCAAGATGGCACAGGTGGTTGTTGGCAGGAGGCCTCAGTTCCTTGCCACGTCGACCTCTCCATTGACTTCCTGAGTTCCTCATGACAGGACAGCTGGTTTCCCCCAGAATGAGGAATGTGAGAGAGAGAGAGAGAAAGACAGACAGAGAGAACATGGCAGAAGATGCAGCCTTTTACAACCTAATCTTGCAAGTCACATACCACCATGTCTGCCATATTCTATGGTCATATAGACCAACCCTGGTACAATGTGTGTGTGTGTGTGTGTGTGTGTAACTACATACAGGTATGAATACCAGGGGGCAGGAATCACCTGGGGTCATTTTGAAGGCTGGCTACCTGGGGCTGGAGAGAAGCCTATGACATGGATGGCTGTCCCTCCCTCCTGGCAGGCAGCAGGTGAGGGGCTAAATACAGATGAGGTGAAGTCCACTCTGCCAAAAGGAGGCTGGATGGGCCGGATGTAGGTGGCAGGGTCTTCTACCAGCTCCCACAGCTCTTGGGAACCTGCATAGTGTCCCTCTCACGTCTCTTTGTTGGATCTGCACACTTGGTTTCCCTATCCTTCTGTGGCCAGCGTCCTCAGACGAAACCCTCAGGGACCCAGTCCTGCCCCAGTAACCACTCTCACTGTTTCTCCTCTCCCCCATTCTCTGACATCTTTTTTACCTTAGGAAAATTCCTGTTGTTTTGATTTTCTTCAGAACTTCTCTATCTACTTTATTCTCTTCCTTCTCTCCTCAACCCTGTTCTCCTCCATTCCTGAAGGCCAGCGAAACCCAGAACCCAGTCATTAATAACCAAAAAATTAGTTTATCTTTTCTCAAGGGGGCAGGAGAGTGCAATCCTCACAGTATCTCCCAGGAGATGAGAGGGTATAGCTACATTCAGTCCTTCAAGTGCATCAGGAAAAGGGAGCTCCCTTTTGTTTCCTGATTGAAAGGGCTCACGGACTCTCTTCTGCTGTGGAGGGCTAAGGGAGGCAAGGGAGAGGGAGGAGTTAGCAATACACCCAAGGAGCTGAAGTTGAGAGTCCCAAAGGCATAAGGAAAGTCAGGAGAAGCAGTTTGGGGAAAGAAACCAATGATTCAATTCGCATATTCTGAACTGGAAATGGGGCAAGTTAGCATGTGGTTGGTGATGCTGAAGATTTCTTGGGACAACGGATTTGGAGATGTTTTTAGAGCCCCTAGTGGTATAATGAGCTTGGTTAATGTTGCTCGGTGCTCCACCTGTACAGCTCAGCCTGAGCTCTTACTATAGTCTACCACCCTGAGGTAAGGCCCCATTCTGTGCCAAGTCCCGGATCAGGTGCAGCCAGTGCCCGTGTGAGGGGCTCTTGTCTCAGTGAGAGAGGCTGACTTGTATAGAGGCAGGGTACACTTGACAGCAGTGGGTGCTGTGATAGGCATGTAAATAATGCCTCTTGGAGCTTTTGGGGGAGGGTGAGAGAGTAACTGCCAGGGAAGTTTTAAAGGGGCTCTGCCATCTGAGATAATCCAGACACATATCCAGTGGAGGGCAAGCTTAGTTTCCATTACTGTTGTTGACCTAGGCTTCTCTGTGACCCATCGGTGGCCCAGAATGAAAGTCAACCCCATTATTTCCCATATATTTTTTGTTTTTCCAGGAGAGCATAGGGAATGAAAACTACTGCCCAAATAGTAGACTACAGATCTACTCATAGGTGCCCACAACATCAAGTAACTCAGACTGTCAGCCTCTACCTTCCTTCTCCGATTTTGGAGCCGTTTCATCATCATTGGCTCAGAATCCCTGGGCCTTGTTGAATTATTAGCTCCTTCCATTTTCTCTTGACTGCTCTCTTCTTGAATTGCCTCATCTAATCCTATCATGAAGTTGTTTTTTTTTTTCTTTAAGTTATTTGTATGCTAATGAAAGAAAATCTGTAAATGAGAATAGTTTTTTCCCCTCTGTTTTGTTTTAATAGATGATTATTTTTCCTGTTTGGGCTTGAATAGAGAAAAGCTCAGAAAGGCTCTTGTTGAAAAATTCATTTTTTTTTTTTTTTTTTGCTGGTAATAAGAGCCACATTGCAAGAAATAATAAGCCCAGCTGTAGCCATTGTTCAGATCACAACAGAGGCAGCAATACTCCTTTCCCCAACTCTTACTTTCTTTTCCTGTCCTTTGAGCAAACTTCCATGGGGCTGCTGTGATTTATAGATGCTGAAATAGACTTTTAAAATCCCATAGGAATGAGCCCCCTTCCCCATCTAGCACAGCAAAGGACCTTTTCCCCCAGGTCTTCTCAGAAGATAGTATCCTGGGTCCCAATCTGGACCCTGCTGGTCTCTGGGGATGCTGTTGGCCATTCAGTCCCTGACATAGCCATTTTGGTCTTGGGTTCTTACTGCAGGCATCCTTTTACCAATTTTTTCCTCTTCAACAGCTACATAGAGACATAATATGTTGCTGTCCAGTTTTCCCTGCCTGTGATAAATCACTCCAGACTCAAGGGAAGGAAAGAGTGACAAATTCAAGCAAGACCTCCAGGCTATCTCTAACAGATATTGTACTTCCTTTAAGACCCAAATCACACGACACATCCTCTTTTGAAGTCCACCTGATCACCAGCAAGTAGGTTAATATTGCCCTAAATGGGTCTGTACATCTCTTGATGAACATACTCATCACACTGTATTGTCACTCTCTTTTAATATATGTCTATTTAGTCAAACAAGAGCCACAGACTTGGAACACATTTAAAAGCAGACCTAGTGTCCCCTTTTTGCTTCAACCAGAGTCCCTGACCCAGCACTTGGCTGAGGGTTTGTGCTCATTAAGTATTTTTGGATGAACCAATGAGCTTTGAAAGACCATGAACATACATTCTTTCTACTTTTCTTTCTTTTCTTTTTTCCTGGCCTTGGATGGAAGTTCCACATGTGTGGTGCAATCTTGCACCATTTACTTTCTCTCGTGGTAATGAAGATTCTATTTGTGAAATCTCCATGACTTCAGTGCTGACTAAACCCCAAAAGAAAAGGTGTTTGAAGAGCTCAGAGCCTGACTATGGGCTGGGAGCCCCAGACCCACACTGAGTAAAAAAGGTTTCAGCTGTTGTCATTGTTTGTGATAGGTTAGTGGCTCTTTGATTTTATGGTCCCTTTAAGGATACTTAACTTGTGTTACCAGAGGGGTCATTTGCAAACCACAGCAGATCAATGAACAGGGAATCTACTAGCTGTAGACCTCTTAGTTGATACTCCCCACACAGAAGATGAGCTAAGCGTTCTTGTTCTCAGGTTATGAGACAAGAATCCAGTCAGCTTATTCAATGCTGACATTCTCCCCTTGGGTGTCACCTGGGCCTAGAGACAACAAGACTGACACTGGAGACACCTGTAGTGCTAGCACTTGGAAGGAAATGTGATTTATTTTCTCCAGTTCTATGGCTTTGAGGTTTAGAGTACTCGTGAGACTTGTAAAGTAGTTCCTAGCTGTTGGAAGTCAAACCATTTAGCTGAGAAGTTAGGTAAATTATCTTGTAGAGGATCAGCCAGAGTTCCCATCCAGGAAGCAATCTTGTGGGCAATTTGATGGAAGGCATTATGGGTCAAAGCATGTACTTTCTCTCAGAGACTTGAATTCGTATTCTGATTGGGTTACATACTGGCTGTGAGACCTTTGGCACATGACTTCACCTCTCTAAGCCTTGATTTCACTGTCTGCCAAGAATAGATAATATTAACATCTATCTCAGGATGCTATTTTGAAGATTCAATGAAGTGCTGTATGAAACTTAGCCCTGGCACATAGTAGGCTCAAAAAAAGATGATGTTGTTGTTGATGTTGGTGATGGTGGTGATGATGATCATGAGCTGGCCTCCAGCTTTCCCCAAGCTTGGAACCAGTCGTGCACTTGGAATCAGTTCCAGCTGGTAGACAAAACTGCAAATTTGTTATGCCATTTCAGTGTTTACTTTTCAAATCTTTGAGAATTTTATAGAATAATACCCAATCAACATCAATGTGTTTACCTCCACAATATCACTCCATCGTCCCCCAACTCATGAAAGAGTTTTTCATGTTCATTTTACATGTGAAACGACTGAGGCTCAGAGAGGTCAAGGTGTCACACGATGTGGATGAGGCAGAGTCAGGAGTAAGTCTCAGATTTTGTGAGCTCAGTTCTCCTACTTGAGCAGTTTACTGCTTTTTGTTCATAAAGTGAAGGGGAGGATGTGATGATGATTCACTCTGTAATATAAATAACTGATATCTGCTAAAGGTGCTACACTTCCTACTAAAATCATAGGTTCCACAGTGACAAAGTTAGGAACAAAATGTTCCCTGCCTTTGGGAAACTCTTAGGCACTTACCTAACCTGTGATGCTCTAAGAAACATCAACTTCTGGTCCACAGACAAGTGAGAAGGGGGTATGTCACAGCAGTTTGGAAAGGGTAGTGGTTAATGTAATCTTTGTGTGTATATGTGTTTTATTGAAGTATAGTTGATTTACAATGTGTTCGTTTCAGGTGTACAGCACAATGGTTCAGTTTATATATATATATATATATATATATATATATACACATACACATACATATATATATAAATTGTATACATATAATTTATATATATATTCTTTTTCAGATTCTTTTCTCTTATAGATTATTACAAATATTGAGTAGAGTTCCCTGTGCTATATATTAGGGCCTTGTTGGTTATCTATTTTATATATAGTAGTGTGTACATGTTAATCCCACTCCTAATTTATCCCTCCCCCACCCCTTTCCCCTTTGGTAACCATAAATTTGTTTTCTATTTCTGTTTTGTAAATAAATTTGTATCTTTTTTTTCAGATTCCACATATAACTGATATCCCATGATATTTGTCTTCCTCTGTCTGGTTTATTTCACTTTCTGTGCTAATCTCTAGGTCTATCCACATCACTGCAAGTGGCATTATTTCATTCTTTTTTTATGGCTGAATAATATTCTATTGTGTACATATACCACATCTTCTTTATCCATTCAGCTGTTGATGGACACTTAGCTTCCATGTTTTGGCTATTGTAAATAGTGTTGCAGTGGACGTTGGGGTGCATGTATCTTTTTGAATTATAGTTTTCTGTGGATATATGCTAGGAGTTCACATAATCTTGGTTCATGTAATCTTGAAGACTCTTTGTGGGTCAGTTTGCTGGAGCTAAATGTTATGATTCCTAACAGAGCTGGAGTGGAGATAGGAAGAAAGATAGGTGACAGCAGCCTGACATAATACTAGGGTGATTTCTGTCATGGACATTCCCTGGGTCTCCATACTCAACATGGTCCACATGTATCCTGGGGATTCAGGCATCCTGGGTCAGAGAAGATTAAAATGAGGAGTCTTCTGGGCAGACTCAGGGAACTGTGGCTGACATATCCGTTCCAAGAAATTTTCTGCACGCCTGTAGACTATGGCTTTTCACACTATGCTTGAACACACACACACTCACACTCATGCACACACACCTATCCATATATACCAAGCTTGGCTTCCTTGGTCCCTTGTGAAGGGGCATTTCACTGTCTTTGCCATCATCACTGGATTTCTTCATTGCTTCCTCAAGCCTCTTCTTTCCAGGTCTCCTTGGTGTCTCCATTGCACAGCTCCATTTGTGACCTTGAATTTCACAGGTTGTCTCTGCTCTGGCCTTGCTGTGATTGCTCCTTCCACCCCGTGTGGCTGCTGTGCCCCTTCATCATCAGAGACCCCTGTCAGTGTCTACCTGTTTTAGGTGCTGAAGCCACTTAAGTCCTGACTTTGGAATAAGGGGCTGCTCTCCCTCAGCACAGATCCATCTCCTGGTGGTATCAGCTCATTTGTTACTTCTCGCAAGCTAGATGGTCACAGCATGACCTCCACTATGTTCTCCACCCCCTGCTTATTAAGATGTTTCGCAGGAAAGTACAAAAAGGCTGTGATGCATTTTAGTTATAAAAAATGTGCTCAGCTGATCTATAATTCTTCTCCAGATGGAATTTCCACCTCCATTTCTCTTTTTGGCTCTTGCTGAGTTGCGGCCCTGCTGCCTTGGCCTATGAAGAATTACTTTCCGTACATATTGAGGGCCAGCTTTGTAGAAATGTGAGCACAGCTTTAGGCTGAAGATAGGACAAGTGCCAAGTGGATTGGGAAAGGAGAACACACAGAGTTTGAATTTTGGGCCAGTTACTTATTAGCTGTGCAAACTTGATTAATTTAATCAGCTTTCTCAAACCTTCATTTATTAAATGGAGATAACAGTTTTTTGAAAGTTTGACAACTAAATGCGATGGTGTATGAAATGGGCCTAGGTCTCGGTAAATGCTTGAAGAAAACCCCATCTCTTTCTTTCTACTCCACATGATAATGCTTATATGTGTTTGAATAGAAATGTCAAGCAATGGATGATATCATGGATTAATGGGTCATTTATAAAACCCCAGCAGAACAATAAACAAGGACTCTGCTTAGACAGACCTTGAGTATTCAGATCTGCTGACACAGAAAGTTAGATAGCAGCATTCAAGTTACATATGCCTGCTTTCTGTTTGGACAAAAATCTCACCAGCTGTTTCTGGGGAGATGACAGGGCTGTACAATGGCATATGGAAAGCACCTATCATTGTATGTGCACACAAGGGATGTCCAATGAATATTAAATCCTTTTCTTTTTATTCAGAGCTGGCAGGAAATGGGATCAACTGGACATACATGTGTAAACTAACCTCAAAGCCATTGGGCTACATTGTGCCTCTGGGCACCTGTTGTGTGGATCCCTGGGCTGAGGATGGCCAGGTATCATACAGCTGTGGTGTGAGGACAGCTCCAGCAGATGTCTCTGTGGTACAGCCATCCTCAGCTCAGCACACAGGCTGCAGGATTGCCTGGGGGCTCCAGTGAGCAGAAATGCAGGCTGTGACATCCCAGCACGTTGTCTAGCTAGAGGATGTTTTCAGAGGCTGACCTGGGCACTGTCTTGGGCCTGAGGATGACAAGCATTGGAGTCTGAGTCATCTTAAAGGACAATGAATAAAGACAGAAGGCAAAAGGAGAAGGAATTTTTTTCCAAGAAGAAGAGGAAATTTATATCTCAAGAACAGAGTGGATAGTTGTAAGGGAACACTTGGAGATAAAGAAAAAGGTTGTACTTAATCTGGGTGAGGGCCTGGGAGCTTGGGGGAAGTTCAAACATCGAACTTGAATACTAACACTTTTCACTTCCTGTGGTTACCTACATTGTTATTAGTCTTTTAATGTCACTGGAGACCCATGGTATATTTTAGTGCCTCTTCTTGGCTCCTTTCAAAGGGGTAATTATAGCCATGCTTGAGTACTTCCTTTTCGTAAAAGGGAAAGTCCTTCATGTGGTTTTAGAATTTAGAGAGGTCAGAGCCAGTTGCAAGCTCAACTTGAATCTTAAATAGCTCTTCATGTAGAGCTTTCAACGATGGTACATATATAGATGTGTCCCTTCTGCTTTTCTATCCGTACACATCTTAAGTCTTCTGGTTGAAGACATATGCAGCTATTCTAAGTTGTGGATGTTGCAATGAAGACAATCTAGGCAATCGTGAGATGTTTCTGGGATAGGGAACCAGAAATGTAACCACACATATAAAAGTGGGGATTCCTCAGAGCTAATAGAAAAACTGTTGCCACTTGTCCACAGGACATCTTGATTGTGGGTCTGGGCACGTAGCTTCTGATAGAAAAATTTATCTGACCCTTTATCACTACCAACCAATCAACAACTCTTGGTGAACCTATGTCTACGAGCTGTTTGGGGGCTGGGGAAGATAGAAGGGAGGGTGAGGCCGGCTTCCCATGCTGAAGGAGCTGCCCATCTCTTCATGGTTTAGCGGGTGGTTAGAAATTCGCTGAGGAGATCTAAGCTCAGGCTAAATGAGCTACAAGCATCATTGTGTGCTTGGGGGGCTTGGGGATGACCTGGAAAAGTTGGAAGAGACTAAAATCAAGGCAGGACAAGAGCTAGGCTTTGAAGTACTTTTGAATTGGGTGGGTGGAAAGTGAGGGTGGAAGCCTTTACAGTGGAGGTGAATTGTAATGAAAGATGCAGGAATAAGAGAGTGATGTGGGTGGGAAAGTGTCAAGAGTGGCCCAGCTGGTGCCACTGGGTATGGATTGTAGAGGAGTGATGTTAAGTTTACATTAGCAATGGGTAAAGGCTTTAAAGACCAGATTTAAAAAATTAAAAAAGATCCAACAGTTTATAGATAACATGGAACCACTGTGGACATCCATGTTTTAGGAATTTGCTCCTGCTATGTTCCAACCATATCCCAGAAAGGCACCATTGACCTTGTGGCCCAAACCTAAACCTGGGAGTCCTGATTTATTCCTCTCTCACTACCTCTGACCCCTACAGTCGATTGAGCTTTGACTTCAAAAGCTGCGTCAGAAATAAAATGGTAAAATCCATACTGTCTGTGTCTCATGGATCTTACAACCTCGAGGAAACAGACATTAGTCAAGTGATGTCAGAAACTGATAATTATTAACTATGTAAGGACTATCTAGGGAAAGTGCAGGGCACTCTAGGAATAAATAACAGGGTGGCCTGGTCTAGTCCAGGGCTCAGGGAAGAGCTGAAAGCTGAAGAGTTACAAGGATCACCCTGTGTGGAGAGAAGGGCAGTGGGAGAGCATACTGGCTGGGGAAGGGAGTCTGTGTGAAGGCCACAAGGTGGGAGAGAGGGCCGCTGTGGCCAGAGCTCAGGGGCATGAAGTAACCCTTGGGTGCAACCCCTCCTCTTATGGGATCACTTCAGTCTAGGTCAATCCTTGAGAGGACAAGGAGATCCTGTTCCCACCAGTGGAAGGGAAATTAATCAAGTTACTATGTACTTGGTAATTTGAGTATTTTGGGGAAGCCCAGAGCACCGTTAGAACCCAAACTGCGTTAATCAACAGTTGTTTTTTTTTTTTTAACCAATTTTGGACTTCTGTTTAGCCTCCCCTTCTCTGCTAAGTTAGAGTCCTGTGCCAGCCCCAGCAGACACCCCTAGCCCCACCACCCACAAGGCTAGGCCCATCAGTATACCCTCAGCTCCACCTGGGGTCTCATTTGGAGTGTAGTGATCACCCAGTATGCTGAGATATCCTGGTAATCAGTTAGCCACAGGGAGAGAAGGAGGAAGGAGGATAGGAATGGATTTGAAGCAGGGATGTTCCTATCGGGTTGCACTGGGAGACAGGTTGCTCCAAGACAGCCGCAGTCTGCTTCCCTGGAGAGAGACAGCCATGTGTTCAAAAAAAGGAGCCGCGGTAGTGCCTCCCCAGGCCTTACTGACTGATGGCAAGTAATCCCTATCTGGGTTCCTGATAGGAACACAGAGTGGAAGGCAACAGCCGAGCAACCACAGGCTGAAGAGCCAGGAGGAATCAAGAGCTCAGCCTGGATTAAGCGTTTCATAATTAGGACTGTGCAAGGCACACGCCTTCTTGAACTCCCCTGACCCTAGTCTTTGCACTTGACTGGGAAACCCCTGCAGCACTGTTTCAGCCACCAGGCTGAACTCCTCTGAGAGTAAGATCTGCTGGTGGTAAAACTGGCTTCATCACATCCTTAGACAGAGTGCAGACTTGTAGGCCAACAAGCCCCTAGAGGAGCCACTTCATCTCCGACTCATCACTCACAGCTTCCTTTTCTTCCACATTCCTAACCCTCTGAGGTCCCTACCTGCCTTGTGGTTAAACTTGTCCAGTTTCTACCCTGCTGAAGTCTCTCTCTGAACCTCCCAAACTCCCAGCGAAGGATGGGTGAGAGTGAAGAGCTGCTACTGAGCAAGCACCCTGGGAGTGTCCAGGGCATGGACAGCTTAAGTCCTTACGGAATTGCATCCAGTCATCATTTTTCATTCTCACAGATGCCAAGGCTCAAGGAACCCATAGGCACCAAAGAATCTCCCTGCATCTTTAGATTTGGAAGTAATATTAAATCTCTGTCCTTGGCCACAGGCAATGGATTCCAGAATTCAGCTCCTTGGTGATTCTCCATATCATTTAGCTGAGTAGGAAACACTAAGTACAAGGAACTTTCTGCTAGATATTTATGGCATTATGTGACATTTATTTTGAAGATAAAAATTGTCTTGTCTTCAGTGCACAGATTTCTGACGCACTGGAGTAGAATCTGATAAAGGAAGGCAGGGGTTGCTCCCTGATGCAGGAGGAAGGGATAGATATCCATTGAATGTATAATAGGAACCCAGCTCAGAATTAGGCACATTACATAGATTTGTCAATGATTCTCACAACTCTGTGGGCTAGAGGATAATGTCCCAGTTTTATAAATGGTCACCTCACTTCCTCATTAAGCAGTAGAGCTAGAATTTGAAACCAAATCTGTGAAACCAAGCCCATGGTTGTTCCACTACATCAAATTGCCGTGTATTTATTTATGTATGTACAGAGGCAATGAAATCAGAAAATATATCTCGAAGCTGCTGTCTTCTGGAGTTAAAAAATAACACCCAAATGTAACACTCTTCAAGTCCCGAGTTCTTGTCATCATTTATAAGCATTCCTCAATGATAGCCGGTTGCACCTGTCACCCTTCTACCTTGAGGAGGGTGAAGACGAGAATTTCTATGAAAGATTTATGGGCTGAGATGAGAAAGGCAGTCAGTGTAGAGTTTAAACTCCAGTCCCCAAGGTCCCTTTTATTCCACGTGCCAATAAATTCAGCAGCCCCACTCTGTAGTCATGCTGCTTTATTCTCAACAGCTTAGAATAGCTCACGTGGCCCCACGTGTCCTTTAGTCTGTATTTTGTTTCTCCCCTATGAGCTGGCTCTGTGATAGGCACTGGAGATGCAGGGAGATGGTGATGCCGCCAAGTAGCAGAAATACAGATGCAACTGAGTCATTACAGAGCAGTGTGGTGTGTGTCTCAGAGCCGGACACACGGAGGAGGGAATCACCAACTTCACTTGGGGCAGAAGCTCCTTGAGGATGGGTCAAGTTCCATGAGACAAAACACGCATCCATAGGAGTCCTTGGGAATGACAGGTGGGGCTGATCTTTCACGGCCTTCCTTGCGTGTCAGGTTAGGGAGTGTGTAATTTATCCTTTAGTCATGTAGAGCCACTGAAGGTCTGGCTTGGTCCCAGACTCTTTGCAGTCCCGTATTGTCACAGCTGATCCTTACTTGCAGGCTCAGCCACGCTCCCATCTCTGATAAAAGGACTGGCATTGCAGTGAAGCAGGAGATTCTCAGAGCACCCCTGCTGCTAGTCTAACCTGACCTGGTGTACCCATTGCTATAATCAGGCTTCTTCCCTTGCTATGATGCTCCTGTTCTGATCTGCTTGATCTGGGAAGGGCTGTCCATTCTCAGGGACTAGAGGACCCTAAGCAGTAGCTCAGCGACTGATCTTGTCATTGTCTCTTTTCTGGAGCTGAGTATCATTCAGCCTGAAATCCTGGGCTCTGCCTGACTTTTGGGGTACCCCCTTACTGTATCTTGGAACCCCCTCCCCCACTTCCAATCTTCCTGGCTAGCTCCTTGCTTGAACCAAATGTGAGGGGGAATGAGGACTATTCCCATTCTTAGTATCTAGGTTCAACTCCTGCAGGTGCTGGGCTCCCCAGTTCTCTACCTGTCCCAGAGGTAGGCAGATATTCCGAGCTTGATAATTTACTTTTTAGCTTTATTCAGATGCTACTGTGAAAAGCAGCTCTGCTTCTCCGCCCTCTTGTAAGTCATTCAGCAGGACAGTTCAAAGCTTAATGTGGTTTTCAGAAGTAATAATTCTTGCTGAGACTCTTCTGATTAATTACCAGTGTGGATTTTTATATTCCTTGGGGGAGATTCTGCCAGGAATTTTACTTAATGTTAATATTCCAGTGCCATTTGGAATATGTCTTCAAAAATATTTTTTTTCTTGAAAGTTATATATGTGATATGACTTCTGAGACCTTAAATACCTGAGACTGTTTTTCTGTGGCATTCACATTTGAAAGTCAATCTGGGTATAAATTTTAGGCTTTCAATACTTTTACTTAAAATTTTATAGGTTTTGTCGCCCTGTCTTTTGGTATTAGAGTTATAGAGGTGAGTCTGATTTTGGTTACTCTGTGGAGAAGCAGATTATTTCTAATTCATTCATTATTTATTAGATGTATATTCATTGTATCATATCAGGTGGAATTATATGAAATGGGTATGTTTTCTTTTATAGTCCAAAATAGTTGAAAGCAGTAATTCCATATGGTTAAAATTAGTATATACCGTACAACGATCTGTGCTAGCCCAGAGAATCAATATCAAACAGTCCCTGCCCTCCAGGTACGTAAAGCCTGGTGGGGAAGCAGACAGATAAGCAGTTAATACAAAAGAGTGTGACAGGAGCTATAGTAAAGGTAAAAACAAAGCAGTGGAGAAAGGAAACGTGGCAGAATTGGAACACCAGAGAAGGTGAATTTATATGCTTTTCTTACATCCTTTTCTTATATCCTATTACAACTCTCTCTTTATGTCTGAACTACACACCCGTGCATGTGTTTTCTTTATTCTTGATAGTTGAGGGAGACGAAGGCTGCTTCAAAAGCAGATTCCTTGCAGTCAGAAAGCTACCCTTTCCAGTTATACTGTCCTTGCATTCTTTTTATTATTATTAATTTTAATTAATTTTTTTTTTTTTTACTGTGGCAAGGACATTTAACGTGAGATTTATCCTTTTAAATTTTAAGTGTACAATACATTGCTGTTAACTACAGACACAATGTTGTACAGTGGATCCCCCGTGCTTACTCATCTTGCACAGCTGAAACTTTACACCTTTTGAACAGCAGCTCCCCATTTCCCTCTTCCCTTAGCCCCTGGCAACTGCCACCCTGTTCTCTGCCTTTATGAGTTTGATGCTTAGATATCTCATGGAATATGGAACCATATAATGTTTGTCCTTCTGTGACTAGTTTCTTTCACTTAGTATAATGTCCTCTGGGTTCATCTACATTGCTGCATATGACAGGACTTTTTTCTTTTTTTAAGGCTGAATAATATTCCATTGTATGTATCTATCACATTTTCTTTATCCATTCTTAGGTCAATGGATATTTAGGTTGTATCCATGTCTTGGTTAGTGTGAATAATGCTGCAGTGTACACATGAGTGAAGACAGCTCTTCAAGATCCTGATTTCAGTTGTTTTGGATATACACACAGAAGTAGTATGGTTGTATCATATGGTAATTCGATGTTTAATTTTTGCAGGAGGGAGCCACCATACTGTTTTCCGTAGTTGCTGTGCCACTTTGCATTCCCACCCACAGTGAACAAGGATTCTAGTTTCTCCACATCCTCACCAGCACTTGTTATTATTATTATTTTTGACAGTGTCCATCCTAACAGATGTGAGGTGGTACCTCACTGTGGTTTTGACTTGCATTTCTCTGATGACTAGGGACGTTGAGCATCTTTTCCTATACCTGTTGGCCTTTTGTATGTCTTCTCTGTAGAAATGTTTATTCAAGTCCTTTGCCCATAGGCAGCCTGTGTTGGAAGGAAGAGAGGTCATCTTACCTGTCACCAGGGAAGCAGAGCCCAGGTGGGCCACAGAGTACCTTTTTTAGTCTAGTCCTCTCAGTTTTCTATTTAGTAAATATTACTCTCATCATCTGGGAATTGGTGGATTCTTAAAACGTGTTCTCTGTCATTTTTTGAGTTTTCATGTTTTTCTGAGCTTCTTCACCGACATTTTGATGGGACATTGGGGAAAGCTGATTCAGAGGCTCCTTGCCTGATGCCATTTTAAACCAGAGCCAATAGATGTTAGGTTAAAGCAAGCCCAAGTTTTATGCACCTCTTTGAACACTGGATAATGGATTTTGAGCTACCCATTCTAGGGCCACCTAAAGAGTTTGATTAGAGCTTCCAACTTTAGTTCTGCTTACTTTCAGCTTTCTCATTTCCCCCCAATATACCTGAGTTCTCTGAGTCCAGCAAGCCTACAGTAGGCGAGGACAACATTATTTTTCTTTTTTTCCTGAACACAGACCCTCTCTAATCTTTCCAAGACTTGTCATCTCTGCCTTCTTCTTTTTTCCCCCAGACACCTATTGTATTATTTTGGGGGAAAATATTTAATCCTAATAACTAATATTTAGTTATTTCTGGGGCATATGACTTTATCCTAACTGCTTGAATAGGGTCTCTCAGCTTTTGGTATTATTTTTTCTGTAGGTTATAAAATTTTTGACAAGCAGGAATGTTATTGGCGGGCAGCCTCCTCATTAGGTGATGCACAGTTATGTATTCACACCATCAAGGTGGAAGCCTGGCAGCCCTCCTTGTCTTTATTCTGGAGGAACTGCCAGGACTGAGGTGTATATAATTGCTTCAGGTACTCAGGGCCAAACCTCTCATCTCCATGACTTCCTGATGGCTGGTGATGTGTACCTGCCAACCAGGCAGCATCAGCAGATGTATGTAGGCTGGGTGCCAGAGCCAAGGCCCTGAGAACCTGTAAACTGGCAGCATCTCTCTGTAGGTTGTGTTTGAAATAGTTTGGAATAGGGAATAAGGAAAAATGAGAAAATCTGTTTTTGTTTTTTGGTTTTTTTTTTTGCGGTACGCGGGCCTCTCACTGTTGTGGCCTCTCCCGTTGCGGAGCACAGGCTCCGGACGCGCAGGCTCAGTGGCCATGGCTCACGGGCCCAGCCGCTCCGCAGCATGTGGGATCTTCCCGGACCGGGGCACGAACCCGTGTCCCCTGTATCGGCAGGCGGACGCTCAACCACTGTGCCACCAGGGAAGCCCGAAAATCTGTTTTAAGCTTATTTCTTGAAAGCTTCATGAAATGATATTTTTGTGTCCATTATATAAAATATCTTCTATATACTGACTCCCAAATTTCTATCTCCAATCTAGACCTCTCATTTGAACTCCAGACCTGTATGTATATCCAACTCCCTGTTTGAAAATTCCACCTAAATATTCAAAACTAAATTTATATTCTCCCCATCCCACCCACAGATTTCTTCATCTACTTCCTTTACTACCTTAGTGAGAGCAGCCCATCTCTCTTCTTGTTCACTGTAAATTTATTGTAATCCTCTTGACTCTATTTCCTTACACGACATTTAAAACATCAGGAAATATCGACTCTACCTTGAAAATATATATTCCTAATACAATTGCATCTCACCACCTCTACTTCAACCACCCTGGTCTGAGCCACCCACCATCGTTTGCCTAGACTACTGTAAAAATCTCCTAACTTTACCTTTGCTTCGACTATTTTCTACCTAGCAACTAGACCAAGACTTTTAAAATTAAATCCATTGCATGAGACCTTTGTTCAAAATCCTCCAACGTCTTTCATCTCACTCATGGCCTAAATCTCTACAAGGTTTTATGTAATCTGGTCTCCTATTACCTTTCCATCTAGTCCCTACCTCACTCTCTTTGCTCCATCTATCCTGGTTTCTGTGATTTCTCAGACATTCAAAGCATATTTCCTTCTTAAGGTCATTTTGCTGGATGTTTTCTTTTCTGAGATCATATTTACCCAGCTATCTACATGGCTGACTTCTTCATCTCCTTACAAGTTTTGCTCAACTACTGTCTTCACAAGGGTGTCTCTGGCCACCCTGTTTAAAATTATAACCTGCTTTCATTACTGCTTTTATTCCTCATCCACCTTCCTTGTTCTTTTAAAATTTATCCATAGTTACCTTCAGTTTTAAAGTATTATATATTTATTTATTGTATCTATTGTTTATTATCTGTCCCCCATCCACTCCACTCAGTGAGGGCTCTATGAGGACAGGGATTTTTGTTTTGTTTGCTGATGTATCCCAATTATGTACCTATACTAGGTGCATAGTAAGTGCTCAACTACCGGTGTATGAATAAATATTCTACTAAATCCCAAGAATGATTCCTCCTCAGTATCAAACTACAATTAGAACTATGGAGAGTACATTTCTGAGAAGTTTGGAGTCCCAGATTTAATTAGTCTAAGTTAAAGCTTGAACATGCTGCCCCTGTCAGCCCTAGGTTTGCAAAAAGCCATCAGAATGAAGGAATATAAATAAAATTCATCACCAGTCACACACTGTTCCCTCAGCTGACAATTTTTTCTTTTCTTTTTGTAGCAAGCCTTTCTTAATGAGTAAGCAGTATATTGATTTGCATTGTGGTATAGAGTTCCATATGTATGACAAATTAGCATAAAGAATGGATGTATACAATTATAAGTTTTTTACATTTTATGTGAAAGGGTAATCTATTAACTAAAAGTAAAAAGTGAAAAGTTAAGGGTTTACATTATAATTTCTTTAGAGAAAACTAAAAGTTAATACAAAAATATATCTGAAAAGCTAATAAGGAAATTTAAATGGAATTCTTTAAAATATTTAAGTAATCTGAAGTAAAAGCAAAAGAGGAAAAATAGAATAAAAAAACAGGAAGATGTGGAAAACAAAAAATAAACTGATAGATTCACACTCAAACATATCATTGCTAGTGATAAAGGGAAAATTTACTATTTGTATAGGTCAATTCTTCAGGAAAGTATAATAATCATAAACATGTAGGCAACTAATAACAGAACTTCAAAATACATGGCACAAAAATTCAAAAATCATAGTTGGAGATTTGTAAACTCTTATTCCAACAACAGGATTACTCTCTTCTCCTATTTAATATTATATGAAAGTCCTAAGCATTGTAATAAGGCAAGAAAAATTTTAAAAAATGGATAAGATTGAAAATGAAAAAGTTACACTGCCTTTATTTGCAGACTGCATGGTTATGTACATCAAAAACACTAAGGTATGTATAAATAGGTTAGAAAGAATAAGGGAATTTATCAAAGTTGAAGGTACAAAAATCAATTATATTTCTATACACTGGGCATGAACAATTAAAAAAATGAAACAAAAAACTCAATTTATAATAGCACTCTGGAAGTAAATTAAAGATGTTCAAGACTTGTACACTGAAAATATCAAAATATTACAAAATAAATTTAAATAAAGTGTAAATAAAGGGAATAGTATATTGTGTTTATTGATTGAAAATATCAATATGGATGGTTAAGATGGCAATTCACTCCAACTCAATGTGTATATTCAATTCAATTTTAATTGAAAGCCTAGCAGCTGTTGCAGAAATTGACAAGCTTATTTTAAAATTTTTTGTGGAGAACAGAGTACCTAGAATAGGTTAAACAATTTTGAAAGGCAAGAAATAGATTAGAGGACTTAACAATACCTTATATAACGACTTACTCTAAAGGTACAGTATTCCCAGTATGGTGACAGGGTAAAAATAGACATATTGATTAATGGAACTGAATAGGGAGAACAGAAATAAACATATACAGCCAATTGACTTATAACTAAAGTGTCAAAGTAACTTAATAGGGAAAAGATACTCTTTTCAACAAAAGTCCTGGATTACCTGTATGGGAAAAAAATCAAACCTTGATTCTTAAGTTACATCATGTAAAAAATTAACTTGAAATAAATCGTAGACCTAAATATATGAGCCTGAACTCTAAAACTTCTCAAAAAAATAGGAGAGGGCTTCCCTGGTGGCGCAGTGGTTGAGAGTCCGCCTGCCAATGCAGGGGACACGGGTTCGTGCCCCGGTCCGGGAAGATCCCACATGCTGCGGAGCGGCTAGGCCCGTGAGCCATGGCCGCTGAGCCTGTGCGTCCAGAGCCTGTGCTCTGCAACGGGAGAGGCCACAACAGTGAGAGGCCCGCATACTGCAAAAAAAAAAAAAAAGGAGAAAAATTTTTGTGACTTTGAGATAGGTTAAGGCATGAGGGATAAGAATGGTAAAATTGACTTTATCAAAAATAAATACTTTTCCTCTTTGAAAGGCACAGTTAGGAAAATGAAAAGGTAAGCCATACATTTAGAGAAAATAGTTGCCAATCATATTCTAGCCTTATATCCAGAAGACAAAAAACCTCTTCCATTCAATGATCAAAAGGCAAAAAAAGGGCAGGGAAAGGAACTGAATAGAAACTGTAGAAAAGAAGATATACCCATGGCCATTAAGTACATGAAAAGAGGGTCATCTTCACTAGTCATCAAGGAAATGCAAATTAAAATCACAAGGAGATACCACTATCATCCCACTATAATAGCAGAAATGAAAAAGGCTGACCATACCAAATGTTAGCAATGATGTGGAGCAGTTGGAACTCTCATACTTTGCTGGTGGTGATGCAAAATGGTACAGCCACTACAGAAAATAGTACGGCAATCAGTATTCTATAAAGCTAAAAATACACTTATCCTGTGCCTCAGAAATCCCACTCCTGGGTATTCACTCATTAGAAATGGAAATTTATATCCAGACAAAGACTCATGTGTGAATGTTCATAGCATTAGTCATAATAGCTAAAAATCGGAAACCCAACTATTTATCAATTTGTGAATGGATAAATAAAGTGTAGAATTGTAGAATACTGCTCAACAATAAAAAGACACACAATATTAATACAAAACCCAAAATGGATAATTCCCCAGAACATTATGCTAAGTGTTAGAAGTCAAACACATAAAAATATACTACATTATTCCATTTATGTGAAGTTATAGAAAAGGAAAAATTATGGGTTCATAAATCAGACAATGGTTTCCTGGGGTCAGGGGATGGCAAAAGGGATTGCCAACTAAGGAGCAATATACCATTTTAGATGGTACCATTTTAGATGGTACAAACAATGATATTCTTGATTGTGGTGGAAGATACCTGTCTGCAGACAATTAATGAAACTTCATCACACTATATGCTTAAAATGGGTGAATTTCATTATGTGTACATGATACTTCAATAAACTTTAAGTCATTATAGGCTCTATAAAAATATATTACAATATAATAAAAAAAGAGTATAACTATAGATCCAAAGGAAAACTAAAAGTAATGAGTTTGCTTTTTCAGCAAAGAAAACATCATTGAAAACATCTCTTGGTGTTTTTGAAAAGTTTCATAATAGAAATATTGGAAATAATTCCATAAAAGGTTAATATTGAGGCATAGTTATAAAGGAAACTTAGCTAAATAAAAAAAGAAGCTCAAAACAACCCAAAATGCAATAGTGGAAATAAACAGATTTTGGGATCCTTAGAGTGCTGAATTGATACAGTAAAAAATAACTCCAGTAACAGGAATTAAAAAAAAAAATTCTGTCTTGGAATAAAGAGAAAAAGACAAAGAGATAAAGAGAATGATAGGTATAGAAGGCAGGTACTGGAGATCCAACCTAATATTTTAGTTGTTCCAAAAGAATAAACGTGAATTCCTTGAAAAGTAACAATTATCAAAGGGAACATAGAAGTTGTCCTTGAACTAAAATGTCTGAGTCTATAATTCAAATGAACTTATTGAGTATGGATAAAATTAATGAAAGAGGCCAACTACTAGTCAGATCTGTGAAGGTTTTTCATTTTAAGGAGAAAGAAGAAACATAATGGCAAATCAGTTTCATAAAATGAACTATAATCAGGCTTATTTTTCTCTCAAACACTCGTCTTCTCAAATATTTCTTATCATTAACACAAAAATAAAAAAACTCCATGTTAAGTCAAATAGTTCTTCATGTCAAAAGACAACAATAAGATATTCTCCTTTATCTTAGAAGACAGCCAACTACTATTAAACTATCCTAAAAAAACCAAATAATTCAAAGGGGTAATCCAGTTTTTACAGTCTTTGGTTTTTGTATGAAAGGCCTTAAAGACAACATGAAAGAAAAACAGAATATGTGATCTATGTATAAGGAAATTTTAAAAAAAGCATGGCTACAAATTTGTACTATGAAAACTCACACTATTGTTTAACAAAGATAATTTTTATTCTAAATCTACTTATTGTATAGTAATAATCTAGATCCCTAGCCAGTGATATTTACAGCTAGTAGGTCGAGGGAATTGAGTAATCAGAATGGACACCTATCATTTGATGTATGGGAGCTCCTGACCAAATATCAGCTCATTATATCACTCAGGAGAAAATTATAAACTTCTGAAAATAGAGGGACAGAATGAATAGGAAAGATATGTGCACAAAAATTCCTGTTATGCTTGTGAGAATTTGGAAGTTATTATTTCTTCTTCACTATCAAATGCAAGTTTAATTATGTATTTATAATATTCAGACCATTAATGACGAAGAACATGATTTCTACCTTCCCAATACTACAGAATATGAAAGCAAAAGTCTATAAAACAAGATGTAGCATAATAGAAATTACAGAGAAACAGCATATAACATGAAACAAAATAACAAAAATAAGAAAGCACATATTAGTTACTATAACAAATATGAAGGGATTAATCTGCTGTCCTACTAAAAACTCAAATTCTACAATTTGGCTAAAGTCATCATCAAGCTTTGTTACTTTGAAGGCTACAATATTAAAATATTAAAAGAAAATATGAATAAAACTTAGAAATCAAATTAACAGAAAAAACTGAAGGGACTATTACATAGGAAAATGTCAATAGTTTTATATTTATTAAAGTTATAATTCATAATAAAATAACAATTTTAATTTGTATGTATCAAACATCATACCACAATATAAAGCAAATACAAAGATAATGTGATGTATATGTAACTGCAGTGATAGAAATGATCACTTCTCTGTCTTTAATCATGAAAGTGATGGAATATGGAGTCTATAAACAGTAAAGTGAATAACCACATTTCATCTTTCAGAAAGAGAATATGACTTATTTCAAACGTATATGAATCAGTTATAAACAGTTGACCATATACTAAGACACCTAAAAACTTAAAAACATAAGAGAAATCATGGAGGGATAAACTTTAAAACATAAAAATAACCATCAGTGAATAACAAGAAAACAACATAAAAGCTAAGTATCTTCTGTTTATTAGAAACCATGTACAAATGAAATGCTACTTAAAAACTGAGACACTGATGAAAGAAATTAAAGATGATACAAATAGATGGAGAGATATACCATGTTCTTGGACTGGAAGAATCAACATTGTGAAAATGACTCTACTACCCAAAGCAATCTACAGATTCAATGCAATCCCTATCAAACTACCACTGGCATTTTTCACAGAACTAGAACAAAAAACTTCACAATTTGTATGGGAATATGAAAGACCCCAAATGGCCAAAGCAATCTTGAGAAAGAAAAACGGAGCTGGAAGTTCCCTGAATTCAGACTATAATACAAAGCTACAGTAATCAAGACAGTATGGTACTGGAACAAAAACAGAAATATAGATCAATGGAACAGGATAGAAAGCCCAGAGATAAACCCATGCACATAGATTGGCTCACCTTATTTTTGATAAAGGAGGCAAGAATATACAATGGAAAAAAGACAGCCTATTCAATAGGTGGAGCTGGGAAAACTAGACAGCTACATGTAAAAGAATGAAATCAGAATGCTCCCTAACACCACACACAAAAAGAAACTCAAAATGGATTAAAGACCTAAATGTAAGGGCAGACACTATAAAACTCTTAGAGGAAAACATAGGCAGAACACTCTATGACATAAATCACAGAAAGATCCTTTTTAACTCACCTCCAAGAAAAATGGAAATAAAAACAAACAAATGGGACCTAATGAAACTTAAGAGCTTTTGCACAGCAAAGGAAACCATAAACATGACGAAAAGACAACCCTCAGAATGGGAGAAAATAATTTCAAATGAAGCAACTGACAAAGGATTAATCTCCAAAATATATAAGCAGCTCGTGCAGCTCAATATCAAAGGAACAACCCAATCCAAAATTGGGCAGAAGACCTAAATTGACATTTCTCCAAAGAAGATATACAGATTGCCAACCAACACATGAAAGGATGCTTAACATCACTAATCATTCGAGAAATGCAAATCACAACTATAATGAGGTATCACCTCACACCGGTCAGAATGGCCATCATCAAGAAATCTACAAACAATAATTGCTGGAGAGGGTGTGGAGAAAAGGGAACCCTCTTGCACTGTTGGTGGGAATGTAAATTGATACAGCCACTATGGAGGACAGTATGGAGGTTCCTTAAAAAACTAAAACTAGAACTACCATATGACCCAGCAATCCCACTACTGGGCATATACCCTGAGAAAACCATAACTCAAAAAGATTCATGTACCACAATGTTCACTGCAGTGCTATTACGATAGCCAGGACATGGAAGCAACCTAAGTGTCCATCGATAGATGAATGGATAAAGAACATGTGGCACATATATACAATGGAATATTGCTCAGCCATAAAAGGAAACGAAATGGAGTTATTTGTAGTGAGGTGGATGGACCTAGAGAGTGTCATACAGAGTGAAGTAAGTCAGAAAGAGAAAAACAAATACTGTATGCTAACACATATATATGGAATCTAAAAAAAAAAAAAAAGATTCTGAAGAACCTAGGGGCAAGGGAGGAATAAAGACACAGACGTAGAGAATAGGCTTAAGGACATGGGGAAGGGGAAGGGTAAGCTGAGACGAAGTGAGAGAGTGGCATGGACATACATACACTACGAAATATAAAATAGATAACTAGTGGGAAGCAGCCGCATAGCACAGGGAGATCAGCTCGGTGCTTTGTGACCACCTAAAGGGGTGGGATAGGGAGGGTGGGAGGGAGACATAAGAGAGAGGAGATATGGGGATATAAGTATACGTATAGCTGATTCACTTTGTTATACAGCAGAAAGTAACACAACAATGTAAAGCAATTATATTCCAATAAAGATGTTAAAAAAATAAAAATTCAAAAAAAGAAAAAGAAAAGTGAAGGGAAATGGTGATTTTCTGAGCAATAGCACTCTTGTTGTCAGAAAAGAAGGAAAAGAGAGTTAGGTACTATTCACAGAAAATGCACTGGGTAATTTTGTTAAGTATATGTTATACATTCCAATGCATTTTACATCAAAACTAAGTTCGACTCCATTACTCATGTAGGTTGGAAAAAACAAAAACTACAGCTATGCTATAAAAAAATGTATAGTGTAAGACTTGAAAGTAAAGAAGTTCATGTCCTGTTAGGAGAATTCTACACATTTCTGGGCTGATAACTTGAAAGTTTTCCCAGTATGGTATTGATCAGTATATTATTATGCTTTTCTTAAGTATTAAAACCTAGTTATTTATTTTTAAAAAACTGGCAAAGTTTTTTGTTAAAGCTATGATAAAGGCTTGATATCCTCAATATATAAAAATCTTAGAAATAGTTACAAATGGAAACACAAAGTGAGAAATTTCATCTAAGATGAAATACATATGGCTAAGAACTATGTGGGAAAAAGTTCATTCTCACCAATAATCAAAAAAATATATGTTAAGGTCAGAAAATATTTTCACCTGTCAAATTACACATAATTTAAAATATATAATACTCAATGTTGACAGGGTCCTGATGAACTGGGCACTCCCATATATATCCGGTGAGAGTGTACATTGATAACAACATTTCTGGCAACATTTTGACAATATCTGCCTTGACACAGTAATTTCTCTTCTGGGAATGTTTCCTAAGAACATTATCAGAGCTATGCATGAATCCTTTTGTGTTAGAATGCTCATTTCTTAGCTAACTATAATAGTGATAAATGCAAGCAAACTGAATGTCCAACACTAGAAGAATGGTTAAACAATTGTACAAACTGTACAATATTATCCAGACATTAAAATACATATTTTTGAAGAATATTTATGGATGAAGTATAATGTAGATTAAAACAAAGCTTGATACAAGCTGCATATTGTCTACATGCCATGACAGACACATTTGCTTCTCCTAAATCCATTCTCCCCTTCCTTTTTTACTACCAGGCCCCAATATGCATTTATGAAAAGAAACCCATTCTTGGAAATTAAAATTTAGATAGAAAAGTACAACTAAAAATATAGGTAGAATAGCTGATTAGACATAGCTGACAACGTATTAGTGAGCTAGATTACGCAGAAAGCCTCTCTCAGCATGCAGCACAGTGGGGAAGAAAAGTATGAAAGAGAAGTTGAGGCATAGAGGATAATTCCAGAGGAAGAGAAAAAAAAAAAAAAAAGAATATTGGAAAACAAGATAGCAAGAGAAGCAAAGATCTTCAAACTGAAAGGGCAGCTGAGCTCTCAAGCAACATTAATTTTAAAAATATTCTTTAGCGTCTGATCTGGATGAGTTTTTTCTCTGATCCTCCTAGGTTATCCCAGATTCCAGGACCCTATCGGTTCTTGTCTCTCAAGTCAGACTCCCCCTAGAGAAAGACCCATTTTGAGAAATGGCAGAAGAGGAAGGAAATGTACAGAGTTGGATCTTGCTCTGTAGCACTCCAAGTAATCATTGCTGCCTCAGCTGTGCCACCCAGCTTCCACCTCTCGGCACGGGGCACTCTCAGTGCTGCTCTCACTTTTTGTGATTTGATCTTCCTAAATGTCCTGCCTACCATGCTAGCCTGTGGCTTTCCTCTTCTCTTCAATTCAGCTGACTTTTTATTTTTCTATGATTCTCCAGTGTCTCATCCACTCACATTTTCCCTGTGCTCCTTTTTGTTTGTTTGCTTGCTTATTTATGCCTTGCATAACTGCTTTAATTAATTGTTTTCTATTAATTTCTATTCATTGAGCATAAGGCAGGGGAGTCTTCAGTGTCTACTGAGCCAGCAATTTTGAAATCAGAAATCCAAACACGTCTTTTTACAATTCAATTAGTGGAGGATTAATTAGGGAATCCAGCGTGGGATAGAGGCTGATTAGGCTAAGAGGGTAAACAAGTACCCCGAGTACACTGCAGACATCATATACAGGATATTCTGGGCAGCAATACCAGTCTCCCTAGCCTGTGTGATGCTAAGATATGATAGCCTTCATTGGCTCAGATACTGGGTGGGACCAAGACCATGATGGGAGACATCAAATGTTTCGGTTGAGTGAGGTGGGGAAAAGCAAGGGCAATTGTTGGTATCTGAATACTGTTTAGATTACCAGGCCTGATTGCCAGCAAAATCTTGATGGGATCTTTAAGGCATTCTACATGTAAGATCATGTCATCTGCTAACAGAGGTAATTTTACTTCTTCCTCTTCTATTTGGATGCCTTTTATTTCTTTTTTCTTGCCTAATTGCTCTTCCTAGGACTTCCGGTACTATGTTAAATAGAAGTGGTGAGAGTAGGCATCCTTGCTTTTTTTCTGATCTTAGAGGAAAAGCTTTCAGGTTTTCACTGTTAGGTTTGCTGTTTGCTGTGGGCTTTTCATATATAGCATTTATTATGTTGAGATAATTTATTTCTATACTTGGTTTATTGAGTGTTTTTTATCATGGAAAGGTGTTGTATTTTGTCAGATGCTTTCTCTGCATCTATTGAGATGATCGTATGCTTTTTATCCTTCATTCTGTTAGTATGGGGTATCACCTTGAGTGATTTTTATATGTCGAATCATCCTTGTATCCCAGGGCTAAATCTTACTTGGTCATGGTGTATGATCCTTTTAATGTGCTGTTGAATTCAGTTTGCTAGTGTTTTGTTGAGAATTTTGCATCTGTATTTATCAAGGATATTGGCCTTTAGTTTCCTTTTTGTGTAGTGTCTTTTTCTTGCTCTGGTATCAGGATAATTTTGGCCTCATAAATGAGTTTGGAAATTTTCCTTCTTCAATATTTTGGAAGAATTTGAGAAAGATTGGTATTAATTTTTTTTTAATGTTTGGTAGAATTATTTAGTGAAGACATCTGGTCCTGGGCTTTCTTTGTTGGGAGGTTTTTGATTACTTATTTGGTCTCTTTACTCATTATAAGACTATTCAGATTTTCTATTTCTTTATGATTCAGTCTTGGTAGGTTGTATGTTTCCAGAAATGTATCCATTTCTTCTAAGTTCTCCAAGTCATTGTCATATAATTATTCGCAGTAGTCTCTTATGATTTTCTGTATTTCTGTGGTATCAGTTATGTTTTTCCTCTATAATTTAAAATTTTATTTACTTGTCTTTTCTCTTTTTTTTCTTAGTTAATGGGTTTTTTAGATGTTTTTTAAAAAGCTAACTCTTGGGGGCTTCCCTGGTGGTGCAGTGGTTGAGAGTCCGCCTGCCGATGCAGGGAACATGGGTTCGTGCCCTGGTCTGGGAAGATCCCACATGCCGTGGAGCGGCTGGGCCCATGAGCCATGGCCGCTGAACCTGCGCATCCGGAGCCTGTGCTCCACAACGGGAGAGGCCACAGCAGTGAGAGGCCTGCGTACCACAAAAAAACAAAAACAAAAACTAACTCTTAGCTTCATTTATTATTTTCTGTTGTTTTTCTATTTCATTTATTTCTGCTTTAGTTTTTATTATTTCTTTCCTTCTGATAATTTTGGGCTTAGTTTATTATTCTTTTTCTAGTTATTTGAGGTGAAAAGTTAGGTTATTGATTTGAGATTTTTCTTTTTTCTTAAAATCTAGGTGTTTACAGCTATAAATGTCCCTCTTTTCTTTTGCTGTATCCTGTTTGGTTTGGTATGTATGTTGTGTTTTCATTTTCATTTTTGTCAAGACATTTTATAACTTCTGTTTTGATTTCTTCTTTGAACTATTGGTTGTTCAAGAGTGTGTTGTTTAATTTCCAGGTATTCATAAAATTTCCAGTTTTTTCCTTCTGTTATTGATTTCTAGTTTCATTTCATTACGGTCAGACAAAATACTAAGTATGATTTCAATCTTCTTAAATTTGTTAAGACCTGTTTTGTGATCTAACATGTAATCTACCCTGGAAACTGTTCCATGTGTGCTTGAGAGGAGTGTATTTTATGCTACTTTTGGTGGAATGTTCTGTATATGCCTGTAGGTTCATTTAGTCTCCTTTTGTAAAAAACTTTCTTTTCCTCAGGGAGAGAAGAATTTCAGGTGGGAAGATTATTTCAATTTGGAGAATATGGAAAGTAGATACAGGATAAACGAAATGGAGACCATGAAAACAAGCAGCTGGATAGGGCAAATTTTTTTTTACTGATATCTGTTAGTGAACTGGAACGAGAGCGTTAAAAGTGTTCAGGCTTTGCAGAACTTTCCTGCCCACAACCTTTTTTGTCACCTGCTATTCAAGTCTTATGTGGGGACTCAGAGCCTTCATAGCAAAACAAGTCTCTGTTTAGTTCATGGGAAGACCCAACGCCCTCTTTCAGTTTGACCGTCTCATTCTTATATGCCATCTGATGGTTAAAGCATCAGTCAGGCAGAAGTAGCTCCTTGCAAGAATCTCAAAACTCTTGTCACCTAATACTGGTGGAATCCTCTGAGGCAAGCCAGAAAAACAAGAAGTGTTTCTAGCACATCGGGATATTAGGATTTATTTCTATTTCCACAGGGACAGTCAGTGTTTTGGTCTGAAGCCTGTTCTGGAAGTATCATATAACTGTTTCCTTTGCCTAGGGATTCATTAGGAAAATTTGCAGAAAGTTGGGGACCTTGGATAGATCTTGCTGGAATATCTGCAGAATATCTATAAAGATCCTTCTTCCGAAACCATATGCAAAATACTGGGGAGACCCTGTAGAAGTTACACAAAATTTCCATTCCTCAAAACTGACATTTTAGTTCCCATGATTATTAGAGGATCTGCTTCTGAAAGTTAAACGGCTTCTTCCCCTGATGATTTTTTGCTCACCAAATGTACAGGCAGCAGAGTGAATTTCTCTGGGATGCTTGGGGTGGCTCATACATATATGACTGTGAACCATTTGCATTCATTTTGTGTATTTGGCAATAGCTACATCATTAGTGCCTAAGTTAAACTTCAGTATTTACAAAGGCAGAGACACCAGCAGATTCCAGTGGGTTTTGGATTTCTTTGCCAGCTAATTTCATTAGGGAAGCAAGAAATATAGTAAGCAAGTAGCAGGTGGTGAGAGCCTGCAGTCAGGGACACCCTGTGATAGGGCACTTTGATGAGGGGAATACACAGGTCTCTTGGTTCAGATCCCACTCAGCATCTGGGAGAACATTCACAGTGAGCAGTCTCTGGATTTCCACTGGCAGCTTCTTTTCGACAGTTTATGAAGGAGTTGTTACCAATGGGCCAGCTTTAGATCTGCTGTGACCCATAGGGACTAACCCCAGACTCTTTGCTCCCACCATGAGGATCCGTGGGTCCCTCTTAGCCCCAGATGGAAAGATGCCTTTTCTGAGCCAGTGTCACCAAACCACAATCACCAGCCTCTGTTGTGCTTCTCCTCCAGTGCTTGCTGCCCTGGGTCCACAGCAGTGCCTTCTCCAGGTTGGAACTCCTTCTAGTTGTGCCTACATGTACCATTTTTTGCGCATGCCTATGACTGTTGCAAAATCTCAGAAAGCTTAATGAACGATATATTGAAGGTAAACAAGCTGGAAAAAATAAATGTTGAACTTAAGCTCCTTATTTTATTGTACCACCCTGGCATGGTCTGGGGTGAGGTGCTGCTATCAGGGTTCCTGTTGGTAGTAAAATGTCCTTGATTACATCAGGGCTGGGTTATTTCTATGTACTGTAACACTGCCTTTCTAGGTTTTCCAAATGGGGCATTTTCCGTTAATATTAAAACGTGTCAGCTTAGCCTCTCAGAAGGCAGCGGTTGAATTACAAGTGTGAGGCCATCCCCACTCATAAGCCTAGATCCATTTAGCTTGTGTTCATGCTTCAGTGGCTCTTATACGTTGTTGAACTTCATTGCAAATTCATGGACAGCATGGAAAAATATTTTTATCATGGAAATCTGATGGAATGGAATCTATTTAAATAAAATCAGCATCCAGCCTCTTTTTTTGACAGGAGTGACGGTGTTGTCCGGAGAGCAGGGTTGCTGGAGAGCTCCCAGGCAACATGCTCATGGTCTCTGGCCTTACCATTTACTCATCGGCTTGCAAGGGAAATTTGTTTGGGCTCCCTAGTCCTGAAATTCTATGTTTTTCCATTTGAAATACCCATATATTTTCAACATTAGAAGAGTTTCTTATATGTGCCCAGTCTTTTGCAATTTGGAAAATTCTTTCATATATGCTACCTCAAGAATCATTGTCTTTTTATCGGTGAGTAACTGAATTCAGAGATGTCAGATGGCTTTCTCAAGGCCACACTGCCATGAAATGAGAGTTGAAAATTTTTTTTTACACCCGCTGCTCTTTCCATTATAGCACACATTTATGGATTTTAATCTTCCTGACACAGCCTAGCTAGATACTAAGACAAAATTGCACAGAGATGGTCAGATTGGAGAGTCATTTAAAACTGATAGATTTTAAATTTCGGACTTAAGAATGAATGGAGCTTTATCTAGCTGTGATGTAGTTCTTCAGAAGTTGAAAACAAGTCCTCACACTCTGCCTGTCTTGCACGTTCTTTCTATTGGACTGTATTTTTCTGGTTCATTACGAATTTATTTATTCATTAAAAAAAACCGTTAAGTAAATACCATGTGGTTGGCACATGTGCTAGGAGCCTTGGGTAAAGAGATAACAAAGACAGGCATGGTCTCTGGCTTTTATAGAATGCATGGTCTCATAGGGAAGTCAGATACTGAATGCAAGTTACACAACTGTAATGAAGAGAAGTGCCTTGTGAGCATGTAACAGCAGGGACTGAGGTGCTCTGGGAATCCTGAAAAGGTACCTTTCAAGAAGTGTTGTCTTTGTTGAAAACCAGGATAGGACGCACAGACAAAAGTGTGTAGAAGGAAGGCCCTTGGGGTCTTCTTTGAGGAACGAAAAGAAGTCCAGTGTGGCTGAAGAGCAGAGACAGATAGGGAGAGCAGCACTCTCATTCACAATGTAGGGGAAACCTGGCCATCTAGGTTGAAGCCCAGGAGGAAAACATGAAGGCTATAGCTTGGCTGGTGTATAGTCACCCAGAGCATTTGCAAGGTCATTTGATGCCCGACTCGGGACAACTGATCTACACCAGAGTTTTCCTACAAAAGGGAACGGCCAGCATTTTGTAGGATTGACTTGATCATTGGTATGATCTGGTCAGCCAACTGAAGATTATTTGGGCTCACTGGCAGGCGTGGATGGAGACCTTCCTAAGGTAATGAAGTACTGCTTGGTTTTGAAAGGTCCTTAGTGGGCTATACTCCCGACATTGACTTGAGGGCAATGTTGCCCATGGAAAATGTATCTCAGCAAGAAGACAACATTTCATTTTTGTATAACTGTGATTTAGAAAATAGCTAACAGTTTCAGCATTTTTCTCTTTAAAATTTCTTTGAGTTTAATATGAGGGAAAAAACCCCGCAGTTTAGCCAAAATCTGAAATTTTCTTTGAGTTCTTATGTTTCATTATTTTATTCAAGGTTAAATCATGTGTGACCTTAAATATCTTGCAACGTAATAGCTCTTACAGGGAATCTTTTTGGTGAATGTGATTTGAACATGTGATTAGCAAAATGGAAAAAAATATGAAAAATATTATTTGGGACAGAGATACAAGTTCTGTATTTGGTTACTTTAGTAGAACTAGCCCAGTGCTGAGAATACAGACACTCCATGTACTGGTGATGAAGTGAAGAGATACAAAGTCAGTAATCATTGATTGATATAGCAGCAGTGTCTCATGTTATGGGGTATAGCTTTTGTGACTTGACTAGCCATGGATGGGAAATAAGTAGCACACTGTTGGCCAAGGAATGCTCATAGCTACTCTTACCTACCTCATACAACCCGTAAGTGTTGATTTCTGGATTGGTCAGATTCTAGGACATTGTACTGGGCCACAATCCCAGTGGTGGAGCTTTCAAAGAAGGTGATAATCTGTGTGATCTGTTGAGGTGGACTTTTGGATACTCTTCTTTCCAATGACTGGGGGAAGACAGCCTTCAGTTACTGCTTCTCTGAGAGAAAGCCAAGCCATATGCATTTTTCTCTTTGCTGCCTCATTCTGAACGATCTGTTTTCCAAAATAGCTAATTAATATGTGTGATTCTTCAGGTGAGAAGGGCCTGGGGCCAGGTTACCAAGACTTGCAGCGAATACTCTGGGTCTTCATTGGGTCTTTTGCTTCTTGTTGGCCAATGTGTTTACCCCATTGCGATAGTGAGACGTGTGGCTCAGCTATGAACTTTGCAGCAGAAGTAGACAGAGTAAGCCTTTCCAGATTCTGTAGGATTCTTTAGCTTAGGCAGGAAGTGTCCTCTCCGTTCAGTGACCCATGTTAAATAGCCTGGCTCGTTGTGGCTCCGGACCTAGGCCCCTCAAAATATCAAATATTCCTTGTGTTATTCTCTGATCATGAATTTCTCTTAGGGATCTTAAAAAAAGAGAGTGAGGGAGTTCCCTGGTGGCCTAGAGTTTAGGATTCCAGATTTTCACTGCTGTGGCCCAGGTTCAATCCCTGATTGGAGAACTGATATCCTGCAAGCCACGCGGAGTGGCCAAAAAGAAAAAAAAGAGTGGGCTGAGAGCAAGATTCAGGTGTTCTTAGGTCCCTGACCTACTTGCAACAAAATCTCTCACTTACTTTAACCTAGCTATGTTTATAGATACCATGGCTTGATTTTTTCCCTTCCAGTTTCATTGAGATACCATTGACATATAGCGCTTTAAGGTGTACAACATAATGATTTGACTTACATACAGCACGAAATGATTACCACGGTAAATTCAGTGAACGTCCACTGTCTCATATAGATACAAAACTAAAGAAACAGAGAAAAATTTTTTTCCTTGTGATGAGAACTCCTAGGATTTAACTCTGTTAGCAACGTTCATATATGTCATGCAGCAGTGTTAATTATATTCATCATGTTGTACACTACGTCCCTAGTACTTATCTTATAACTAGAAGTTTGTACCTTTTGACTATCTTCATCCAGTTCCCCCTCCCTGCCTTCCACCTGTAGTGACCACAAATCTGATCTCTTTTTCTACAAGTTTGCTTGTTTTGAAGTATAATTGACCTAAATACTATGTTCATTCTTCATGCATAACAGGGTGATTTTATATTTCTATGCATTTCAAAATTATCACCACAATAAGTCTATTTATCATCCATTATCATACAAAGATATTACAAAGTTATTGACTATATTCCCCACACTGTACATTTCATACCCATGACTCATTTATTTTGTAATTGGAAGTTTGTATCTCTTAATCTCCCTCACCTATTTCTCTCATCCCAGCGCTCCCCTTCCCTCTGGCAGCCACCTGTTTTTTCTCTGTATCTATGACTATGTTTCTGTTTTGTTATGTCTGTTCATTTGTTTTGTTTTAAGATTCCACATATAGTGGATTCATACAGTATTTGTCTTTATCTAACTTATTTCACTTAGTGTAACACACTCTAGGTCCATCTATTTTGTCACAAATGGCAAGATTTCATTCTTTTTTATGCCTGAGTAATATTCCATTGCATATATATATTACATCTTCTTTATCCATTAATCTATTTATGAGCACTTAGGTTCCTTCCATATCTTGGCTATTATAAATAATGCTGCAATGAACATAGGGGTCCATATATCTTTTCTAATTAGTGCTTTCACTTTCTTCAGATATATACCCAGGACTGGAATTGCTGAATTGTATGATGTTCTACTTTTAATTTTTTGAGGAATCTCCACACTGTTTTCCATAATGGCCACACCAGTTTACATTCCTACCAACAGTGCACAAGGGTTCCCTTTTCTCCATATTCTCACAAACACTTGCTATTTGCTGTCTTTTTGATAATAAGCATTCTAACAGGTGTGAGGTGATAGCTCATTTTGATTTGCATTTCCCTGATGATTAGTGATGTTGAGCATCTTTTCATGTGTCTGTTTACCATCTGTACGTCTTCCTTGGAAAAATGTCTCTCCAGGTTCTTTGCCCATTTTTTAATCAGGTTGCTTGGTTTTTTTGATGTTGAGTTGTATGAGTTCATGTATTTTGGATATTAACCCCTTATCAGATGTATTGTTCGCAAATATCTTCTCCCATTCAGTAGGCAGCCTTTTCATTTTGTTGATAGTTTCCTTTACTATGTAAAAGCTTTTTGGTTTGATGTAGTCCCATTTGTTTATCTTTGCTTTTGTTTCCTTTGCTTGAGGAGACTTACCCCCCCCAAAAATATTAAGACTGATGAAAAAGAGCATACTGCCTATGTTTTCTTCTAGAATTTTTATGGTTTCAGGTCTTACATTTAAGTCTTTAATCCACTTTGAGTTTATTTTTGTATATGTTGTAAGAAAGTTCAGTTTGGTTATTTTGCAGGTAGCTGTTCAGTTTTCTCAACACCATTTGTTGAAGAGACTGTCTTTTCCCCATTGTATAGTTTCGTATTGCTTGATTTTTTTCTGTATGAATTTCCAAGTAAATATAGCTGCCTCTCACTAAATGCAAAATTTAATAGACAAAATAGGTTAGGGCAGAATCCTAATAACCATCAATATTAGACATACTCAGGTGACTTGTCTCTTTAATCTTGGATAACATATTCTGAATCTTTACTAGGGCCACAACCTTTTCAAAAATGCACTTTCATTCTCATGGTTATTCAGTTTACAAAGGATTAAAGAATGAATACAGTAACTCTATGGATTCTCTTGGGTAACTAGAACCAAAGGTACAATCTCACAGATTTCTATTTATGAACAGGGAGTCAAAGGGAAAAAGACTTTTTGAGAAGGAAGAGCCACAGAGAAGGATCAGAAGGGCCAGACTATTACATGATGATGTGTTTTCACTTCAGGTAAATGAGTTGGATACAAAAATTCAGAAAAATATACTTCACTTCCTGAAAGTGCTTGCATTATGTTAAAGGAAACTGGAAAGGTTGGATATATCTGGGTATTTGGAAAACACCTTATGGATATCACTTCTCAGTCCAGCTACTGATCACGTAGTTTGTTGCATTAGGGTTGGGGCAGACTGGGAGGGATCAGAACTTGGAACCAGACCTGACCACTGGTGGAGGACCTCTGAAAACAGACCCACACTTGGAACCTTGGAGGGTGTCCAATCTAACAAACAGAGGAGGGTGTCCAAAGGGAAAGAAATTGTCAAAGAATAGGCATTAAAGTGATCTAAGGAACTTATGGGGAATACAGACAAACACATGGATAGTCTCAGGCAGGGCTGAGTCCGTCTGACTGTAAGTAGACAGTCAAAAAGAGAAGAGTTTTCACTAGGTGACAGGGTTCTTGCTGCTCAGTTAGGATCAAGAGGGAGGACTTTATCTCCTGATAGGAGGACAGCAAGAGCAAGGCCAATGCTTCAGGGACTGGGTCATAAAGAAAAGATTCAAGACAAAGATGCTAAGTGCAAGGGAGTGAGGTGGGGACACAGTTATGATGATGGGGTACAAGGCGGTACTTTGTCACAGGAACAAGGCAGAGTCCATTTAGACCAAGGGCACCAGATCAGAGTATGATGGGACTGAATCTATTTAATTAACCCATCTATTCAAGAAACATTCATTGAATGTTTTCAATACTCCAGATACTGTTTTAGGCATAAAGGACACAATAGTGATCAAGACACACATGGCTTCTGTCCACATGGTATACTTAGTAGGTTAGTCCAATAATAAATGATGGAAAAGATAAAGAGAAAACATGTGCTATTACTTTGCTTATTGATTTTAAAATATTTTATGTGAAAAACAAATAAGAAAGAGATGAAGTAGAAATAATCATATCCCAAATACTTCAAAATTACATAAAGTAAAATTCTCCTGTACCTCTTTCATGCTACCCAAAATATGGTTTATTCCTTTCCAGTAGTTTAAAAAAAATAAATTTATAAAGATATTGCTATAGGCCTATGCATTTTGATAAGCAGCTTTGCTTTATTACTTAACAATGTGCTATGGACAACTTTCTAAGTAAGTACATATAGATCGACCCAATCTTTTAATAGTTGTCTTGTAGCCCATAGTAGGGGCATAACTTGACACGTTCAGCTATTTCCTTCTAGATAGACATTTAGATTATTTCTAGCTTTTATTATAGACGATTAATGGTGCATCTTAAATCTCTTCTGTATGAGATCCTATCTGGTTCTAGAGAGAGGGGTGGGTTGGCTTTGAAGGTGGGAATCACGTGGGAACAGGGATGGGAAGGAAGCTGGGAAGCAGGTATAGCCTGAGAGGCACAAGGGATCCTGTCCCATACAGACAATAAATGGGTCCATGATTATCAATGAAGCCCCCTCTCTAATATTGTGCCTTTGTTTCAGATATAAAGGAGCCTTATTCACCCTATGGCTTCTTTGTCTAAGAACCAGGGGAGTGCCTTTGAGAAAGATTGGTAGGGGCGGAGGTCTTCTATCTGAGTGACTTTCTTGGTTGGAGAGGAATGTACTTCAGTCAAAAGAGAGAAACTGGAAGAAAGGAAGGAGAGAAAACAATGTAATATTTTTACAAGGTTAATGAAACTTTGAAAAAGTTTGATGCAGTAACTGAAAATATTTAGCTTTTCCATTAAGTTGGAAGTTCATGAAAAATGTCCTTTTCTGGAATATTAGAGCGAATTTCTGCTTATTTTCTTTCCAAGTTCCTTTTTTTGTAAACTTTTTAATATGGGAATTTAAAAATACATATACAAAAGTGGAGAGAATGATGAACCCACATACCCATCACCCAACTTTAACAATTATCAACATTTAGCCATTCATCTTCATCTGTCCCTCACCTCAATTCTTTCTCTCTCCTGGAATTATAATTTTTTTGTTATTTTCTGATTTATAACAAAGTGAATCAGCTATATATATCCCCATATCCCCATATCTCCTCCCTCTTGCGTCTCCCTCCCACCCTCCCTATCCCACCCCTCTAGGTTGTCACAGAGCACCGAGCTGATCTCCCTGTGCTATGCGGCTGCTTCCCACTAGCTATCTATTTTACATTTGGTTGTGTATATATGTCCATGCCACTCTCTCACTGCGTCCCAGCTTACCCTTCCCCCTCCCCGTATCCTCAAGTCCATTCTCTATGTCTGTGTCTTTATTCCTGTCCTGCCCCTAGGTTCTTCAGAACCTTTTTTTTTTTTCTTTTTTAGATTCCATATATATGTGTTAGCATACGGTACTTGTTTTTCTCTTTCTGACTTACTTCACTCTGTATGACAGACTCTAGGTCCATCCACCTCACTACAAATAGCTCAGTTTCGTTTCTTTTTATGGCTGAGTAATATTCCATTGTATATATGTGCCACATCTTCTTTATCCATTCATCTGTCGATGGACACTTAGGTTGCTTCCATGTTCTGGCTATTGTAAATAGAGCTGCAATGAACATTGTGGTACATGACTTTTTTTGAATTCTGGTTTTCTCAGGGTATATGCCCAGTAGTGGGATTGCTTGGTCGTATTTTTAGTTTTTTAAGGAACCTCTATACTGTTCTCCATAGTGGCTGTATCAATTTACATTCCCACCAACAGTGCAAGAGGGTTCCCTTTTCTCCACACCCTCTCCAGCATCTATTGTTTGTAGATTTTTATGAGGATGGCCATTCTGCAAGTTCCTTTTAAGAGAGGAGAGCCTGTAGCAAAAATTAAGCTTCAGGACTGCATAAATTGCATGCCTGTCTCAGTGTGCCAGCTCTTCCATTCCCCAGTGGATCATCCTCCATGGCACAACCACATGCTTGACAGATTTTTCATTTCAGGTTTTGGATCTTCTTTCTGAAGGAAAAAAAAAAGTATTAGTTTATTGCAGAAATGTTAGCAAGAGTGGTGCTTCATGAATTTCTTTGAAAAGGCAAGATAAGCCAGGCTCATTATTTTCCTATTATAGTCTTCTCAGTATCAGCTTGTTTCTTTATGTTCATTGCCATTTAGGTCAGCCTAATAGTCCCACACCCCCCATTGCATCTTATTATCCCCTTTGGTGATTTTTTAACATTTAGCAGGCAAAAGGGTCATTCGTCACCTCAAAGTGTCATCAAGGGCATCAGTAATTGTACGAAATGTTACCTGCCGGAGCTTGGTACTTTATACATCTTCATCATTTGTACTTTTTGTTGTTGTTGCATTTTCTACGTTTTGTTTTTTATATTTCTAACCAGGGAATGGATGCCATAAAGGTCAGTCTAGACTCCTTCACTGTGTCTCCCATAGAGGTTTGATGAAGTAGAAATTCAATAAATAAAGGCCTTTTGTGCATGTTACTGAGAGGACTTTGAAGCAAGGGTAAGAAATGGAGGTTGTGGATTTAGGCATGAGAGAGATTCTACCACAAACTACATGTGTGGGGCATGTGGGGTTGTGTGCCTGGCTAGGAAATCCACTTGGACAGGAACCTCACGATTCTGAAGGAGCTCAAATTTTGACTTGGACATCTCCAAAGTGATTATACTTACAGTCACAGAGACACACTGTATAAAATGAAAACAATACAACTTTTAGAGATTGCATCCTATTATGAGACTATAGCATCTGCAATGAATACCGCATTAATGTTTAAATAAAATTGTAATTGTCTTATGGTCAGTGTAAATATACTGCATGTATGTTTGTGCTTTATAAAAATAGCCTTATTGAGGTATACTTGACATTCAATATACTGTCCATATTTAAAGTGCCCAGTTGATAAGTTTTGACATATGTATGTACCTGTGAAACAATTAGCACAATCAAGATAATCACCCTAAAAGTTTTTTTTTTTCCTCCTTTTCTCATCCTTTCCTCCTGCTTCTCTCACTTTTGCCTCAGGCAACCACTCGTCTGCTTTCTGTCATCATACGTTAGTTTGCATTTCCTAGACTTTATACAATTGAAGCCGTACTATATTTACCCTGTTTGGGTCTGTCTCCTTTCACTCAACATAATTATTTTGAGATAAATCTATGTTGTAGCATGTGCCAATAGTTTATTCCACTTTATTACTGAGTAGTATTCCAGTGTACGGATATGCCGTTGTTTGTTTCTCCATTCACCTGTTGATGGGCATTTGGATTGCTTCCAGTTTTTAGCCACTGGAAAGAAAAAGAATCTGCTGTGAGCATTTGTGAACAACCACTTGTATGGATGGATATTTGCTTTCGTTTATTTTGGGTAGATACATAGGAGTGGAATGGATAGAAGATATGGTAGGTGTATGTTTAACTTTTTAAGAAACTGCTAAACAATTATGCAAAGTGGTTGTACTTTGCACTATTATACATTCCCAGCAGTAGTGTATGAGAGTTCCAATTCCTCCACATGCTATTCAACACTTGGTATAATTAGTTTGCTTTTACTATTCTAATATGTGTGTAGTGATATCTCATTTGGTAAAAATTTACATTCCCTTAAGTATATTAATCTTTAATGATGTTTAGCATATTTTCATATGCTTATTTACCATTTATATATCTTCCTTGCTGAAATATTTTTTCAAGCTTTTAAATTCATTTTTAAATTGAGTTTTTCATTTATTACTGAGTTTTGAGAGTTCTTCATATTTTGTTGATAAAAGTCCTTTATCAGATATAGGCTTTATAAATATTTTTTCTCAGTCTCTGGCTTGTCTTTAACAGTATCTTTTTTTTTTTTTGCGGTACGCGGGCCTCTCACTGTTGCGGCCTCTCCCGCTGCGGAGCACAGGCTCCGGACGCGCAGGCTCAGCGGCCATGGCTCACGGGCCCAGCCGCTCCGCGGCATGTGTGATCCTCCCGGACCAGGGCACGAACCCGCGTCCCCTGCATCGGCAGGCGGACTCTCAACCACTGCGCCACCAGGGAAGCCCTAACAGTATCTTTTGAAGAGTAGAAGTTTTTAGTTCTGATGAAGTCCAATTTATCAGTCTATTTTTATGTCAGGGATCCATCAGAGCACCCTCAGTTTTGAGATTTGCTCGGAGAACTCATGGGACATAGCGTGTAATTATACTCATGGCTAAAATTTATAAGAGCAAAAGGATACAAAGCAAGATCAGCAAAAAGAAAGGCACATAGGATGCAGTCCCAAGGAAACCAAGTGTCGTCTACTAGGGAAGCTTACTAGAGACTGACTGCCTCAGGGGCTGGTCATGTAGGCATCTTCTTCCTAGAATGTACCAAAAATGCCAGACTCTCTGAAAGAAAGCATGTGTTAAGCGTAGCCATGTTGTTTGTAGAAATAGTTTAGGTTCAGTGGATACTCTTATCAGTTAAGAATGGTGGAAATCCTCCCGCAGTCCAAGTTCCCAGACCCTAGTCAAGGGCCAACCTCGCAAGCAGGTCTTTCAAGGACAGCAGTCTCAGTTCTGCTGTATTAACGCTTTTCTATACCGTTCGTTTCTGGATCACACTTTTGGTGGTGTATCTAAGAAATATTATCCTAAGCTAAGGTCACAAAGATTTTCTTCTATGTTGCCTTCTAGAAATTCTATAGTTTTAGTTTGTACATTTAAGTGTACGAAAAATTTTGAATTGTTTTTTTGCATATGGTACTATTGAAGGAATTAAAGGTCACTTTTTAATGTATGGATAGCCTATTGTTTAAGCACCATTTGTTGAAATGACAATCTATCCCTTCTTCACTGAATTGCCTTTGCACCTTTGTTGAAAATGAGTTGTCCATATATGCGTGGGTCTATTTCTGTCTATTTCATTGATCTAAGTGTTTATCTTTATATCAACAGTGTACACTATTGTTTTCATACATTTTGCTTTTATAATTGTTATAAGCCCCGTACTACATTATTATTTCTGTTTAAACAGTCGTCAGTTATCTTTTAAAGATATTTAAATAATAAGAAAAACTAATATATTTACTCATTCAGTTATCCTTTCTGGTGTTCTTAATTTCTTTTTGTAGACCCTTTTATTATCTGATATTATTTTCCTTCTGCCTGAAGGGCTTCAACATTTTTTTGCAGTGTAGGTCTGATGAATTCTTTCAGACTTTGGATGTCTGAAAAAGGCTTTATTTTGCTTTTATTTTTAAAAGATAAATTTTGCTGGGTATAAAATTATAAATTGATAGTTTTTTCCCAGTACTTTAAAGACGTTGCTTTAATATCTTCTCACATGCATTATTTCAAAAAGGATGTCAGCTGCCTTAGTTTATGTCTTTTAAAAGAAACTTAAATTCCCTTCATACGTTTCTGGCCAGCTTTTAAAGCAGAGTGGGGGCAGCATTGTAGATGGAGAATCCAGGCTTAGGTGGCCGGTGAACCATGCCTCTAGAATTCGTTATCTGTATTGCCTAAGGCAAGATGTTTAATCTCTCTAATCTTCTATTTCCTCTTCTGTGTAATGGGGACATCATGCCTAAAAACATATGGCTGGGCATTGACACTGAATGAGATACAAGACATTGAGTACTTAGGATATGGCTAGGCATTATACTCTGTGTTTGTATTAGTCAATGTTCTCTGGAGAAAGAGAACAAATAGGGTGTGTGTGTGTGTGTGTGTGTGTGTGTGTGTGTATGTATGTATAAACAATTGTCTGCATTATGGAGGCTGGCAAGTACAAAATCTGCAAAGTGGGCTGGCAGACTGGAGACCCAGAAAGGAACTGATGTTGTAGTTGAAGTCTGAAGGCCATCTTCTGGCAGAATTACTTCTTACTCAGGGGAGGTCAGTCTTTTGTGCTATCCAGGCCTTCAGCCGACTGGATAAGGCCCACCCACATTATGGAGGGCAGTCTGCTTCACTCAAAGTCCACCAGTTTAATTGTAAATCTTATTCAAAAACAACAACACAGAAATATCCAAAATGTTTGACCCAATATCTGGGCACCTTGGCCTAGCCAAGTTGACACATAAAATTAATCATCACGGGCTTCCCTGGTGGTGCAGTGGTTGAGAGTCCGCCTGCCGACGCAGGGGACATGGGTTCGTGCCCCGGTCCGGGAAGATCCCACATGCCGAGGAGCGGCTGGGCCCCGTGAGCCATGGCCGCTGAGCCTGCGCGTCCGGAGCCTGTGTTCTGCAACAGGAGAGGCCACAACAGTGAGAGGTCCGTGTACCACAAAACAAACAAACAAAAAACAAAAAAAACAAACAAGAATTAATCACCACAATGTTTATGTTTATGTAAATTAGCTCATTTAGTTCTCTCATCAATCCTGTGAGGTAGATATTGTATTCCCATGTTTATATTGGGGAATCTGAGGCTAAGGAAGGGGAAGTAACTTGCACAAGACTGAAATTTCAACTCAGATTTGTTGGACTACAAAGCCCATGCTCTTAAGAAATCCATTAAAATGTATCCCAGCACAGGACCTGTGACATAGCAGGTGCTCAGTTAAGGTTAGCTCCCATTTCTTGAAGTGCAGAGTGCTGGTTTCCATCCCTCCCTTTCTGACTAAGCTGTGAGCAACTAAACAACTAGGACAGATCTTTCTGGTCTTCCATTCTTTATGCTCACTAAAGTGCCAGGTACACTGCAGGTACTCTGCAAATTGATGCGTGAATGCAGTTGGAGACATTATTTTGAACATCTCCTTTACTAAATCGAGTAAATTTTTTCTTGAATGATTACTTTGTGTAAAGTACCAAAGAGAAAATAAAGCCAGATCTAGCCTGAATCCTGCCCTCAAAAATCTTATAGTTTCATATTGTGGGTGAGTAATACATTTACTTATTCATTCTTCATTCAGTAAGTATGCATTTATTCCCTGCTCTGGGCCAGGAATTAGTCTAGGAGCTGGAAATACAGTGTAGACTCTGTATTAGTAGACCCTGCTGCTGCTATAACAAATTAGCACAAGCTTAAAACAACACAATTCTATTATCTTATAGTTTCGAAGCCAACATCCAAAATGAGTCTTACAGGGCCAAAATCAAGATCTTGGGATGACTGGTTCCTTCTGGAAGTTCTAGAGGAATCCGTTTTTTTGTTTCTTCCAGCTTCTAGAGGCTACCTGCATTCCTTGGTTCATTGCTCCACATCACATGGCCTTTTCTTCTTCTGCTTCCCCCATCACATCATCTTCCACTGACTAATCTCCTATCTCCTTCTTATAAGGACCCTTGTAATTATATCATGTCCACCTGGCCAGGATAATACCCCCATCTTAAAATCCTTAATTCATTCTCATCTGCAATGTCCCTTTTGTCATATAAGGTAACCTATTCACAGGTTTCAAGGATTAGGGTGTGGGCATCTTTGGTTGACCTTTATTCAGCCTACCATAGACCCTCATGCAATAAGTAGAGATAGATACTAAAACAATTAGTGTGCAATATAATATTATGTTTAGACTGTTATAAAGGAAAATGAATTATGGGAGAGAGATACAGAATAACTGGGAGGAAGTAGTTCTCGTGAGAGATTTATTTGTTAGGGAAGGCCTGTCTGGTGTGGTGACATTTGAGCAGAGGCTCTGGGACTGTAGGGTATCCAAACGATTGCCCCACAACTGAGGGTCATCAAAGAGCAGCAGCTTCCTACCCAGAGTGAAGCACAGCACCCTGTCCAAATTTCCTGTTATGAGCTTCAAGCTCTTGATGGCTCTCCTGAGCCCTATCAGTTACTTCATAATAAGAAAACTACACGGGGTCCAACACAATGCTGGTACCGAAGAGACTGACCAAGCACAGGCTTAGGGCAAAGGAGGAGTGCCACCTCTACCAGAAAAGGGGAGACAGTTCAGTTTTAATAAACTTACCCATAATTTTGCAATTAGAAAATCTAGAAAACGCTCTTTTCATCCAGCCTATATATAAAGTTAATGTCTTTTTTTTTTTTTTTTTTTTTTGTATGCGGGCTTCTCACTGTTGTGGCCTCTCCCATTGCGGCGTACAGGCTCCGGAGGCGCAGGCCCAGCGGCCATGGCTCACGGGCCCAGCAGCTCCGCGGCATGTGGGATCTTCCCGGACCGGGGCACAAACCAGTGTCCCCTGCATCGGCAGGCGGACTCTCAACCACTGCGCCACCAGGGAAGCCCTAAAGTTAATGTCATTTTGAGAAATAAATTTTCTTTTGACTTGCCTGTGAGGAAGAGTGAAACGTAGCCTTTCACTTTCTCAAGGTCATTGTGGCCCTGGTCTCACCCATCTGGGCTCACCTTGGTGCCAGTTGACTTTCCCCAGTGTTCATCCTGCCTGGGCGGGCTGGCCACTTTCAGGAACTGGGCCTCCCTGACACTTCCCTCCACCCCCGAGCACATGCTACAAATGGCTTTCTGGCCGAGTCTCCAACTTTGTTATTCACTAGCTGTTTTGCTGTTTATTTCCCAGACTGTGATCAACATCTAGAAAGGCAAAGATCCCTCCAAGTGAAGCATTGAACCATCACCTGGAAATATACCCAGCTGTTTCCATCGTAGAGTTTAAGAGCATTTAGCTAATTACGGTCCGCAGGAAGAGAAAGCTTTCTAATGGAAGCAGCAAGATCTTTTCTGCCTTACAGTGGGAGCCAATCACTGACAGATAAACTGAAGTTATGTCACGCCTCTCCTCGTCTATGCCCTCACAGGGGAGGGTGTTGTAAAGTGCCTCCTCCGCAGGCCTAATGCTATGATATGTATTTTGACAAAGATGCTTTTTCAGGGCTATGAAAGTAAAAGCACCATAAAATCAGAAGGTAGCAGAGTATAAGTTGAATCTGAATTGAGTCCCATCCCAGCTTCACCATTGCACCTTGGCTGAAATGGCGTGACGCCTCTGTCACCTCCAGCCGCTTCAGTGGCTGGACTTCTAGGAGCCTGACAACAGAACAGTCCATTGAGCTGGGTTGGCCTGGAGGGCCTGGGGAAGGAGAGAAGGAAGGAAGGGAGACTGGCCCTGTCCTACTGTCATGGGTGCACAAGGGCCCTGAAAGTCAGTATGTTGCATGTTTGTCGATGTGTGTGTGTTGCTTGGCTGGGAGGTGGCTCAGGGCTGTGGCTCCCACGTTCTAAAAGGTGGCTGCCCACTCCTTTTATGAGGCATTGCTGGGAGCATGCTTGCCCTCATTAATCTCTGTAATAGCAATAAGTAGGCAATTAAGTTCTCCCAAGGATGGATGTAAGATTTCTTGGCTTTAGCAAAGCTATGCTAGTTGGAGTTAATGGCAGGGAGCTGGAGCTTTGTGTCTGGGTTCAGACTTATTTTCAGGTTCAGAGAGATAATGACAGACCCAGAGTCAATCAGGGTCTGATTGATGAATAAATAATTTTTATTTAAAAAAAAATTAATTTTATTTATTTATTTATTTATTTTTGGCTGTGTTGGGTCTTCATTGCTGTGTGTGGTCTTTCCCTAGTTGCAGCGAGTGGGGGCTACTCTTCATTGCGGTGTGCGGGCTTCTCATTGCGGTGGCTCCTCTTGCTGTGGAGCATGGGCTCTAGGCACACAGGCTTCATCAGTAGTTGTGGCATGAGGGCTCAGTGGTTGTGGCTCGTGGGCTCTAGAGCGCAGGCTCGGTAGTTGCGGCACACAGGCTTTGTTGCTCTGTGGCATGTGGGATCTTCCCGGCCCAGGGCTCAAACCTGTGTCCCCTGCATTGGCAGGCTGATTCTTAACCACTGTGCCACCAGGGAAGTCCCAGTCAATTAGTTTTGTCGACTCAGAGAGGTGACCCTCAGATTTTCTAGATGGTGAGCTCAGCATCGCAGGGGTCATGACTTCTTCATCTCCCTGATGCAAGGATTTGCTGAGTAGTTGCCTCTGCCTGACCCCTCTATCAAAGGGTGGCCCTCTCTAGCCAACTCCTGATCACCCTGGAGAGCAGGGGGAGGGGCCGTTCCTGAATTGCGGCTCACTCACTCTGTTGTTAGAATGAACACCCAAACTGTGTCAGTGAACTAATGTCAACGCTGAAAATACTGTTGATCTGATGAATTCTGACATCTTAAAGGCCAATCCAAAGTTGCCTGTTATCAGGATCATTCTAACAGTCTCCTGGAGTGGGAGTTTCCTTGAAGCTCTCTCTTACCCACCTTTAGATCATCTCGCTGTTAGACAGCCTTCTTAAACACCCACCTCAGAGTATGGTGCCTCTGCTCAGGAGCCCTTCAGGCTTCCTGTCTCCTTCCGCACAAAGCAGGCTCCCCTACTGAATAATCCTTGCTCAGTCAGCCCATCCAGCTTGTGTCCCACATGCTGCCTCATTCTTCTCAGGGTTTCTCCCTGGTGCTGGGCTGTCTCCTACCCTTTTGGCTTTTCCCCTGCTGTTCTGCTCATTTTGAAGATTCTCTGCTCTCTTCTTCCTTTAAACAAATCCTATCTATCCCTTGAGAGTGACTGTGAATCCCGCCTCCTTCAGGAAGGCTTCCTGGGCTGATCCCCAGCTGCACCAAGCCCTTGTTCCCTGAACTCCTCTTAGGTCTGTTATCGTACAACTGAAACTTTAATTTATATTGACTTGGTAATTTCACTTATTTCTTGTGTGCCCTCAATTAAGTTTTTACCCAGCTTCACTGGTAGTGCCTGGAGGGCAGAGATCAAGCTTTCATTTACTCAGTGGGACAGTTTGGAATATGGGCGAGGCAGCAGACATGGGCCCTGAAAACCAAAGAGCTAGCTCTGCCACTTCCTACCTGTGGAAATTTGGGGAAATTATTTTTCATGTCTTTTAGATTTTCTGTTGCAAGCATAAGAGCCCTACTTAAGGTAGAAGCTGCCTTTTCCTGTCCCACATTCTTCCCTCCAGGGCACAATGCCCACAGCTCAGGCCCAGGGCTATTCATTGACCTTGCCTCTTTTTTCTCCAACTACAGTAATCATTAGGATTGTGATAAATATTCAGCTCTTCCCTTAGGGGCACAAAGTAGGATTGTACTTCCCTGTCCATTAGGGGTGATCATGTGACTATCACTTGCTCAATAGAAAGTGAGCATAGCAGACACTTGTCACTTCCCAATGGAAGCATTAGTAGCTAGAGCACGCATCCACAAGTTCTGCTTCCCTCATGGTGATCAGGAAGTGCATTGTTTCAAACAGTGGCTGTTCCCTCCACCTGGATCCCTGAGTGAAGCTGAATGATGCGAGCAGAGCCTCCGTCCTGTCCAAGAAGGTCATGTATTGTGAGCAAGAAATCAACCTTTGTTATTTTGAGCCACTGAGATTTTGTTTTGGCTTTTCTTTTCAATCAGCACATTATAACCTATTCTCTCCTGTCTGATCCACCATCTTCCATAGTTTTTGCTCCTATTTCTCTTTTGTTTTTCTCTTTTTCCTGATTTCCCTCACCTGTAAGGAGTAACCTGAAGATGGGCAGCAAGCTGTGCTAAAAGCATGAGAAACTATTGGAGGATGAGCTGCTGATACTCTCAACGGTAATGTCTCCATTAATTTCAGAACCAGAAAACTCTTTCTGGTCTTTTGATGAACAAACTTGAAGTGTGAATATGTTCGGCCAGATCGAGACTTGGATTTTGATTTTGTAGGTGGTGTGTCATTACTTCCTCAACGTTTCCTTTTGATGTCCAAATCAAGGTACTATAGAAATAGGCAGAACATTTAAAATGTTAGAACCAATAAAAAGATCTGTACTAGATTTGAATTGATATGAACACCTGTGAACGTCTGTGATTTTTTTCTTTTCATATGATACTTACTAATCTAATCTAAGTGGCTACAACTTCCAAACATTCTTTGCCAAATCAGGATCTGGGAAAGTGAGTCTTTTGCAACATACAGAGCAGATAAAGCTGACTTTATCTGCTCTACCTTGTTGAGAGATATGAACAAAGACTTCCTCAGGATCTCTGATACGGTAGTCTGAGAGAGCCACAGAAAACAAAATTTCCTCATGGAATTAGTTCCCATTTCATGTATTCTTATCTTTCTCAGCTCCAAATGTACGTGCCCAACTATATCTGCAGTAGGGTGTCTAGTCTAAGAGAAATTTCAGAAAGAATAGGATGAGGGTTGTTGACTGAAAAAATTGCACAACCTAAAAGTTGAGAATTACGTTTTATTCTGCGAACTTGCTGCGGACTGAAGTCTGGGAGGCAGCTTCTGAGGTCTGAGGGACTGCTCAAAAAGGTGAGGGAGGAGCCGGGATATATAGGGGTTTCTGCAGTAAAAATCAGGTAGTTGGACCATCAAAAGATTAATATTAATTAAAGAAAAAAAAATATCTCAAGTTAATAAATTCAGAACTTTTCTATGTATGGGAAGATGCAAGCGTCTGAAATCATTCCTTTGATACGCGCTTTAACTATCCAGGGCAGTATCCTGTTTTCTCCATCCTGAATCCTCTCAGGGTGCACAGTTGAGGTGGGGGTGGGAGGTGGCTGCAGTGTCTGATGGCTTGATGGCCTCATGTTTACTGATATGACAGGCAACATTCTTTGTCCACAGGGGAATGACTTTGCATCTCAGCTGAGAAGAACAATATAATTTTGTTCTTCAGTTGTGGCTAACCTAGGCTTTTCTTTAATTAACAGACTTGGATAATAATGTGTTATCTAACAGTGTGTCTGAAAACAAGAACACTTGTTTTCTTCCCTCTATGACAAGGCCCAGATGTGCTCAAATCAAGAGTCAGTTTAGAATCCAAATCCCAATACAGGACTCATGGTTTATTTAAAGAATCTAGTGAATATGGCAGGAGCAAAGAAAAAAAATTCAAATGTTCCCAACTACTTTGCTTGACTAGAGATTGGGACTTGGTTGGTAAAAGAAACTTAGAGTAACTTCTATCCCTGGAAGGTCAGGCATAGGGGATTCAGTCTGTGGGATGGTACAGCTGTTTCGAGAAAAGGGTTCTGGGCAAGTATAGTTTTTAGAAATATTTTTTACAAGAAACAAAAATGTCACAGAATGTGAAATTTCCAGGGAACTGGCTCATTTTGTAGCAGCAGTTGGGTGATGGAAATGACCCACCCCTTTCTCAATTTGGATGCTGGATGTGAAAATTAAAGTTGTAATTTTTAAACTCAAAGAACTCCTGGAGACAGTGATGTAATAGCCAATTTGTAGATGTGAGGGTTTAAATAGCCATGACCTGAGAGAATTACAGCCATGTTGACACCTTGAAAGATACCTCTTTCTCTTCGACTCAGCATGGGTAAGCACATTAAATACAGAGATTATTCAGTTTTAAAGGAAAATCATAATGTTGCATGAATACTGAGGAGTTACAAGCTTTGGCAGACTGGAAAATTCTTCAAAGTGGAATGCTTGCTAATGAAACTAGGAAAAATTAAGGAGGTGAGACAAAGTGAATGATTTTCTATTTCTCAAAGTGATAAAACAGGCTCAGTTGACCTTATACTTACACATTTATCCACAGAGGAGGAGGGGAAAGAACTGGGATGCGTCTAGGGGACGTTGGACTGAATCCCAGCTCTGTCACTTTCAGCTGTTTCATTAAGCACATATTTCAACCTCTCTGAGCCCATTTTCAGATCACTGAAGCTAATACAGAAGGTTGTTTTGGCAAACAAATAAAATAATTTATTTGAAAACACTATGTAATTTGTAAAGAACATTAGAAATATGTCAATATGATTTGCTACTATTATTGCTTTTAATTTCCTACTTTTGATGGGGGTGTGGAATCAATATCAAAGTGAATTCAATCTAAGGTGAATCTTATCCAAAAGAAGGAATACGTGTAATCTGTGTATGCAGAGAAGGTAAGTAAGTTGTTCTACTATTCTCATTGTGATGGTTACTTTTACGTTTCAACTTGTCCGGGCAAAGGGATGACCAAATAGCTGGCAAAACATATTTTCTGAGTGTGTCAGTGAGGGTGCTTCCAGAAGAGGTTAGCATTTGAATTGGTTGACTGAGTAAAGCAGATCATCCTCATAATATGAGTAGGTATAATCCAATCTGATGAGGGTCTCAGTAGAACAAAAAAGTGGAGGCAGGGCAAATTTGCTCTCTTTGCTTGAGCTGGGACATTCATCTTCTCTTGCTCTTGGACATTGGCACTCCTGGTTCTCAGACCTTTGGACCTGGAGTCAGATTTACACAATTGCCCTCTAATTTTCAGGCATTTGGACTCGGAGTGGGACTTACCCCACTGGCTTCCCAGGTGCTCAAGCCTTTGGACTCTGACTGAATTATACCACTGGCTTTCCTTGGTCTCCAGTTTGCAGATGGCAGATCATGGGACTTCTTGGTCTCCATAATCTTGTGAAGCAATTCCCTACAGTAAATCTGCTCTTATGTATATCTCTATATAATCTATTAATTCTGTTTCTCTGGAGAATCCTGACTCATATACTCATATTACTGATGACCTAGAGTGGAGATAGCTAGCCCCAAACATCATTTAATCTTTGGGCAGTATTACAAAAGGTATCGGAAACCCAGCAGAAAACTCTTTCCCCGCTGCTCTCCTCTATATGCAGGACTGGTTTCTGTATCTAAGAGAAAGGATGCAGATGAGTTGCAAAAAGCTGAGAGAGAGAGGAAAAAAGAGAGAGAGAGAGAGAGAGAGAGAGAGCGCAAGTGCTACAGGGATCAGAGGATGGAGACTCTTGCATCAAACCACAAAGAGAAGAACTTCAGTTTTGTGAAAACTTTAGAACAAATCCTTAAAATATGTGCCTACACGAAAGACAGTGAACTTTCTGATTCAGAGCCCCATCCTCTCTTATCTGCTAATTGATCTCCCTGCCAGTTACTTCTCATTCAATCCACCCTTCATGCTGTACATGCTGAGACCCAGACATACCTCCAAAATGTGCATCTGGTCATGCCAACCCCAACTTCAGATTACACTTTTGTGTAAGCTTACCAAATTATATGTGTGGCTTTCTCAAACTACTTACAAAGATGTGGTGATAGAAGAAGCTGAAGATGGATGTTTTATCTCAAATGTTTTACCACACTGTAGAGATAAGACTGTACCAATACTCTGCTCTAGCCATGTACATAGCCAATATGTTACCCTAAAATCTAACCTTCACAGTGGTGCTTGGAACTAAAGAAGAGTGGGGGGAAACCTTGAGCTTCTTCTAGGGGGACAATATTTCCTTTTATTTCCTTCTTTCTCTTGTTAACTTAATGAACCTCAGAACCAGTGCTGTGATCATCCTAATGTTATGGCTACTTGCTTTAGAGAAAGAGCCTGAGTACTAGAGAAATCTATCTGTTCATGCCATCATTACCCCTGCTTCTCTGTTACCTTCCACTTGGGAGGGAGGATTGGGTGGTTCAGCTTCTTTAGACAGTTACAAGCCTGTCTTGTTGTTGCCCTAGAAACGTCTGACATAGACCTCTTCAGGATATCACATAACCACAAGGCCACAGGGTATACTAGGCTGAGGTTTATTCATGATTCTATCTCTCATTTCAAATTAGGTGCATCTTCCTTATCTAAACAGGCTTGTCAGAGAGTTGAACAATGGGCATCAGATGACAGCATTGTCCAGATAATAACCCATTAGCAATGTAACATGCCTGAAATTTGTTGTAACACTTTAAAAATAATTTGAGCCCCTGCCCCAAGTAAAGGCAATTAATTTTTCCCAGAGACATAAAAGCCTAACTGAATAAGTCATACCTCCACAGAGAATATATTTTCTTAACTAAGTACAAAAGTATCTTCTCTCTCCATGTCTTACCATGCATTGCTCTTGTTCCAAAGACTGGATCCTCAGGTTCTTGGTGAAAGCTGCTGTGAGCTCTGCCATTTGTTCCTTTCCCAGCAGCTCTCGTGTTCTAGAAGGTCTGAGTAAGTTGTGTTACTCGAGTGTAGCCAAAACTCCCTACAGGTTATATTCACAGCAGTCCTTTCTCCCTCTAGGTCCTCTTTTCATTCTCATCTGTCAAGAGTGTCCTTTTTTCAAGCAGGTTCAGCCCACAGCTCAAGCCTGCTGCCTAGACTGAGCTTTTCCTCCTTTACTGTATGTAGGGACAGTGCTTATATTTCCTGGTTTGGAAGATATTTTCTCTTTTCCACAAGTTTTAATATAAAGCAAAACCTGTTTCTTGAAATTATTTGTTTTCCCCCTTGAATTTCTGATATCTCAGTTTCAAAGGTCAAGGGTTAGTTAGCTGTTTAATATTAAATCTTGAAGCCTCTATTTCTGAGATTTTTTTTGCTGCTCTGAACATACTCACACACTTTTCTGTTGGTTGCCAATTTCTTCTTTCACTGTGATTGAAACTGCATTTTGAGTTTCTGGAATCCACAACCATCATTCAATGTTTATATCTTGTTCATTGAGTCAACTTAAAAACGTATGGTGCAGGGGTGGCAAGCTATAGAAATTTGTAGGTGAGTCCTGCCTCAGGTCTTTCCCTGAACCTGAATGCAGGTATTCAGAATATGTAAAGAAAATAAATAATATGGGCTGCAATTTTTTTTCTTTTTTGCCAATTCTAGCATGAAAAATCCCAAAGTCAATAACTACCGTGCATCTGGAATCTGTTATTTTGAGACAGAAATGTGGGGGATAAATTTCAGAGCAGTTGTCCCTAAGTTGCTTCAGGGGATTGGGAGAGGTTATAACAACACTGGAGACGTTGAGGCTATGGAAGAAGTGTTGTAGGTGTTTGCAATTTTGATGTGTGACTACCTGAAGTCGTAGGGTCACACGCAGATTTTTAACTGGACAGCCATGGCAAGTGAAGGCCAGTGGGGTGCTGTCGAACCATTAGGATAACACTGCATCCTGGATCTCCTTGAGTGACACACCTGTCTATGTAGAATATGACTTCTCAAAATAACACCTTTCCCAGCACTCACTCTTGAGTGACTTTGGAAACATCAGAAGCAAAGATGAACAGAGACCTTTGCATCTATTTGCAGCTATCAGTAGAGCGCTGTTATTGTAGATGGTGCTTAATGGGTCACATTTTCCAGAAGGCTAATCACCTAGGCACAGCTATGCAGTTAACACTGGAATTCAGGCTTTAGCAAGAAGGTTCCGCCTAGGAATCTTGGGGTGTTGGAAGTCTTAAGATATTAAAAGTCAAGTATCCAGTAAAGTTGATCATCTATGCTGGTGTGAACTAAACTTCGCATCTGTTCTTGGCTGTAGATGATCTCAACTATGGGAATTTCAGAGAAGAAGGGACACAGAAGAAGGCATTCCTGAAAATGAAAATTTCCTGTTAAGGAATGGGGTCTAGGGAGCTCCCTGGTGGTCCTGTGGTTAGGACTTGGTGCTTTCACTGCCGTGGCCCAAATTCAATTCTTGGTCAGGCCAAAAAAAAAAAAAAAAAAAAAGGAATGAGCTCTAGTGCCAAGTTGGAGATATTAGTCTTTCTCGAACAGGGCATGTTTGAGGTAGAACTAAGTAAGCCACTAGAATGCTAATTAATTCCATGATTAAATCTGTCATCTCAGAATGAATCAAGAGTCACATCAATTGTGCTCATAAAGTAGTTGTCTTTATGATTGCCTGGGGTTCTAACCCCAGAACAACGAATGCCTTTTTGGCCTAAACAGAACTTGGTCCAGAAACTCAGTACCTCTAAGAAATTGATTCTGTAATGCCTGTCTTCTCAAGACCTAAAAACCTTAAATATTCATATATCTGACAGAGGAGAAACCCGAAAAGGTAGCTAAAAAGACATGGCCAGGCCTGATTTGAGGAAAACTAGGGGAGTGTGCTTATATAAAAGCAAAAATGTAGCGTGTTTTCAAGAGGAGGAATTGTATTGAGTGTTTCAAGAGACTGAGTGAAACTGTCGTTTAAAAATGTCAAGATTTGACAACATGTAGATTTTTGGTAAGTTTGATGGGAGAAGTTTTGCTTAAATGATAAAGGCAGAAACCAGGATAATATGGGATGACGTGTCAATGGGAGGTGAGTAACTAAAGGTAGTATACCTGGAAAACTAGAACATTCAGATTGGGCTGTGAAGGGGATAAGAAAAATGAGGCAGAGGGTGAAAAATAAAGTTTTGGGGGGACTTCCCTGGCAGTCCAGTGGTTGAGACTCTGTGCTTCCACTGCAGGGACAAGGGTTCGATCCCTGGTCGGGGAACTAAGATCCCTCATGCTGAGTGGCGTGGCCAAAAATAAAATTTAAAAATAAATAAAGTTAGTTTTAACTTAAAAATCGAAAACAATGGGCAAGTATGTGTGCTGATGGAAAATAATGCAGGTGAGAGGGAGAGACTGGTAGTCCAGCAGAGAAGGGGAAACTGAAGAAGAAAATTCTTGAAGACAGCAAGAAGTAAAAGAATTCAGACAACAGGCAGATAAACTGGTATTTAATAGGAATTGGGAAATTTCCTTATTTGTAATAGGCCTGAAGAAGAAGAAGATGGGTTTGAGTAGGTTTATACACTAGGTATAGGAAATTTGAGGATGTCTGTGGGCCTGGCTTATTTGCTCCAGTGATGTACGGGAAGGATCATTAGTTGAGAGTGAGGAGGGGTTATGAGAGGCAGGAGGTGATTAGAAGAGAGAGAAGAAGATACAAAGGAGTTACTTTGGACAATAGGAAAGCAAGCTTACTGGAGAAACTTGCAAGGGTCCTAAACAGTGTAGAGAGCCAATCTAAGATTTGTGACCATGAACAATAAGGAAGAATCAGTCAGGCTGGATAGAAGATTTCCTCCATCAAGGATCAGATAATAAAGCTTTGGGATTAGACAGGTGACCTGAAGGAGAGAGGAAAGGGAGAATACTTTGAGAGGCAATGAGGTAGAGAGGTGAGATTTTTGACGGGTAAGAGGAGAAGGGCTGCGGGTACTGGAACATTGTGACTTCAAGAGAATGGCAAGTCCTTAGAGAAATGGTTCTGAGGTACATGTAAGCAGGTGCTCCCAGAGATCTGTGGGCCCCAAAATGGCACAAAAGAGTAGCCTCTGGAACTAGGCAGCACTGACTACATGAGCTTGGGCAGTGAGCATCTCAACACTAAGCTGTGTGCACAGAGGCTTGATGATCAGAAAAGCTTCCTGTACTCCCTGGTGCTGTAAAATTACCCTAATATTTGGCATAACCGCATGTTGGGAATTCCCAAGGATTACTGAAGTTGAATTTCTCATTTGCCTGAGAGAGTGGATAGACAAAATTAATTTGATTTCATCCAAACAAGGAAATCTAATAAATCTTGAGTATCTGTCTTTGTGGACTTTGAGTCAAACCTGGTACTCTTTGATAGAGAAGTCAAGTGTAATAAGAAATTATAACAAATGACCTGGTTTCCATTGGGTGGTCAAGGAAGACGTCTCTGAGAAAGTGACATTGAAGCTGAGACTTGAAGGATGCATAGGAGTTAACCAGCTGAAGAGGGGAAAAGGATGAGTGGAAACCTCCAAGACAGGAAGTAACTTGTTGTCTTCTATGATCTAAAAGAAAGTTATTGTGGGTGGTGTGTAATGGACAAGTGGAGGAGTGTCCTGATACGAAGAACATGTGGACAGGGGTCAGATTATGTACAATAGAACCCTACAATGATAAGCAGAGGCCATATCCAAAAGGTCCTCTGGAAGATTCATGGATTTGAATCATTTCAATGAACTTTTCCCCCAGTTTTATTGAGATATAATTGACATATCACATCGTATAAGTTTTTTTTTTTTACACCTTTATTGGAGTAAAATTGCTTTACAATGGTGTGTTAGTTTCTGCTTTATAACAAAGTGAATCAGTTATACATATACATATGTTCCCATATCTCTTCCCTCTTGCGTCTCCCTCCCTCCCATCCTCCCTATCCCACCCCTCCAGGTGGTCACAAAGCACCTAGCTGATCTCCCTGTGCTATGCGGCTGCTTGCCACTAGATATCTACCTTATGTATGGTACTGTATATATGTCCATGCCTCTCTCTCGCTTTGTCACAGCTTACCCTTCCCCATCCCCATATCCTCAAGTCCATTCTCTAGTAGGTCTGTGTCTTTATTCCTGTCTTACCCCTAGGTTCTTCATGACATTTTTTTCCCTTAAATTCCATATATATGTGTTAGCATACTGTATTTGTCTTTCTCTTTCTGACTTACTTCACTCTGTATGACAGTCTCTAGGTCTATCCACCTCATTACAAATAGCTCAATTTCGTTTCTTTTTATGGCTGAGTAATATTCCATTGTATATATGTGCCACATCTTCTTTATCCATTTATCCGATGATGGACGCTTAGGTTGTTTCCATCTCCGGGCTATTGTAAATAGAGCGGCAATGAACATTTTGGTACATGACTCTTTTTAAATTATGGTTTTCTCAGGGTATATGCCCAGTAGTGGGATTGCTGGGTCATATGGTAGTTCTAGTTGTAGTTTTTTAAGGAACCTCCATACTGTTCTCCATAGTGGCTGTATCAATTTACATTTCCACCAACAGTGCAAGAGGGTTCCCTTTTCTCCACACCAGCTCCAGCATTTATTGTTTCTAGATTTTTTGATGATGGCCATTCTGACCGGTGTGAGATATCTCATTGTAGTTTTGATTTGCATTTCTCTAATGATTAATGAAGTTGAGCATTCTTTCAGGTGTTTGTTGGCAGTCTGTATATCTTCTTTGGAGAAATGTCTATTTAGGTCTTCTGCCCATTTTTGGATTGGGTTGCTTGTTTATTATTGAGCTGCATGAGCTGCTTATAAATTTTGGAGATTAATCGTTTGTCAGTTGCTTCATTTGCAAATATTTTCTCCCATTCTGAGGGTTGTCTTTTGGTCTTGTTTATGGTTTCCTTTGCTGTGCAAAAGCTTTGAAGTTTCATTAGGTCCTATTTGTTTATTTTTGTTTTTATTTCCATTTCTCTAGGAGGTGGGTCAAAAAGGATCTTGCTGTGATTTATGTCATAGAGTGTTCTGCCTATGTTTTCCTCTAAGAGTTTGATAGTTTCTGGCCTTACATTTAGGTCTTTAATCCATTTTGAGCTTATTTTTGTGTATGGTGTTAGGGAGTGATCTGATCTCATACTTTTATATGTAACTGTCCAGATTTGCCAGCACCACTTATTGAAGAGGCTGTCCTTTCTCCACTGTACATTCCTGCCTCCTTTATCAAAGATAAGGTGACCATATGTGCATGGGTTTATCTCTGGGCTTTCTATCCTGTTCCATTGATCTATCTTTCTTTTTTTGTGCCAGTACCATACGGTCTTGATTACTGTAGATTTGTAGTATAGTCTGAAGTCAGGGAGCCTGATTCTTCCAGCTCCATTTTTCGTTCTCAAGATTGCTTTGGCCATTCGGGGGTCTTTTGTGTTTCCATACAAATTGTGAAAGTTTTTGTCCTAGTTCTATGAAAAATGCCACTGGTAGTTTGATAGGGATTGCATTGAATCTGTAGATTGCTTTGGGTAGTAGAGTCATTTTCACAATGTTGATCTTCCAATCCAAGAACATGGTATATCTCTCCATCTATTTGTATCATCTTTAATTTCTTTCATCAGTGTCTTATAATTTTCTGCATACCGGTCTTTTGTCTCCTTAGGTAGGTTTATTCCTAGATATTTTATTCTTTTTGTTGCAATGGTAAATGGGAGTGTTTTCTTGATTTCACTTTCAGATTTTTCATCATTAGTGTATAGGAATGTCAGAGATTTCTGTGCATTAATTTTGTATCCTGCTACTTTACCAAATTCACTGATTAGCTCTAGTAGTTTTCTGGTAGCATCTTTAGGATTCTCTATGTATAGTATCATGTCATCTGCAAACAGTGGCAGCTTTACTTATTCTTTTCTGATTTGGATTCCTTTTATTTCCTTTTCTTCTCTGATTGCCGTGGCTAGAACTTCCAAAACTATGTTGAATAAGAGTGGTGAGAGTGGGCAACCTTGTCTTGTTCCTGATCTTAGTGGAAATGCTTTCAGTTTTTCACCATTGAGGATGATGTTGGCTGTGGGCTTGTCATATATGGCCTTTAATATGTTGAGGAAAGTTCCCTCTATGCCTACTTTCTGCAGGGTTTTTATCATAAATGGGTGTTGAATTTTGCCGAAAGCTTTCTCTGCATCTATTGAGATGATCATATGGTTTTTCTCCTTCAATTTGTTAATATGGTGTATCACATTAATTGTTTTGCATATATTGAAGAATCCTTGCATTCCTGGAATAAACCCCACTTGATTATGGTGTATGATCCTTTTAATGTGCTGTTGGATTCTGTTTGCTAGTATTTTGTTGAGGATTTTTGCATCTATGTTCATCAGTGACATTGGCCTGTAGTTTTCTTTCTTTGTGACATCCTTGCCTTGTTTTGGTATCAAGGTGATGGTGGCTTTGTAGAATGAGTTTAGGAGTGTTCCTCCCTCTGCTATATTTTGGAAGAGTTTGAGAAGGATAGGTGTTAGCTCTTCTCTATATGTTTGATAGAATTCACCTGTGAAGCCATCTGGTCCTGGGCTTTTGTTTGTTGGAAGATTTTTAATCATAGTTTCAATTTCAGTGCTTGTGATTCGTCTGTTCCTATTTTCTATTTCTTCCTGATTCAGTCTTGGCAGGTTGTGCATTTCTTAGAATTTGTCCATTTCTTCCAGGTTGTCCATTTTATTGGCATAGAGTTGCTTGTAGTAAGCTCTCATGATCTTTTGTATTTCTGCAGTGTCAGTTGTTACTTCTCCTTTTTCATTTCTAATTCTATTTATTTGAGGCTTTTCCCTTTTTTTCTTGCTGAGTCTGGCTAATGGTTTATCAATTTTTTTATCTTCTCAGAGAACCAGGTTTTAGTTGTATTGATCTTTGCTGTCGTTTCCTTCATTTCTTTTTCATTTATTTCTGATCTGATCCTTATGATTTCTTTCCTTCTGCTAACTTTGGGGTTTTTTTGTTCTTCTTTCTCTAATTGCTTTAGATGCAAGGTTAGGTTGTTTATTCGAGGTGTTTCCTGTTTCTTAAGGTAGGATTGTATTGCTATAAACTTCCCTCTTAGAACTGCTTTTGCTGCATCCCATAGATTTTGGGTTGTCGTGTCTCCATTATCATTTGTTTCTAGGTATTTTTTAATTTCCTCTTTGATTTCTTCAGTGATCACTTCGTTATTAAGTAGTGTATTGTTTAGCCTCCATGTGTTTGTATTTTTTACAGATCTTTTCCTGTAATTGATATCTAGTCTCATAGTGTTGTGGTCAGAAAAGATACTTGAAACAATTTCAATTTTCTTAAATTTACCAAGGCTTGACTTGTGACCCAAGATATGATCTATCCTGGAGAATGTTCCATGAGCACTTGAGAAAAATGTGTATTCTGTTGTTTTTGGATGGAATGTCCTGTAAATATCAATTAAGTCCATCTTGTTTAATGTATCATTTAAAGCTTGTGTTTCCTTATCTATTTTCATTTTGGATGATCTGTCCATTGGTGAAAATGGGGTGTTAAAGTCCCCTACTATGAATGTGTTACTGTCGATTTCCCCTTTTGTGGCTGTTAGTATTTGCCTTATGTATTGAGGTGCTCCTATGTTGTGTGCATAAATATTTACAATTGTTATATCTTCTTCTTGGATCGATCCCTTGATCATTATGTAGTGTCCTTCTTTGTCTCTTCCAGTAGTCTTTATTTTAAAGTCTATTTTGTCTGATATGAGAATTCTACTCCAGCTTTCTTTTGGTTTCCATTTGCATGAAATATCTTTTTCCATTCCCTTACTTTCAGTCTGTATGTGTCTCTAGGTCTGAAGTGGGTCTTGTAGACAGCAAATATATGGGTCTTGTTTTTGTATCCATTCAGCCCCTCTTTGTCTTTTGGTGGGAGCATTTAGTCCATTTACATTTAAGGTAAGTAAGGATATGTATGTTCCTATTCCCATTTTCTTGTTTTGGGTTCGTTATTGTAGGTCTTTTCCTTCTCTTGTGTTTCTTGCCTAGAGAGGTTTATTTAGCATTTGTTGTAAAGCTGGTTTGGTGGTGCTGAACTCTCTCATCTTTTGCTTGTCTGTAAAGGTTTTAATTTCTCCATCAAATCTGAATGAGATTCTTGCTGGGTAGAGTAGTCTTGGTTGCAGGTTTTTCTCCTTCATCACTTTAAATATGTCCTGCCAGTCCCTTCTGGCTTACAGAGTTTCTGCTGAAAGATCAGCTGTTAACCTTATGGGGATTCCCTTGTGTGTTATTTGTTGTTTTTCCCTTGCTGCCTTTAATATGTTTTCTTTGTATTTAATTTTTGACAGTTTGATTAATATGTGTCTTGATGTATTTCTCCTTGTATTTCTCCTGTATGGGACTCTCTGTGCTTCTTGGACTTGATTAACTATTTCCTACCCATATTGGGGAAGTTTTCAACTATAATCTCTTCAAATATTTTCTCAGTCCCTTTCTTTTTCTCTTCTTCTTCTGGAACCCCTATAATTCGAATGTTGGTGCGTTTACAGTTGTCCCAGAGGTCTCTGAGACTGTCTTCAGTTCTTTTCATTCTTTATTCTGCTCTGCAGTAGTTATTTCCAGTACTTTACCTTCCAGGTCACTTATCCATTCTTCTGCCTCAGTTTTTCTGCTCCTGATTCCTTCTAGAGTATTTTTAATTTCATTTATTGTGTTGTTCATCATTGTTTGTTTCGTCTTTAGTTCTTCTAGGTCCTTGTTAAATGTTTCTTGCATTTTGTCCATTCTATTTTCAAGATTTTGGATATGTTTACTATCATTATTCTGAATTCTTTTTCAGGTAGACTGCCTATTTCCTCTTCATTTGTTAGGTCTGGTGGGTTTTTATCTTGCTCCTTCATCTGCTGTGTGTTTTTCTGTCTTCTCATTTTGCTTATCTTACTGTGTTTGGGGTCTCCTTTTTGCAGGCTGCAGGTTCGTAGTTCCCGTTGTTTTTGGTGTCTGTCCCCAGTGGCTAAGATTGGTTCAGTGGGTTGTGTAGGCTTCCTGGTGGAGGGGACTAGTGCCTGTGTTCTGGTGGATGAGGCTGGATCTTGTCTTTCTGGTGGGTAGGTCCAAGTCTGGTGGTGTGTTTTGGGGTGTCTGTGGACTTATTATGATTTTAGGCAGCCTCTCTGCTAATGGGTGGGGTTGTGTTCCGGTCTTGCTAGTTGTTTGGCATAGGTTGTCCAGCACTGTAGCTTGCTGGTCGTTGAGTGAAGCTGGGTGCTGGTGTTGAGATGGAGATGTCTGGGAGATTTTCGCCATTTGGTATTATGTGGAGCTGGGAGGTCTCTTGTGGACCAGTGTCCTGAAGTTGGCTCTCCTACCTCAGAGGCACCGCACTGACTCCTGGCTGCAGCACCAAGAGCCTTTCATCCACATGGCTCAGAATGAAAGGGAGAAAAAGTAGAAAGAAAGAATTAGAAGTACAAAGAAAGAAAAAAAGAAAGAAAGAAAGAAAGGGAGGGAGGGAGGGAGGAACAGAGAGAGGAAGGAAGGAAGGAGGGAAGGAAGGAAAAGAGAAAGAAAGATAGAAGATAAAGTAAAATAAAATAATGTAAGATAAAATATAATAAAGTTATTAAAATAAAAAGATAATTATTAGGAAAAAATAAAAACAAAAACAAAAACAAAACGGACGGATAGAATCCTAGGACAAATGGTGGCAGCAAAGCTATACAGACAAAATCTCACACAGAAGCATACACATACATACTCACAAAAAGAGGAAAAGGGGAAAAAATCGTAAATCTTGCTCTCAAAGTCCACCTCCTCAGTTTGGGATGATTCGTTGTCTATTCATGTATTCCACAGATGCAGGGTACATCAAGTTGATTTTGGAGCTTTAATCCGCTGCTTCTGAGGCTGCAGGGAGAGATTTCCCTTTCTCTTCTTTGTTCTCACAGCTCCCGGGGCTCAGCTTTGGATTTGGCCCTGCCTTTGCGTGTAGGTCGCTGGAGGGGGTCTGTTCTTCGCTCAGACAGGACGGGGTTAAAGGAGCTGCTGATTCGGGGGCTCTGGCTCACTGAGGGGGGGGGGAGGGAGGGGCACGGAGTGCGGGGCGGGCCTGCGGCGGCAGAGGCCGGCATGACGTTGCACCAGCCTGAGGCGCGCCGTGAGTTCTCCCGGGGGAGGTGTCCCTGGATCCCGGGACACTGGTAGTGGCGGGCTGGACAGGCTCCCCGGAAGAGGGGTGTGGATAGTGACCTGTGCTCGCACAGAGGCTTCTTGGTGGCGGCAGCAGCAGGCTTAGCGTCTCATGCCCGTCTCTGGGGTCCGCCCTTTTGGCAGCGGCTCGCGCCCGTCTCTGGAGCTCTTTTAAGCAGCGCTCTTAATCCCCTCCAGGTACGTGGGGTGTTTCTTGCCTTTTGGGACGTCTGAGGTCTTCTGCCAGCGTTCAGTAGGTGTTCTGTAGGAGTTGTTACACGTGTGGATGTGTTTCTGGTGTATCTGTGGGGAGGAAGGTGATCTCCGCGTCTTACTCTTCCGCCATCTTCCCGGAAACCCCGATTTCAGTGATTTGAACAGAGTGAGCACAATAGTCCATGAGAGAAATGCTAGTTGCTTGCAGAAATGATGCAGTGATGTAAAGACATCAGTAGCTTCAAGACCTATCCTGACAATGGAATTGACAGTACTGAACTGAGGAAGAAGTTATTGAGTACAACCACCAGGTTTCTAACTTGAGCTAATAGATCTATTGGCGTTCCATGAACTTAGGTAAGGAAGTCTTCATGAGGACCAGATTTCATGTGTGAGGAGGGGGATAGTAAGAGTTCAGTTCTGGACTTCTACGTTGCAGTGAAACATCCAAATGGAGATGTTTTATATGATTCTGGAGCACAGGGAGAGGTCTGATTTGGAGATATGCCTTGATAACTGTCAACCTACAGATGTTATTTTAGCTACAGGAATAGATGAGCCTCTCTAGGGGTAAAATGTATGAGAAGAGAAGAAGATCCAGGATTAAGCTCCTGGAACTCTAATATTTAAAGACTCATAGAAGAGGTGGAGCCACCAAAGGAGACTAAAAAAGAAGGCAGAAGAGCCAGAGAAGTAGAAGGAAAACCAAGAGATTCTTTTCAGAGAAGCTAAGGGAAGAGTGTGGGTCAGAGAGGAGAGACTAGTACTCTGCCATGCTAGCACGAAATCAGCCCTAGATAATGTATAAGTGAATGAGCCTAGCCATGTTCCAATTAAACTTTATTACAAAACATATAATGGGCTGTAGTTTGCCAGTCCCTGGCATACAGTACTATTGAAAAGTCTGGTAAGGTGAGAACTGAAAATTGCTCATTTGATTTAGCTGCAGTAAGATCATCATTGTCCTTATTAAGATAATTTTCAATTAATTGGTGAGGGCAAAGGCTCTGTTGGTATCTACCAAAGACTGGGAGGTTCGGAAGTGGAAGCAGTTTATAAAAATTTGTTCTGATGAAATTTAATTTTGAGGGGAAGATAATTAGGGCAGTAGAAAGAATGAGGTATGGGGCTAGGGAAAAATTTGTTCTGTTTGTATTTTTTAAAGAAACTAGAGTGAGCAGAATGATCCAGAAGAGTGGAGTAGAAAGTCCCCCAAGAAAGTGGAATTGGAAGAGATCCAGAGTAATATGGAGAATTTGGTTTTTGAACACGTCTTCTCTTGTAACAGGAGAAAAGCTGAGGGTGACTGGAAGTGTAGTGAGTTGTGGTTAGTTTGATGGGAATATGAGGACATTTGCTTCTGACAACTTATATTTTTATTTATGAAAGAAAATACTAAGAATTAAGGGAAAAAAACCCAAAATATTCACTGTCAGTGGGACACTGGGTGGAGGGAGAGAGAGAAAAAAAAAATCAGAGAGTTGAGAAATTTATACAATTTATACTGTATTTATATAATACAGTCTGTCTTAATTATGCTTCCATGTTTGGCCATTTAGGATACTCCCTGTTTTCTGATTTTAAAAAAAGGTGATATGTTGAACTCTTTTTGTAACAAAGTAATTCTATTTATAGCCATTTCCTTAGGATAGAGTCTCAGAATTAGAAACAAAAGTTTTCTAATTTTTCTTTCTCTTTCCTTAAAAAACTATTTTTAATTTTTTAAAGTAATACCCTTACTTGTTAAAACTCAGTTAGGATACATATAACTGAATCGCTTTGCTATACAGTAGAAATTAACACAACCCTGTAAATCAACTATACTTTTAATAAAATAAATTTTAAAAAAGTCTGACACCAAAAAACCCCTCAGTTAGTAGAGAAAAACTTATAATAATGGCCTAAGAATGCTGCAATTTACTAGATATGTAATCCATTATAAATTAAGAAAATTTTCATTTCTTGAAATTGAGGAACCAACACCACCTGTGGATTACATAGAGTACGTGCAGCTGTGCACAGAACAGAGTTTAGCACATGTAGTTCTGGGGCTTAAAGTTAGGTCAGTCTGAAAGAATCCAAAGTGGAAGCAGCAGTCTGATCCAATTAATCTTCTTACTAGGATTTTGGATTGATGAAGTCTGTATAAATTCCTTGAATCTATGGGGATTGTCTTCACTACCATCATTAAGAAATCTATCAGTAAGAAAATTAGAAGGCAGGATTCAGTTGACTAATCCTACAAATAATTAGTACTTTCATTTTCCAGAGCAAATTAATGAGTCTAAAAAACGTTCACATCTTTTCCAGGCTAAACCATTCAATCAGGCTTGATGATTTAATTTAATCTGCTTGTTCATTTTTTAATAAAAAAAGAAGATTTTGTATTTTTTTCTGCCAAATTGAATTCATTCAGTCCTTTACTCATTCATTCAGCCAACATTTACTGACATCTACCATGTGCTGGGCCCTCAACCAGTGCCAGTGGAGACACAGATGGTAAAATCCATCTTCCCTTTAAGATGTCCATGTTTTGTGGGTAAGAGAGGTGCACAAGCAGAGAATTTTACAACAGTGTGGTAAGTACAGTGGTAGAAATATGAACAAGCCATCATGGAAGCCTCGAGGAAGGGGTCCAGGAGAGAATGGGCCATCAGTCCTCTCTGGAGGCAGAGATGGTAGTGTGTGGGCCAAGGTTTACAGGATGAGGAAGTTTGTCAGCTGAGGAGTGTAGCTGATGCCAGAACCTGGAAAGACTTCCTTGATTTAATCCAAAATCAGCAGCGTCACTTGGCCATGATGACACAGGGAAGATAACTACGACTCTTCTCCTTCCTCTCCACCTCTTCCTCCTTTCTCTTCTCCTTTTAAATCTATAATTATTTTGAGCACTTCCCTAGTAACTTAACTGTAAGAAATTAGACACATTGATGTAGCTTGGATGTGGCTTCTCAATTATGGCCAAAGACTTTTCAAGGCACTTTCTCACATTTTTTTCTAGAAGACATTTCTTAGATCCTTCCATGTACCTGTCGATCCTAGATTGTTGCTCTAGTTGTCTCACTGGTCTCTTTAAACCATTCATGTCTCTGCGTCAACCCCTATGATGTGATGCGACATCTCCCCAAACGCAGATTTGATCACATCGTCATTTAAAACTACACACTTTCTGCTCATTATCATAATCTGGATCCTTAGCAAATTTCTGTGCCAATTCCTCCTCCCCCTGTGGGTATGAAGAGAAGGCTCAATGTTACCTTCTATTCACCAACTTACTATTTCAACTCTTTACTTAAAAAAAAAAAAATTCTTTTCTTTGTCTGACACAAAAAATATCATAAAAAAAGCCCCTTCCTTTTTTTTTCACTTATCAATATATCCTGGAAATTGTTTTGTACCAGTTTATACAGCCCTTTTGCATTTTTTTCAAATACACACTGTATTTTATTTTTACAAGAGACAAATAAACTGACAGCAAGCATTGTAAGTGGATGACCACAACAAAAGCAACAATGATTGCAATTACCAAACACGAAACACACTCATACTATGTCATAATATTGACATTCAGTCCAGTAATCCTCCACTGTAACAGCTCCTTTACTTTGCAGTGAAAATTGATTTGTATACTTTTTGCCTGAGTCCTTGTGGGATTTTTTTTTAAATTCAAGCAGAAAGTCACAAAAATTATAATCATCCTCATCAGTTCACTCAGTCCCATGTAATTAATTTTTTTTTCATCTTGATCTTTTGTTAGCACTTTTATGAATTCATCAGTTTTCCATTAGAGTTCTGGAAATGCTTATTCATTCAGCTCAGCAGTATAGTCAGTTACCAGAAACCTGTACTTATCAGAGTCTTTTCCATGAATTCCTTGGAGATGAAACCCTTTTATAGGAACATTTTTGCAAAAGCCTCAGAGTACACCCAGAACTGTCTGTAAATGACAAAAAACTTAAAAATGACCGCGGTTAAAGATTTGATGACAGTTCATAATAATGCAATTGACGAGGAAATTTAGTTATTTCTGAGATATACATTTTAAAGTAATAACTAGAATTATGACTTATAACATTATACCAGAACGTACAAGATTTTTAGAAATTTCATGTAATGTCTGAAACATTTATATTAACATATTTCTATACAAATAACCCAAAGAAAGTTTAGTATTAGTTGTTTTGTTTGTTTGTTTTTTTATACTGCATGTTCTTATTAGTCATCAGTTTTATACACATCAGTGTATACATGTCAATCCCAATCGCCCAGTTCAGCACACCACCATCCCCACCCCACCGCAGTTTTTCCCTCTTGGAGTCCATACGTTTGTTCTCTACATCTGTGTCTCAACTTCTGCCCTGCAAACCGGTTCATCTGTACCATTTTTCTAGGTTCCACATACATGCGTTAATATACGACATAGTTTTTCTCTTTCTGACTTACTTTAGTCTGTATGACAGTCTCTAGATCCATCCACGGCTCAACAAATGACTCAATTTCGTTCCTTTTTATGGTTGAGTAATATTCCATTGTATATATGTACTGAAACTTCTTTATCCATTCATCTGTCGATGGGCATTTAGATTGCTTCCATGACCTGGCTATTATAAATAGTGCTGCAGTGAGCATTGAGGTGCATGTGTCTTTTTGAATTATGGTTTTCTCAGGGTATATGCCCAGTAGTGGGATTGCTGGGTCATATGGTAATTCTATTTTTAGTTTTTTAAGGAACCTCCATACTGTTCTCCATAGTGGCTGTATCAATTTACATTCCCACCAACAATGCAAGAGGGTTCCCTTTTCTCCGCACCCTCTCCAGCATTTGTTGTTTGTAGATTTTCTGATGATACCCATTCTCACTGGTGTGAGGTGATACCTCATTGTAGTTTTGATTTGCATTTCTCTAATAATTAGTTATGTTGAGCAGCTTTTCATGTGCTTCTTGGCCATCTGTATGTCTTCTTTGGAGAAATGTCTATTTAGGTCTTCTACCCATTTTTGGATTCGGTCGTTTGTTTCTTTAATATTGAGCTGCATGAGCTATTTATATATTTTGGAGATTAATCTTTTGTCCGTTTATTCGTTTGCAAATATTTTCTCCCATTCTGAGGGTTGTCTTTGCGTCTTGTTTATGGTTTCATTTGCTGTGCAAAAGCTTTGAAGTTTCATTAAGTCCCATTTGTTTATTTTTGTTTTTATTTCCATTACTCTAGGAGGTGGATCAAAAAAGATCTTGCTGTGATTTATGTCAAAGAGTGTTCTGCCTAGGTTTTCCTCTAAGAGTTTTATAGTGTCCAGTCTTACATTTAGGTCTCAAATCCATTTTGAGTTTATTTTTGTGTATGGTGTTAGGGAGTGTTCTAATTTCATTCTTTTACATGTAGCTGTCCAGTTTTCCCAGCACCACTTATTGAAGAGACTGTCTTTTCTCCATTGTATATCTTTGCCTCCTTTGTCATAGATTAATTGACCATAGGTGTGTGGGTTTATCTCTGGGCTTTCTATCTTGTTCCATTGATCTATGTTTCTGTTTTTGTGCCAGTATCATATTGTCTTGATCACTGTAGCTTTGTAGTATAGTCTGAAGTCAGGGAATCTGATTCCTCCAGCTCCGTCTTCTTCCTTCAAGACTGCTTTGGCTATTCGGGGTCTTTTGTGTCTCCATACAGATTTTAAGATGATTTGTTCTAGTTCCGTTAAAAAATGCCATTGGTTATTTGATAGGGATTGCATTGAATCTGTAGATTGCTTTGGATAGTATAGTCACTTTCACAATATTGATTCTTCTAATCCAAGAACATGGTATATCTCTCCATCTGGTGGTATCATCTTTAATTTCTTTCATCAGTGTCTTCTTATCGTTTTCGGCAAACAGGTCTTCTGTCTCCCTAGGTAGGTTTATTCCTAGGTATTTTATTCTTTTTGTTGCAGTGGTAAATGGGAGTGTTTCTAAAATTTCTCTTTCATATTTTTCATCATTAGTGTAAAAGAATGCAAGAGATTTCTGTGCATTAATTTTTTTATCATGCAACTTTACCAAATTCAATGATTAGCTGTAGTAGTTTTCTGGTGGCATTTTTAGGATTCTCTATGTATAGTATCATGTCATCTGCAAACAGTGACAGTTTTACAACTTCTTTTCCAATTTGTATTCCTTTTATTTCTTTTTCTTCTCTGCATGCCGTGGCTAGGACTTCCAAAACTATGTTGCATAGTAATGGTGAGAGTGCACATCCTTGTCTCGTTCCTGGTCTTAGAGGAAATGCTTTCAGTTTTTCACCATTGAGAATGAGGTTTGCTGTGGGTTTGTCATATATGGCCTTTATTATGTTGAGGTAGGTTCCCTCTATGTCCACTTTCTGGAGAGTTTTTACCATAAATGGGTGTTGGATTTTGTCAAAAGCTTTTTAACCTTACGGGGATTCCTTTGTATGTTTTTTGTTGTTTTCCCTTGCTGCTTTTAATATTTTTTCTTTGTATTTAATTTTTGATACTTTGATTAATATGTGTTTTGGTGTATTTCTCATTGGATTTTTCTTGTATGGGACTCACTGCATTTCTTGGACTTGATTGACTGTTTCGTTTCCCATATTAGGGAAGTTTTCAACTATTATCTCTTCAAATATTTTCTCAGTCCCTTTCTTTTTCTCTTCTTCTGGAACCCCTATAATTCGAATGTTGGTGCGTTTAACGTGTCCCAGAGGTCTCTGAGACTGTCCTCAATTCTTTTCCTTCTTTTTTCTTAATTCTGCTCTGTGGTAGTTATTTACACTATTTTATCTTCTAGGTCACTTATCCGTTCTTCTGCCTCAGTTATTCTGCTCTTGATTCCTTCTAGAGAATTTTTAATTTCATTTATTGTGTTGGTCATCATTGTTTGCTCTTTAGTTCTTCTAGGTCCTTGTTAAACGTTTCTTGTATTTTCTGCATTCTCTTTCCAAGATTTTGGATCATCTTTACTGTCATTACTCTGAATTCTTTTTAAAGTAGACTGCCTATTTCCTCTTCATTTGTTTGGTCTGGTGGGTTTTAACGTTGCTCCTTCTTCTGCTGTGTGTTTCTCTGTCTTCTCATTTTGCTTAACTTACTGTGTTTGGGGTCTCCTTTTTGCAGTCGGCAGGTTAGTAGTTCCCATTGTTTTTGGGTCTGTCCCCAGTGGCTAAGATTGGTTCAGTGGGTTGTGTTGGCTTCCTGGTCAAGTGGACTAGAGCCTGTGTTCTGGTGGATGAGGCTGGATCTTGTCTTTCTGGTGGCCATAGCCATGTCCGGTGATGTATTTTGGGGTGTCTGTGACCTTATTATGATTTTAGTCAGCCTCTCTGCTAATGGTTGATGTTGTGTTCCTGTCTTTCTAGTTGTTTGGCATGGGGCGTCCAGCACTGCAGCTGCTGGTTGTTGAGTGGAGCTGGGTCTTAGTGTTGAGATGGAGATCTCTGAGAGAGCTTTTGCCATTTGATATTACTTGGAGCTGGGATGTCTCTGCTGGACAAGTGTCCTGAATTCGGCTCTCCCACCTCAGAAGTGCAGGCCTGAGCACCCGGCCAGAACACCAAGACCCTGTAAGCCACATGGTTCAGAAGAAAAAGGAGAAAGAAAAGAAAGAAAGAAAGAAAGAAAGAAAGAAAGAAAGAAAGAAAGAAAGGAAGAAAAAAAGAAAGGCGGGAGGGAGGGAGGGAGGGAGGAAGGAAGGGAGAAAGAAAATTAAAAAGAAATAAAATTATTAAAATAAATAATTTTAAAAATTACTAAAAATAAAAAAATTAAAAAGTAATAAAAAATAGAAAGAAGGAAGAGAGCATCCAAACCAAAAAGCACATCCACCAATGAAAACAAGCACTAAAATCTATACTTAAAAAAAAAAAAACCAAAAAATGGACAGACAGAACCCTAGGACAAATTGTAAAAGCAAAGCTATACAGACAAAATCACACAAAGAATCATACACATACACACTTACGAAAAGAGAAAAAGGAAAAAGAAAAAAATATATATAAAGGAAGAGAGCAGCCAAAGCAATAAACAAATCTACCAATGATAATAAACTCTAAATACTAAACTAAGATAAACATAAAACCAGAAACCAGTCAGTCGTATACAGCAAACCCCAAGTCTATAGTTGCTCCCAAAGTCCACCACCTCAATTTTGGGATGATTCATTGTCTGTTCAGATATTCCACAGATGCAGGGTACTTCAAGGTGACTGTGGAGATTTAATCCACTGCTCCTGAGGCTGCTGGGAGAGATTTCCCTTTCTCTTCTTTGTTTGCACAGCTCCCGGGGTTCAGCTTTGGATTTGGCCCCGCCTCTGCGTGTAGGTCGCCTGAGGGCATCTGTTCCCTCCCCCAACAGGATGGGGTTAAAGAATTACCATATGGTTCAAATTTCTACTCAAAGCTGATTAGGGGGCTCTGGCTCACTCAGGCCAGGGGGAGGGAGGGGTATGGATGCTGGGCGAGCCTGCGGCGGCAGAGGCCGATGTGAAGTTGCAACAGCCTGAGGTGTGCTATGTGTTCTCCCGGGGAAGTTGTCCCTGGATCACGGGACACTGGCAGTGGCGGGCTGCACAGGCTCCCCGGAGGAAAGGTGTGGACAGTGACCTGTGCTCGCACACAGGCTTCTTGGTGGCGGCAGCAGCAGCCTTAGCATCTCATGCCCGTCTCTGGTGTCCACGCTGATAACCGCGGCTCGCGCCTGTCTCTGGAGCTCCTTTAGGCAGGTGCTCTGAATCCCCTCTCCTTGCGCACCCCAAAACAATGGTCTCTTGCCTCTTAGGCAGTTCCAGACTTTTTCCCGGACTCCCTCCTGGCTAGCTGTGGTGCACTAGCCCCCTTCAGGCTGTGTTCATGCAGCCAACCCCAGTCCTCTCCCTGGGATCTGACCTCTGAAGCCGGAACCTCAGCTCCCAGCCCCGCCCACCCCAGCGGGTGAGCAGACAAGCCTCTGGGCTGGTGAGTGCTGGTCGGCACCGATCCTCTGTGTGGGAATCTCTCTGCTTTGCCCTCCGCACCCCTGTTGCTATGCTCTCCTTCGCGGCCCCGAAGCTCCCCCACCCCTTCGCCACACGCAGTCTCCGCCCACAAAGGGGCTTCCTAGTGTGTGGAAACTTTTCCTCCTTCACAGCTCCCTCCCACTGGTGCAGGTCCCATCCCTATTCTTTTGTCTCCGTTTTTTCTTTTGCCCTACCCAGGTACTTGTGGAGTTTCTTGCCTTTTGGGATGTCTGAGGTCTTCTGCCAGCGTTCAGTAGATGTTCTGTAGGAGCTGTTCCACGTGTACATGTATTCCTGATGTATTTGTGGGGAGGAGGGTGATCTCCACGTCTTAGTCCTCTGCCATCTTGAAGGTCTTCAATGTTTTCCCCTTTTCTGTTTTGTGATCTGAGCCTGATTTCTTTGCTGAGGGAAGTCTTTTATTCATTTATTCACTCATTCAAACAAACAATTCTTGAGTAGGTATGTTGTGTCAGGGTGCTGGCTGTGTCATGGTAAAAAAGACAAAGTATCTCTGTGCTTATGGAGCTTATAATTTAACTTAGAGAATGTAATCATGCAAAAAAAAGAATAAGGTCATTTAAGGTAGTGATGCATGTTATACATGGTAATAGGGTGAATACAACAGTGAGAGGGGAAGTTTTTAAGGGATCAGGGTATTTCTCTCTAAGAAGGGACAGATGAACTGACTTCTGAGTGATGCATAGACATTCCAGAAAAGTGGATGAACAGTATCTCAAATCACTGGAAGTTTGGTTTATTTTCTTGTACATATACAACATATCAACAGGTGGGCAGTTTAGGACCAAAGTATTAGTTCAATGACAGTATCAAGAACAGAAACTCCTCTTATTCTGATCATCCATTTTTAATATGTTGGATTCTCTCCTCATGATTTCAAAATGACTACTGTACTCCTAGGTGTTGTATGTGCATTCAGGTCAGAAAGAAAAGGAAATGTCTGTCAGAGCTGGCTACATAATTGACAGGGGCAGTTAAAAATGCAACTATGGGTCTTTGTTCATAAAGCAGGAAAAAAGTGATGTTTAAAAGGACTAACACAAAATAAAGCTTTTTCATTTAAAAATATTTTATTACTTATGTGTATGTAGAACTGATTCACTTTGCTGTACTCCTGAAACTAACACAACATGGTGAATCAACTGTACTCCAATAAATTTAAAAAAATAAAAAAGTGATACATGAGTGACAGCATAAACTTACCAACTGCAAAAAGAATTTGGTACCATGGATTTATATAAAACAATAAATACTAATGAGTAATGTGATATCTTAAATCACCTTTTTCTGGCTTGCTTTTCTGCACTTTCATTTATTAGGTCATCAGAATTTCTACTCAAAGTAGGTACATTTTCAATCAATGTAATTGAAAACAACACCAGTCACTCTTGGCAAGTACGAGACTGCAAATCATTTTTGATAATTTTTTAATTTTGAGAAGTATCTTTCTGCTGAGGCAACAGTTGTCATGGGAGCTGCTAAGAGTATTTTATGGACTGTGGCAACATGAAAAAAATTTCTGATAAATTATTTTGAAATAAAAATTTTAGTACATCCAAAGTTGATTCTCATGAAGTAATTTTTCTAAAATAAATTTTCTGTAAGTCTGAATTTTATTTTAAGTGTACATTTGTACCATGGCACTTTAATGTCTCCTCTGACATTTTCTGTAACATATGGAGGTTGAACAAGAAATGGGAAGTGGCTTCGTGATTTGCCTATAATTCAAAATGCTTGTTTATGCAGTCCATCATTGTATTTTCAATTAAAACATTAATTTTGAAATTGTCTTTCTCATTAATAATTGGCTCAACTGAAGCTTCCTTTGAAAAGTGTTCTTTTCTGCGGAATGCCACATCTTTAAATTTAATTTCTATTTGCTTTGCAACATTTCTGTAGTTTTCCAAACTGGAGATTCTAAATGATTGGAAGAATCCAAATAACTCTCTGATATATTTTATTGCAATGTCCATGCATACACTATTACTTTGTAAAAATTTACTGGCAAAGTTTCCTGCCTGAGTGCTGGCGTTCCCATCCTGGTGCTGAGAGCAGAGTCAATACTTATGCAGAGGCTGAAGTAAAGGGCTCAAGGGAGGATAGCAAGCTGGCCTCCCACTGTATCACAGTGCACAGCCCCTAAGCCTGTTGTCGTTCTGGGCCCAGGCCCCTGCCCTGCTTCCCCCACCCTGGGGCCTCATATTATCCCAGTTGCCCAAGGCAAGTGCACGGTGCATCCAAGCCAATTGCTTAAGTGCCTGCATTGTCTGCCTTGTCTGCTGAACTTAACCTATCACCTGGAGAATCTCTGCTTCACGTGATCATGCTCTGCTGTCTCATAGGAGATTAATAGATTTATTAAGAATTTCAAAAGGCAATAGCAGAATATTACACTAAGTGGGAAGGTATGGGAGGGCCCTTCTGAGAGCAGAACCCTCTGTGACCACACAGATTGCAGCCTTACAGCTAGCCCTGGTGCCTGTAATATGTCTTTTTTTTAATCAGGAAAGCAAAAGTATTCCCAGAAGTCTCTACTTATGACTTATTGCCCCTAACTCTCTCATGGCTGCTTCTTGCTGCGAGGCACTCTGGGAGAGTGATTATTTTCCAGCTTCTATAGTGAAGGCAGACAAGGGAGAAAGGACTTGGGAATGTGTTGGTTTAGTCAATCAAGAGTCTGCTGTAGACAACCACAAGACCATCTGTGGTAAAATGTACCAGACTGAATTAACAGGGAGTGTGGCATCCTGAGATGAACACAAGTTTGTGGGGGGTCGGGGGGCGGTGTTTGGAGGGAAGCAAGAAGGCCAGTGTGGTTGGATCAGAGTGAGGGAAGAAAAATAGTTAGGACCTTGAGTCCTTGAATGGAGCAGTAGTGCTATAGGACTTCAATTTTGGCGGGCACCAACACACTATGTTCTCATTTCCCCCTTCCCAGGGAACTAGGCATAGGGTACACTCAGTGAGGCCGTGGGTGGGTCAAGGGTGGAGTAGCAGAATAGAAAGGGAGGCATTCTGGTAGTGTGGGAGACTTGCTCCTAGAACTTACTTGTGACTTGTTTGGGCTTAGTGCTTTACATTCCACTTATACTTGATGCTGGTGTGCTGCTGGGAATGCCTGATTTTATGTCTAGGTGGATCAGATGGTTCTCAGTTCATGATGGAAAGGCCTGGCTTCATCATCATGTGGTACTTTATGCTTGGGTGTTGAGTTTCTACCCAAACCCAGTAACAAGTTAAAACCTATTATTCAAAATAGAGGTGTGCAGAAAAGAGAACCCTCCTGCACTGTTGCTGGGAATGTAAGTTGGTACAGCCACTATGGAACACAGTATGGAGGTTCCTCAGAAAACTAAAAGTAGAATTACCATATGGTTCAACAATCCCACTGCTGGGAATATACCCAGACAAAACTATAATTCAAAAAGATAAATGCACGCCTATGTTCATAGCAGCACTGTTCACAGTAGCCAAAATACGGAAACCACCTAAATGTCCATCAACAGATGAATGGATAAAGAAGATGTGGTACATATAGACAATGGAATACTACTCAATCATAAAAAAGAATGAAATAATGCCGTTTGCAGCAACATGGATGCAACTAGAGATGATCATACTAAGTGAAGTAAGTCAGAAAGAGAAAGACAAATACCATCTGATATCACTTACATGTGGAATCTAAAATATGGCACGAATGAACCTATCTACAAAACAGAAACAGACTCATAGACGTAGAGAACAGACTTGTGGTTGCCAAGGGGGAGTGGGGGAGGGAGAGGGATCAACTGGGAGTTTGGGGTTAGTAGATGCAAACTGTTGCATTTAGAATGGGTAAACAACAAGGTCCTACTGTATAGCACAGGGAACCATATTCAATATCCTGTGATAAACCATAGTGGAAAAGAACATGAAAAAAGAACATCTATATGTGTAGAACTGGGCCACTGTGCTGTACAGCAGAGATGGGCACAACACTGTCAATCAACAAGACTTCACAGAAAAATAGAACAGGCATGGACTTGCTCCACACCCTGACATTTCTGATGTTCTTCTCTAAGCGTAGATTGACCTGGGTTCTATGAAGCATCCTGATCTTCCACGAACACTTTAAGCATCACTGAATCCGCTAGGTAAAGCTTGACTGATGGCCCCGACCAGCTGGAAACCCGGCCTTGCTCTAGGTCCTTCTTTAAGCTGACAATTTCTATTCTCTAGGTAAATTAATCAAAACAGCACACCCAAATATGTGTATGTTACCTAGAAAATCAAAATGGGCTCACCGACCATTATGTCACTTCTTTTGTGACACAGATTGCAGTGTATGTGTAGCAACTTGTCTTTTACTTTCAAAAGTGTACTCAGATATGTCCCATATCACTAGACACGGCACTTCTGGCTGAGGTGGTCGCCTTGTACTGTTGTAGATTGTGTTTCCTGCTCTCTGGCTTGTGTGAATCTTGCCATGTGATATAGGATGTGTGCTACTTCCTGCTCAGTCATTTCACAAGATGCCGTCATTACAGTGGACAAGTGTGATGAATTTTCTCCTATTGTTCTTTGTAAATAGAATTTCTATCCTTCTCCACCCTGATCTGTGTCCTCTGAGGTTGAGCTGTAAGGCTCCATTGCTGTCTGGATTCCAGCTGGATTTATCTACTAGAAAGTACTGGCAGGATATTGAAGGTTGGGAGGAAAGAGATTGGAGTGTTATTTTCTCCCGGCTCTCTCTCACCAGATCTTCAATTGGTCATGGCTGCATTACACTACTGAAGACCACATCTTCATTGAACGCCCCCCTCATGCAACCACAGGTCCTATTAATCTCTCCCTCCATTTGCTCCCTCAGGTCCGGGGTAGATAATGGCTTCCTGCTGTTGTTAAGGCTACTTCAGCATCCCTCCCTGGTGTCCCTTAACCCTGTTTAGACCTTTGGAAATAATCCAGTCAGTAAACCATCTTTAACTACTCATTTTGAGTATGCCATCAGTTTCTTGCCAGGTGCTGGGTCATAGAGAAAGTGAGAATCGCTATTGCATGGTGTTCCCTTGCAATTGTGATAGGGAAAAGTATCTTCTAGATCCATAACTGAATATCAGGATCCAGGAATTATATTGATATGCTCTGGAAAATAGTCCACATTTAAAACAGGTAGCTACAGTTATAGTCCCATCTGATAAGGGTTTGTATTGTTATTCTTTATGACCCGTCTCTTGTGGAGCAACCTGTATCATTACCTCCCAACTTTACAACGGTGGAACACATTTCTGCAGGTCCCCTGGGATATGACTTTGAATTTGATAAATTATGGTCAAACACTTCTATTTGGCCTTTACTTTACATGTCAAGAGGCTAATTTGTGGGTTTTACTAGCAGTTGAGAATAGCCGTTCCCAGTAAGTACTACTCTGTACCTGACTTATGTATAGGATCTTACTGGTTCTATAATAGCATATATATAGAGGCTTTTAGAATGGAATAATAAAGAACAGTAGATCCAGGTTCATATTCTGAATGGTGGAAAGCAGTGCTATTAAGGGCCCCAGAGAATAAGTGTTGCCCCAGGTACTAGAGTTTGATAAATTCTGAAGAGTGTGAATATTTCCTTTTCCCCGCTGCACAGTTACCCTGGAAAATGGCCACAGGTCCCTTTATGAGAATCTGAGAGTAAGATTCAGAGTTCTTGCTGCTGATGTTGTTGGAGAACCTTTTTCAAGATTACCCAGCCTCCTCTTTATTCAATAAACCCTGAGATTTTTTTTTAACTGGCTCAGATTAGGGTATTAGATCAAGGATTATGACTCTCTTTTGATTGCCCTAGGTTCATAAGACTTTTAATTTGTTTGTTTTGTTTTTGTCCTAGTTACATAAGGAACTTAGTAGGATGCCCATTTATTTGTCATTCCCCACAAAGGTCATTTCACAGCAGATCATTCTGATCCCTAATCCTGCATTTTTAGCCCCTCTACTCCCCTGACTCTGGTAAACTACTGCCTGGCCTCGGCCATTCATGATTGTACTATTCCCACTGAAATTAGGAAACTGTTTCAGACACAGTAGCTCCTACCAGCATCCCTGACCTTGAGAGAAGAGCTTGGTTTGGACAGGGGATTTTGCACATGTTAAATCCACTCCAATATTTATTATCTCCCTAAGTCCCTGTAGTCCTTCTTTAATAGCACATTAAGAAGTTGCTGGCATCTTAACTTCAGTCAGTGCAGGCCTTTGTTGAACCCATATTGCAGTTAATCAACCAAGCAACCACTTGGTTGCTTGTGCTAACACACTGAATTCAGAAATGCTTCAAAGTACATAACAGATATATTAAGTGGAATTTAAAGTTGTGCTAATTTTTCTTGGCCTGGCATTTTCAGAATCCATTCCTGTACGTATTTCTAGAATTTTGCATGTAGTGATAAACAAAGCCCTTCAATTATTTTGGAGGATAAGTTTTCTCTCTTAGGTCTGACATGGCTACTGGCCCTTGGGGAATGCTGACATCTGACTCTGTGTCTAGGTTTGCAAACGCTGAAGGATATTAGGATGGAATGAGAAGACGTAGGGCATACAACAAGAAGCCATGAAAACAACTCCATGAGTGAGGATGTTGACAGGCCCTTTAGGAATTTCAGTAAGAACTCATCAGACAGGGATGGCAGAGGGGCTTTGAGTCCTCTGGATTGAGTGATACTGTACCACGTCCTCATTCTGATTTTTAGGATTCCACACTTTGCCAACTAAAATACTAATTTCCATGCAAAAGACCTGACAAAGTTGTAGATTTAACTGATATTGTAATTTTCAACCCTCTTTTTGAAAATCTTAGTTTAATGTCAGCTCTTTCCGTCCTGTTAATGTTACTTTCGGAGTATACTCATAAAAAGTCGCAAATTTTCAGTGTGTGCCTTGAGTTGAGAATTATTTCTAGACTCTTCTCCTTTATAAACATATCTAATGCTTCTAATAATAACCATTCCACCCCATAATACTTGATTTTTTTAATGCCTCTCATACTGATCTGTGGCTATAGCTATTCAGTCTCCCCAGATTTTGCCTTCACTAGGCACTTTAATTTAAATGATCGTGGCTATAATGCAGTTAGCTGTTTCACCAATATCTGCTATCAGATGGCAGAGCCTGATCCCTCATCCCCTTTTGGATTATCATAGTGTTAAGTCCAAAAATGTCAGGTAATCTACTCAGACTTCGGATTTGGGCTTTCAGGCTCACAGAAAATGCTGGCCACTAAGGAAGAAGAGCTGGCTTGGCTTCACTGGGATAAGGCTGTTTTTTCTAATGCTTGGAAGATGACAGGGATTTGTGTGCTGTCTGTATTTGAGACCCTGTCCCATTCACATGCCATGCTGGAGAGGTATCAGCATCTATGGGAGAATGTGGCTGCCAGGGCTACTGCACAGGATACTGAGAGCCAATGGCTTTCAAGCCTCGCTAAATGACACTTGTTTGCAATTGGTGGGGAGGGTGGGAGGCAGAGGGGGAGATGGGCAGGGGGACACCTGGCTCTGAATGAACCATGAAAGCTTGGACAATGAGTTTCTCCATGGTAACCATGATGGGCATATAAGACTAGAGTCCCTGCTCCTATTTTTATAGAATGAGGTAGTTGGTACCCCAAAGATCAATAATGTTAGTATCAAATCATGAATTTAAGAATGAATAAAATCCTACAAATTTGCTTAATAATTATTTGCTGATTGATTAATTTTGTTACCTGCAGAAAGTAATAAGGGGCATAGTTTAGGAGAAACATTTTGCTTGGGTTGATGTTGAAATGATTCCTTCAATTCAATTTGTGATTAGTTACAAGAATATAGCATTTCTTGGTGTCAAAAATTGTAGGATTTACTTAAAAGGAACTATTCTAAGATTCACTGGGTTTTTATTCTGTGAAGGGACCGTGCTGTGCATTTGACATGCAGCATCTTCTTTAAAACAAAACAAAAATCCCCACGAAATCCAGGGGTTGAGTTTAATTGTGTTACTGTATTTTTCAATTCTATGATTTCCATTTGCTTTAAAATTTTTTCTAGTTCTTTGCTGAGATTTCTTTTTTCTGTTCGTTCGGAGAGAATTCCTAATTGACGATCGGAGCATTTCTGTGATGGCTGATTTAAAATCCCTGTCCGATAATCCATCAACGCAGTCATCTTGGTATTGGCAACAGTTAATTGACTTCTCATTCAAGTTGTGATTTTCTTGGTTCTTTGTAGGATGAGTAAAATTTTTGATTGTGCCTTGGGCACTTTGTCTATTGTGTTAGGAGACTCTTGGTCTTATTTATATCTTTTATTTTTGCATGAAGTCACCATGTTTAGTTTTAGCATTCAGGTCCCTCGTATGTGCTGTGGTTCCAGGGGCAGTTTAATTTTCAGAATCTTTTGGTTTTTTTGGTTTATCTGCTGCCTATGGGGCTCCTGCTCGTCCTGCTTGCACTGTCTGAGGGGTGAAAGGAGTTTTCCCAGGCCCAGCTGCTAGGTGTCTCTTGTTGGAGGATGGGTGCAGAGTGAATCCCTCTACCTGTCCTCTCTTAGGCCTTTTCCCCCACGCTGCTCAGGTGTCTCTAGACAGGTGAAGAGCAACTATAGGATGTACAGACCAAGAGGCTTACCACACCAGGCCACTTGTTATAGTTGGGATTCTTTAGTCTGATTCTGCCTGTCCACCTTGGTATCTCTTTGAGGAAAAGTGGAGTCCTCAGGCTTGATGAAGAAGAGTGTTACTCCAGCTGCTTAGTTTTGGTTGTGGTCCCAGTTGATCCCTTTTGCTGATGGTGTTGGGTTCACCTGTTGTCAAAGGGACTCCCGTCAGTCTGCGGGAGGAAGAGCCCATCTGGACTGATTTCTCTTGCTCCGTTGGAGATCGTGAAATACAGCACTCGGGTTGCCTTCTTCTGATATGTGTAGGTTGCACAATGCCCTGCTGTTGTGCTGTTCCTTGAATCTTGGGGTCCCAAACAGCTTGCCTTCTTCTAAACTACCTATCACGGTTTTCCTTTGGTTATTGTTTGGACTATACTAAGGCTTATAGTTTTGTTTGGCAGGGAGGCGCTGGAAGAAATGGGTTAATGTCCCATTGTCTGGACCTGAACTCCTGGGGTTGTTTATTATCACAGTGAGAAAATCTATGTAATTTCCCAAAGTCACTCAACTATATACAAAAGTGTCAGGATTCAAACCCAGGTCTGCCTAAATCCTAATTTTATGCTCTTTCTTCTCTTCCCAAATGGCAAATTTTAGGGAGATATTAATGGAAAACATCCAGTAATTAATAGCAAAAATGTCCTTCCACTCAGCACCCACATTTACCAATGGATTCACTTTATTTAAATAGTGTTTGTGCCCTATTTCCCTACCCTGAGTGATAAATAGAGATTGAGTGACAGATGCAGACATGCTTCCTGGACAGAGAAATGCTATTTGCCTGGACACTTTTCACCAATGTAATCACCCTGTAGCTTTTCAAATGCTCCCTTTTCTATGCCTCTTTAGGCTGTAATCTGCTGCTACACAATTAACACCTTTTAAACTAGATGCCCTGGTGGTGCAGTGGTTAAGAATCCGCCTGCCAGTGGAGGAGACACAGGTTCGAGCCCTGGTCCGGGTAGATCCCACATGCTGCGGAGCAACTAAGCCCATGCACCACAACTCCTGTGAAGTGGGGAAACTTCTGTTCTTTCTACATCTAATCTGAAGTGAAAGAAAATTGATTACCATCAAGGTGTTTGAGATCCCACTTGGCTATACAGAGCATAACATTGAATCTGATGTAGAACTGTTTAGTTCACTTACAGGCTTCTTTTTTGGAGTGATTATATATGAAACAAACAAGAGGATGCAAGTTATACCCAGAAGAACTTTCCTCATCAATAGTTGTTCTCGGTAGGTTCATAGCTCCCATGTATCAGGCCATGGAAGGAATTAGTAAAATGGATCAGGATTAAGACAGCCTTCAAGAACAGTCCTTTGGTAAGGCTGAATTAATTCAGCCATAATGGCCTCTTTATGTAACACTGTGGGACATGTAGCTGACTTCAGGCTGAAACTGAAAGGAAATGGAGTTTAAAATTAAAGCCTGTGAACAATGGATGGGTCTGCTGATGGAAGCAGCCCTGTGGTAATCCCCCGCTTTCTGTGAAAATCCTAACCTTAGGTAAAGGAGGGCAGTGATGGATTCTGTTATGGTATTCTGGGTCCCCCAGCTGGTCAAGAGCACCATCTCTTCAGGAACCTTTGCTTTGCTTGTTTCTGTGAAAGGCAGAATAAAAGTATTTTAGTTTGAGAGGGCAAAGCACATGGGTGAGTGAGCCCTGAACTTGGCTGTGCCCCAGGTAGGCATTTTCAGTACATAGTTGGACGAGTCTAGGGAGGACTTTTAGAAATTAATTGATAAGTAATATGGAAAGGATTTTCTGTATCTGATGGGTGCTAGATGTTTCCTACTCCTTTGTATTTAGAAGATACTATGTTAGAAAGTGGAAAAATCCTACCTGGTTCCCTCAGTTTGGAATCCCCTTCCTTTGTTCTATATCCTTGAAAGTCTTTCATTCTTTTTTTTTTTTTTTTTTAAGAAACTACAATTATTTTTATTGAAAAATGTGAAAGTGAAATATTTTTATTGCATTATTTTTTTAACATCTTTATTGGAGTATAATTGCTGTACAATGGTGTGTTAGTTTCTGCTGTGTAATGAAGTGAATCAGCTACGTGTATATATACATCCCCATATCAAAAGTCTTTTCATTCTTCAAGGTCCAGGACAAACGCCTCTCATGAGCTTTAGGGCCCAGCACTGTGTCTTGTTCAACTTCACAGAGAAGAGCTAACCTACTGTGGTGCACATATAGCAGCTGCCTGCAAATCATCCTTTAGATCTCAGCACTAGCCTTCCCTGACCTCCAGACCTGGTCCTCCTAGCAGACTCTTTCACTTCCCATCACGGGCTATGTCGTACTTTGTAAGTGCATGTTTATGTGATTGTTTCATGTGTATATGTTTCTCCTATAGTTCGTTCTGTTTTTTGCTTATTATGTCCCCATATATCCCCTGGTATATGATTTGCAGTAAAAACAAACAAACAAACATTTGTTGAATATTGAATTAATACACTTTAAAATCAAAGTGATTTAATTAGCAGGTTTTTAATAACAGTTCCTTACCGGGACAACTGCATTAGAGCCACAGCTGAATGAATAACCAAGGAATATTAACGGGAACTCAAGTGAACTAAAGCATTTGTATTTACTGCAGTGGCCCTTGCCAGATGTAACTTCCTTGGACCTAGTATGCTGAAGAAAACAAAAGCCTAACTAGCCAAATTAATGGTAATGTGAATGTTCCTTCTGATGACATTTTAGAAAGAGAGCCCTGTTGCTTTGTCAAATCCATAGCACCCTTCCCTTTTTGGGGCATCTCTATCATTAGGACATGTTTCGGGCTTTTGACTGAAGTTGCTGAGAAGTTTCACTCACATTCTGGGAGGAGGAGAAGGGGACTAGTTTTTGTGGCAATGACCACTCACCAGTCAATGTGTGGTATGGAGAAAGGCAGAGCCATTTGTACCCATCTATTATTGAGTCTAGACATTCTTGTTTTATTTTATTTTATTTTGTTTTATTTTTTAACTGGAATAAATTTTTTTTGCAATAAAAGTTAGTAACTTTGGCTTAACTCCAGGTGATGCTGATAGCCATGCTCTGAGAGTTTTCTACTGGGGACATGTATGTGTGAACCCTGGGGCATGCATGGAGGTGGGAGGGATTCTGAAAGGACTTCCCCAATTCCTCTTCTCCTTCAGTGCCTGACTCTCCAAATTGAGGTTGTTTTTGGATGGAGTTTCATCAGGATTTTCTCAGCTTTCTTCCTATGAGGATGAGCTACTTTATTGGAAAGGAGGATCATAAGTTTACTTTTTGCCTTTTTTTAAAAATTTTAACCTGCAGTCTGGTAGTACTCATGCTGCAGGAAACAAAATGTCATTGAAGTTTTTGGCTTTCAGGTGCACCTATTTCTTTTTGTTCCATTAAAAAAAATAGACTTTATTTTGGCTTCGCTGCACAAGATCTTAGTTCCCCAACCAGGTATCGACCCCGTGCCCCCTGCAGTGGAAGCCCGGAGTCTTAACCACTGGACCACCAGGGAAGTCCTGAAGTAGACTTTATTTTTAAGAACAGTTTCAGGTTCACAGCAAAACTGAGGGGAAGGTACAGAGATTTCCCATATACCCCCTGCCCCCACTCATGCATAATAGCTTCCTCCATTATCATCCAGAGTGGTACATTTGTTGCAGTTGATGAACCTACGTTGACACAACATTATCCACTAAAGCCTGTAGTTTACATCAGGGTTGACTCTTGGTGTTGTACATTCTATGGGTTTGGACAAATTTGTGATGACATGTACCCATCCTCATATACGGAGTAGTTTCACTGCCCTGAAAATATTCTGTGCTCCCTCATCCCTCCCACTCCCTTAACCTTGGTCAACTGTTGATCTTTTTGCCATCTCCATAGTTTTGTCTTTTCCAGAATGTCACATAGTTGCAATAACACAGTATGTTTACTTTTCAGATTAACTTCTTTCACCTAGTATTATAGGTGTACCTTTTACTGCTTCAGACTTTTCCCTATTTTCTTATTCCTGGGATGATTTCAATGGGAAGAGGGTTGAGGAGATGGAAGAGGAGCTAGATACCTATGGCAAATTTGCCATTTAAAAATATTTTTTTAACGTTGCTCCCCTTTTCTGGCTATCAAATAGCTAGAATTTATTTTTTTAGTTTTGAACTTAACTTTAGAAATTACATTCTTTGTCATCCCTACCTTTCTAATTCCTAGGAGCCTCCAGGTTATTAGTAAATGTTTGAAAAGTTAGAATTTACTTATACTAGTTAATTATGAAATTATCAACTTAATGAGCAAATATTTATTACTATTCCCATTTTATCAATATTTATCCCATAAGTAGTTCATGTGGATTGAAAGTAATATTGGGTTGGCTTAAAAGTTCGTTCCATACACCTTATGAAAAAATACACACAAACTTTTTGTCCAACCCAATATTGTACTTGAAATTAATTTATAAACTCAAATTACTACCTAATACCAGCTCTTCAATAATTACTTCTAAATTAACAAATGAATGTACTCACTTTCCTGGAAAAATTATTTATTGCCCATTTTCTTTATTGGAAAACAAAAAGATATAATTAATGGCAAACTACAAAGAAGGTGAATCAAAGGACAGAGCTTCACAGCCAACTGAGGGAAAATAGGATTAAAAATCCCTAAATTCTGTTTTCCATCACAAGTGTCAATGATTACCCCAGAGGCTGAAACATTGCCAGACCTCAGCAAAATTGGAAAGTGGATGAAATTTGTCTTCATCCTCATTTAATACTCTAGTGAATTCCCTACTATTTTTGGCTCACAGGCAAAAAGATTAGATGTGTTACCTTTTGTTAGTTTTTGGTTGTAATTGATAGAAATCAACTCTGTTTGGCTTGAGGAAAATAGGGGATGTTATGGGAAGCATCCTGGAGTGTCTTGTGTAATCACAACAGAGCTGGATATTAAGTCATGAAGGAGGCATCAGGGCAGCTCTGGGAACTTCAGCAGCAGAAGTGCGTAAACTTCCTATCCTGGCACTACCACAAGTGTGACTCACCTCACATGACATGGTGTCTGTGCTGTGTCAAGCTTGGGCTTCTGTAAGAGAAAGTCTCCAGATACCTGCTTGTTCAAGGGGAAAGGTCACGTGGCAGAGACACAGTCACCTGGGGCTTCCCTTTGTACTGGGTACCCTTTACAGAGTGTGGGAATGAGCCAGGCAGCCACTCCAAGGTGTACCACTTCTCCATGGAGGAAAAGGGGTCTGCTAAAATTGATTACTTGTGGGCATAGGTTATATTTGGAAAGTGTGTTACCATTTCTTTGGCACTATCACATTTGAAACACTAGGATATATTCTTTAGACTAATGGGGAAAAAATGGCAATCAAATCACTGGTAACTTTCATAGATATGGGATACGGGAAGGGATTCTTTGGCCAAGAGAAACATAGGTGATAGAAGAGAGACATTATCATAAGAGCCAATAAATGGAGTTAAAGGGGGCTTCCCTTGGTGCTACTTGAGAAAGCTCTTGGGATTCTCCTGTTCCTGAGAGTCTTGGGTAAAAGTAAAACATAAGATTTACTACTTGATCCTGGGCAATTAGGCAACCCTAGCCCAAGCCATCTGAGTAAGAGCGTCTCTGCTGTTGCAGAAGATGGTGATCCGAATTTATACTCTGTGAGCACTTACTCAAACACCATTCTAGGCCCTTCACTCATTCAATGTTCACAATTGCCCTATCAGGTAATTCTATTATAGTCTCAGTTTTAACTCTGTATAAAGCTGAAAGGGAGTTTCTAGCTGGTTTCACCATTCAGCATGTGCATTCAAGTCCCAGGAGAAGCAAACAGTGGAAGAATGTATTACCATGTCTCATCTACCTAGTCTGGAAAAGACTTTTGGCATCAGGATTTGTGGGTCAGGAGAATCAGTTCCCCACCCTAAGTTCACGCTGGAATACTCAGTACTTACTAAGATGTAAAATAAATGTTAAGGGCCTTTTCTATTAGATGTACATCTTTACCTGTATATCTGACAAGATTATTTGTTTTGTTTTTCAAGGAGTATTCCTAAGAATAAAGGAAATGGAGGAAAATGGCACCAGAAATAGTCCACAAAATAATTGTAAGGGTTATACAGTATAAACATACCGTTTTATGTTCATATGATAATAGAATCTGTTGTCATAGAAATATATAATGAAAGTATAAAATCTGTTGAGTTTATAACACCCGTGTGAGTTTGGCAGGGTAAGGACTATTGGCCTCACTCACAGAGGAAGAGCCCAGGATTGCTCAGCTGGAAAGAAACAGGCCCCTTATTAGAAATGGCTCATTTAATTCCGAGTAAGACTAATGTATTAGTGACATTTAAGATTTCTTTTGAACAAGGCATCCCTCCCCCTCCCTGCTTAAGAGCTGCTAGAGGGGCCTAGTGGAGCATTATAACTTTTCCCACTGCCCAGAGGTAATAAAGCCATTCTTCTTCCCCTGTCTCAGTGGAGGCCACACAGGAAGCAGTTAGGGACTCTCCTAACCCTCCCAAGGAGATATCAGTCCTGCCTAGAGGGGAGCCAGAACTCTCACCCCTGTCCACACTAACAAGGAATCCCTCTCATTCTTGGGTGTCAGCAGATGTGGTTCTTTTTATTGACCTTTCAGGTCAATACCAATGTCAGAAATGACAGGAGATAACACTACAGTTCCTCCATATATCAAAAGGATAATTAAGGATTATTATGAATAACTGTGCACACACAAATTTGGTATCGTAAATGAAATAGTTTAATTCCTCAAAAATACAGCTATCATAATCTACCCAATATAGAAAAATTAGAGAGCCCTGTAAATATTAAGGAAATTGAGTTTGTAATGAAAAGAATTCCCCCAAAGAAATATCCAGAACTAGATGATTTCATTGATAATTCTACCAAATGTTTAAAGAAGAATTAACACCAATACTATACAACCTCTTCCAGAAAATAGAAGAGGAAGGAACACTTCCCAATTAATTTTATGAAGTTACTATTACCTTGATACCAAAATAGTACCAAAAAAAAAAAAAACCCCACAATGATCAATATTCCTCAAGAATACAGTCACAAAAATCTCTAACAAAATATTAGCAAATAGTATATATATATATATATATATATATATATAGTGTAATCTATCATATTAACAGGCTAAAGAAGAAATATTACATAATTATATAATTTGATGCAGAAAAAGCATTTGACAAAATTCAACACTTATTCTTTTAAAAACTCAGAAAAATAGGAATAGAGGAGAATTTCATCCACTTGATAAAGAGCATCTGTAAAATACCTACATCTAATATTATACATCATGATGAAAGAGTGAGTGCTTTACCCGTAAGACTGATAACAAGGCAAAGAAGTCTCTTTCACTGACTCAACATAATGCTGGGTGTTGTAGACAGTTCAATAAGGCAAGAAAAAGAAATAAAAGCATATAGACTGTAGAGGGAAAAAATAAAACTGTCCTTATTTGCATATGACATGATGGTCTACATAGAAAATTCCAAGGAATCTATGATAACGTTTCCAGAACTGATATGTGATTATATATATATTAGCAATGAACATTGGGACATCAAAATTAAAAATACAATACCATACAATATTGCTCAAAAAATTAAATACTTTGATGTAAATCTATCAAACATGTTTAGGGCTTGTGTGCTGAAAATTGGAAAATGCTGAAGAAAGAAATCAAAGAAAGCATATCATGTTCATGGGTTGGAAAATGCAATATATTAAAGATATCAATTCTTTCCTAATTAATATGAGTTTAATGCAATTCCTGTCAAATCCCAACAATATTTCTGTAGATATAGACAGAGAATTTAACATTTATATGGAAAGAAAAAGGAACTGGAATAAAACAATTTTGAAAGGAATCTGTGTCCTCAATTTCAAGACATTATATAGCTATAGTAATCGAGACTCTGTGCTATCGGTGAAGGGATAGGTTCATAGCTAATGAAACAGAATACAAAAGCAGAAATATACCCATATAAATATGTCTGATTGATTTTTGGCAAAAGTGCAAAAGCAATTCAATGGAGAAAAGACAGCCTTTTCCACAAGTGGTGCTAGAGGAGTTGGACATCTATAGGCATAAAAATAAACCTTTATGTAAGCCTCATACCTTATACAACATTAATTCAAAATTGATCATGAGCTTATACATTAAATGCAAAAATACAAAACTTTCAGAAAAAAAATGATCAAGTTCTAGAGTGAGGCAAAACTTTTTTAGACTTGATAGTAGCAACATAATCCATAAAAGGAAATACTGATAAATTAGACTTTATCAAAATTAAAAAAGTTTTTCTCTATGAAATATTCAGTTAGGAGGATAGAAAGACAAGCTACAGTGTGGAGAAAATATTTACAAACAAAATATACAGCATATCCAAGAGTATCTAGACAAAGAACTCTTACTACTCAACAAAAATAAAAAAATATTCAATTAGAAAATGGGCAAAATAAGACACATTCCACTGAAGAATATGAAGATGACATATGAAAAGATGTTCCACATCATTAGCCATTAGGAAAATGACAATTAAAACCACAAGGATATCACTACACATCTATCAGAATGCCCAAAATAATTTTTTAAAAAAGTGACAACACCAACACTGACAAGGATGTGGAGAAACTAATTCATACATTGCTTCTGGGAATGTAAAAAGTACAGCTAGTTTGGAAAACAGTTTGACAGTTTGTTATAAAACTAAACACCTAACTACCATATGACCCAGCAAGCGCATTGCTACACATTTATCCTAGAAAAATGGAAACTTTGCTTACACAAACACCTGTGTGTGAATGTTTTTAGCAGCTTTATTTGTAACAGCCCCAAACTGGAAACAATTCAGATGTCCGATGTCCTTCAATAGGTAAATAGTTAAACAAACTGTTATACACACATATCATAGATTGCTACTACTCAGCAATAAAAAGGAACAAAATACTGATGCAAACAACAATGGGGATGAATCTCTAAAGAATTATGCCGAGTATAAAAAAAGCCAATTCCCCAAACTTCCATACTGTATGATTCTACTTATATAACATTCTTGATATGACAGAATTATAGAAATGGAAGATAGATTAGTGGTTGCCAACAGTTAAGGAGAGGGTAGGGGCAAGAGGGAAATGGATTAGGTTATAAAAGGGCAAACTGAGGGATCCTTGTGTGATGGAAATGTCCTGTATTTTGACTATAAATTTCAGTATCCTGGTTATTGTACTATAGTTTTGCAAGATGTTATTATTGGGGGAACTGGATAATGTGTAATGGCATCTTTGTATTATTTTTTGCAACTGCATGTAAATCAACAATTATAATAAAAATATATTTAATAAAAGAATAGCAGACTGGCTATATGGTTCTTTAACTCAAGAAAAATTATACAAACAAAAATTTCACAGCCCTGGAATTAAGTTAGGAGAGCCATTTAGAGAGGAATTGGACCTTTCTGGTATTTCCCAGATCCTTTCTTTTTAAAAATTATGATAAAAAATATATACCATAAAATTTGTTATTTGAACCGTCCTTAAGTGTATAGTCCAGTGGCATTAAATTCATTCACATTGTTACGCAACCATCACCAACATCCATCTTCAGAACTTTTTCATCATCCCAAACAGAAATTTCATACCCACTGAACAATAACTCTCCTTTCTCCAAAATATGAGTTGCTTCAAGAATTTTCATGTCGTCTTTGTGTAAGGGCCATACTTGTCTCTGTATTGTTCCAATTTTAATGTACGTACTGCCAAGTGAGCACCTAAATCGCCTTTCGGGTGGCTATTTTTTCCACCTATATATCATAGCATCTGGATGATAACCCAAAGACATCATTCCTGGTAGCCCTATGATTTGCTTAACATGCCATGGTTAACAGAATCAATTGTTCGATCTGATTCTTTTGCCTTAAGACAATCTCACAGATATTTTGAGGGTTATGTTTGTAAGTAAATTGATTCAATTTTGAACCATCCACTTCCTCTCTCCACTTGTTGTCTGCTCTATGAAACATATTGTTGGATAACTAGGGTGCTCATTTTACTTTACCTAAAGTTCTGTGTGCCTGTGGATTATATGGACCTGGAGAAATTCTGAGGGAAGGAATATTCTTTCATAATTCAAGAAATCAGCTATTTCAATAAATTATTCTTGGTAATCTTTGTTTCTCTATCTCTCTTCTTAAAAATATGCAGGATTGTGAACCTTCTGTTTTTAAAGCTTTCTCCTATGTATAAGTACCTTGAATTCTGGAAATATTTAGGAGAATGTATTCTATTTAATTTCTTCAATGCAGTTGGGATATATTTTGTAAAACTGGTGTCAGAAATTACAATGCTCTTCTCTGATATTGAAGTATTTTGAGTGTATGAGGCTTTCCCTTAGTGTGGAAATTGGTCACATTTCCTTTTCTAAACAGACTATTTTATTTATTTATTTATCTATCTATCTATCTAATTGGCTTCTTTTAAAAAACATTTTTATTCGAGTATCATTGTTTTACAATGGTGTGTTAGTTGCTGTATAACAAAGTGAATCAGCTATACATACACATACATCCCCATATCTCTTCCCTCTCGTGTCTCCCTCCCACCGTCGCTATCTCACCCCTCTAGGTGGACACAAAGCACTGAGATGATCTCCCTGTGCTATGCATCTGCTTCCCACTAGCTATCTTAAATAGACTATTTTTAGAAGAGTTTTAGATTTATAGAAAAGTTGAGAAGATAGTACAGAGGATTCTCATATATCTTGCAGTCAGTTTCCTTTATATTAGTATTATATTAATTATAATTAATAAGGCAATATTGATACATTATTATTAACTAAAATTCATAGTTCATTCAGATTTTCTTAGTTTTTACCTTTTCTATTTCAGGATCGCATCCAGGACACCACACTACATTTTGTTGCTATGTTCCCTTTGGCTCCGCTTGGCTGTGGAGTTTCTCAGACTTTCCTTGTTTTTGATTTTCTTGGCGGTTTTGAGGATTACTGGGTAGGTGTTTATAGGACATCCCTCAATTAGACTTTATACAAGATCTTTCTCATGAGCATAGCGATCAGCTGCCATTTTCATCTGCTCAGTGTGTGAGAGTTAGATGAAGGATATGGTTGGGGTGAGAGCTCAGGATTGCTTGGTTTACATATTAAATGCATGCTTTCAAATAAGTTGTTTGCTATCTCTAGGAATTAGCTAATCTGGGGAGAGGCAATATCTCCCTGAGTTCACAAGGCCCCAAAATGTCAAAGTATCATAGAATACAGAAAATAAAAAACATGATTTTTATACAACTTATTATTTTCTGTTTCCATGATTGTACTTTTTCCAGAATGTCATATAACTGGAATCATACAATATGTAGATCTTTCAGATTGATTTCTTTCCTTTAGCAAGATGTACTTAAAATTCCATCATATCTTGATAGCTCATATATGTTAAAGTGATGAATAACATTCTATTGTATGAATATACCACTATTTGTTCATCCGTTAACCTTCTGAGGGACATCTTCCTTCCAGCTGCTTCCAGTTTTTGACAGTTATGAATAAAGCTGCTGTAAACATTCATGTGCAGATCTTTGTGTGGTCATATGTTTTCAAGTCAATTGGAAAAAAATATCCTGGAGTACAATTCCTGAATCATATGTTAAGACTATATTTAGCTTTGTAAAAAACTGCCCAAATAACTTCCAAAATGGTGTACCATTTTGCATTCCCACCAACAATGAATGAAAATTTCAGTTGTTCCACATCCTCACTAGCATATTGTATTTTCAGCTGTTTGGATTTTAGCCATTCCAGTAAGTATCTAGTGGTATCTCGTTGTTTTTTGTTTGTTTGTTTGTTTGTTTTTTTGAAGACCACTAATCTATCCTGTTACCAGAATCACCTTTTTATTTTTTTTAAAACAATTTGCATTTTCTTTTTTTTTTTAATAAGCAGATATTCATTTTAAATTATTTATTTATTTATTTTTGTCTGTGTTGGGTCTTCGTTTCTGTGCGAGGGCTTTCTCCAGTTGCGGCAAGCGGGGGCCACTCTTCATCGCTGTGCGAGGGCCTCCCACGGTCGTGGTCTCTCTTGTTGCGGAGCACAGGCTCCAGACGTGCAGGCTCAGTAGTTGTGGCTCATGGGCCTAGCTGCTCCGCGGCATGTGGGATCTTCCCAGACCAGGGCTCGAACCCGTGTCCCCTGCATCGGCAGGCAGATTCTCAACCACTGTGCCACCAGGGAAGCCCCTCATTGTTGTTTTGATTTGCAATTACCTAAAAACAACTGATGTTGAGAATTTTTTCATATGCTTATTTTTCAGCTGTATATCTTCTCTGGTAAGATACCTGCTCAGACTTTTCACCTATTTCTGAATTGAGTTGTTTATTTCCTTACTGTTGAGTTTTAAGATTTTTTGGTGTATTTTAGATAAAAACCCTTAATCAGTTATGTGGTTTGCAAATATGTTCTATTAGTATGTGGCTTCCCTTTTGTTTCCCTTAAAGGTGTCTTCAATAGAGCGGAAGTTTTTCAGTATTTAATTTTAATAAAGTTGAAAATATGTTTGTTCTTTTATCAGTTTTACTTTAGTTGAATCTAAAAACTCATTGCTAAACCCAGATAGATTTTCTCCTACGTTTTCTTTTAGAAGTTTTATTTTAAAGTCTATGATCCATTTTTAGTTAATTTTTGTGAAACAAGTAAGATGATATGATGATTATTTTACAAATAGATGTCTAGTTGTTCTGGCACTATTTGTATAAAGATTATCCTTTCTCCATTGAGTTGCCTTTGCTCCTTTGTCAAAGGTCAGTTGACTATACTTTTATGGATCTATTTTTGGGCTCTCTCTTTGGTTCCATTGATACATGTGTCTATTACACTGTCTTGATTACCATAGCGTTTTAAAAAATAGACAGTTCAGAGGGCCCCAGCTTTGGTCATTTAAATTTGTCAGGAAGAAGGCTAGAGGACTGAGATTTTTATTTTCCAGTTAAGCCACTAGTATACCTGCAGTGAGTGTATCCATCAATCATATCCCTCCAATGCCTACATTCTCCAGCCAAAATTTTAACAAGATGGTGTGGCAGAGTTTCTAGGTACACAGAATGTCAAGTATTTTATTAACTTAGAAAAAAATAGTTTCAATATATAAAACTGAAAAAGTTGGTATTCCAGAGTACATAAAGAACTCCTATAAATCAATAAGAAAATTATAAATAAATAAGTTTTAAAAGTAGATGAGGGATACGAATGGGCAATTCACAGAAGAAATTAAAATAGCCAACAAAAAAAAGAAAGAAAATATTCTTTCCTAACTCCTCAGGGATCAAGTGGTACAAATTAAAACAGCAATAGCATTTCACATCAATCAGATTCACAGATTCACAGAAATTTAAAAGCCTGATAGTAACATGTGATAAATTATGACACAGTAGGAAATTTCATATACTGTTATTACAGAATCAATTAGCATGAACATCCTAGGGAGTATTTTGAAAATAACTAATAATATTAAATATCTGTATTTCTTATGACACAGCAGCATTTCACCTCAAAGTATGTATTTTAGAGAAATTGTTAAAAAAGCCAAAGAAAGAGATTAAAAATGTAATAGATTTTTCTACTTTCTATATTCATCCTTACTGGGTGATTTTACCTAGGAAAGTCTAAGGAAAGCAGTTATTCCAATCCCTTCCCTTTTCTCAGTCTGAAACCCTTGTTCTAGTTTTAAATGTCTGGGCAGCCAAGCCAGAAGCAGAGTAATTGAAACAGTAAGCATCACAGCCAAAGTCACATCCAGGCAGTTTTCCTGTTAACTGCATTGAGGGAGAAAATGGCAAATAACTTCAGAAGATGCTTCAGAAATTGCTCCTGTTTTCTTGTGGCACACCATCCATATCATTTGGCAAATGTATGATAGAATTTTTTATCATATTAGCACACCATCTTTATGATTGTATTAAAAACTTGTACTAAGGCACCATGGAAAATTGGAAACACCAGGCATTTTCATGCCATATTAATGCTTAAGGGACTTATGGAGACAGATTAAACTTGAATAAAAGCTTCGGGTTTATCATGTTTTGCTTCAGAGACACATTTTAAAAACTCATGGTTTAGCAGAATGCCTCTACAATGTTTGAAACCAGACTTTTCTGTATATTTTAACCTTTTAAAAATTTAACCTTCTTGAGATAAAATTTCTTTGTAAATAAAATGGACCTAAATGATGACCATTTTATAGAGGTTTTGTGAGAAATACATGAAATTGTAAGTAAAGGCTTTTAGCATCATGATCGGCACAGTAAGAGCTCAATGACTGTTAATTCTCTTTTTTCCAATTTACTTAGAATAATTCCAACATACAGAGAGTTATAGGGAGTAAAACAAACAGCCATTTAAGGAATGAGAGTATCTTTTCAGATTGTCTCAAATGATCTTTAAAGAAATCAATTACTGCAGGCACAATTAAAACTCCCTGTGTTCTATCTCTGACTACATTCATCAGCCTTCCCTAGAAATAACTATTATCCTTATTTATTCATCATTCCCATGCATTTCTGTATGTTTTAATTATATATATTTATATAGGAATAACAAAGTATATAGTGTAAAATATAACCTCAATTAAATAGACTCAGGAGACCAGAAGGGGGAGCTCTCACGCCCTACAACGACAGCAGAGCCCAAGGGAAGGGAGAAAGACTCCTTTCCTGGAAAGGACTTAGCCATTGAAAAACTGTGGACTCTGACTACTGTAGCCCTCCCAACTTCCTTTTCCCCTCTCCAAAGGTGTTCTTCCCTTGTTATGTGGGAACTTGCAAATGGCTCTCTATGGTTGCAGACCCCAAACTGCAATTCTTGAATAAACTTACCTTTGCTGGAGAAATAATTGGCAGTTTATTTGTTTTAGGTCAACAATAGATATAGTATTTTTAAACTTTATACAAATGACAATGTTTTATTTTCATGAATTGGGTAAATTTTAAATCTAATTCCATTTTTTCCCATGTAGATAACAAATTGTCCCAGATCAATATATTAAAAAGTTCATTGTTTTCTCATTGATTTGTAATGTCATCCTAATCAAATATCAAGTTTACTTGTAGGTGTGTGAGTTTGAATTCCCGTCTTTTTTTTTGCACATAAAGCGTTTATTTTAAATGTTTTAAGGATAGGATAGAGTTACATCATAATTATAAAAATTACTTACAGAATTAACAGATTTATATTGTTTATACTTCTAAATGCAGAGAACAGGGAACTGTCTACACATTGTATAAAATAAAATTTAAGTTAAAAATGATTAATTCCCTTCTATTCTGTCAGTCTCATCATACATCCCTGTGTCAGTACCACAATGTCTTATTCAAAACAGCTTTATAACAAACTTGATATTTTGTAAGGCAATTTCTTTTAATTCTTTTAAATTTTGGTAGCTATTCTTAAACTTTTTATTTTCTGTATTAATTAGAATCTGGTTGTTAAGTTACACATGCACGCATTTCAGACTTTCATTGAGATAGTACTGAATTTTGGGGATAATCTGGACAGATTCGACTTTATTACAATAATTCATGTACATGATATACCCTGATGCAGTCTGTCAGTGAGAAACAAAGCCAGGCATTTGTTAAAGGAAGTAAGATAGATTTCACTTAGTAACTACTTAAGTAGGGAAGAGAGTCCAGTTTAAATTGAGCTCAACTTCAATCTTTGAAGAGGTTACTGGGCATATTAAAGGGAGAATGAGGGAGGAGAAATGATGCGGGCTCCAGCTGAGTCAGGGAAGTTGAAAGTTATGAAGTGGGTAGGGAGGTTGGTCAATGTGATTAGACCATCTGCATTTGCTAACTGGCATGTATTGAAGTTAGGCTCTTACGCTCCTGCAGAAGCTGGGAGACAGCATCTCTGTCCAGGTGTTGGCTAGAACAATCAGTAAATTCTTTTTGCAGCTTTGAGCTTTCCCAGGCAGCAACTTAAGGGGGCCTGGGTCATCCCAGGGATGTGGTTTTAAGCTGTTAGAAATTATGCTAGAGTTTGTTCAAGTCTATTAGTATGGGGGTGGACAACATTGTTTGTTCTGAGAGTCTACAGTCTTCATAGACCAAGGTTGAGCCCTAGATGAGAAAGGAGCTCAGAGGATCCTGAGTTTGGTCAAGTAGAGAGTCTGTCAATTCAGTTCTTTTATACTCTTTACTAATGTTTTGTGATTTTTTTAAAATCCCACGGTGAATCACTCAATCATGTTCAAAATCAATGTCAAGAAAGCATGTGAGCATATTGTATAGAATAAGTTTGTCTATACTGTGCAAACTGAGAGACTTAAGCCAGTAGGAGGTCACCTATACAAAATAAAGTTATGTTTTTGTATATCTGAATTTTGGATGTTTAAATTCCTTCCTTGTTTTATACACACATAGATAGATAGACAGATAGAGGAATAGCTAGATAACCGCTAGATCAATAAAAAGAATGTATATTTAAGGAAAAAGTGTCTGACAACCTTTTAGAAGCAGAAAAATATATGAGACAGAAGTTACCTAAATCACTACAGAAAGTTCAGGCACAGAATTCTGAATGGGCTCCAGGATGTTGTTGACATGTTCTCTTTTACAAAGGACCTCAAAAAAGAGATACAAGGCTTAAAAAGAGGATGAAAAATGGGAGAAAAACAAAATCCATTAGAGAGATGAAAGCCATAGTAGAAGTAACATGAATTAGAATACAGTCTAAAAAGCATTTATGATAGAAAAGATCATAGATATGGATGGGAGAAGAAATATAATACATACGTGATTGACATCCTTGGAAAAGGCCAAATGCAATATAAAATGTAATGAAATATGTAAACTCAAAGGAAATTTCGTCTAAAATAAAGAACATTGTTGTCTGTAGAGCAAAAGAGCACATCAATCCCCAGAAGATTTTGATACAGAAAAATGAGCACCAATTTATAAATATCTTAAGAATATCAAATTTAAAAGTAAAAAGAAGGCTTTGTGGGTAGTCATTGAGGCAGACAGCAAACTAAGCAGAATTTGGGTCTCAGACTTTCTACATTAACACTTATTTGAGTAGACAGACAATGAATTCTGAGGAAATTCTGTGGGAAATAAAGTGTGACCTAATATTCATATCTTCAGCCCTGTTGTCAATTCAAGTATAAAGGTAACAAAGAGACAATTACAGATATTCAAGAAGTTTAGGACTGAAGCCTCTGAGCTCCTACCACCAAAATCAACAAGCAATCAAGCAAACAAACAAACAAACTCTAATGAATGACAAAACCCACCCAAACAGGAAAAGAAACAAGACATAACTCAAGGTACTAAAGAATAGAAGCCATGTTGAAATCACTTGCGGTGGGCACTTAATCCATTTAGTTAGAAGTGTAAAATACAACAACCGTGAAAAGTATACTTTTAAAAAAGAAGATACCTTGATATAGTTCAACCTGTTAATATTTAATATCATTTTCTAAACTCTAGAGGCATGTTTTAGGAACCAAATATTTCTTATGTGGAATATTATTCAGGACAGTCTGGGATAAGTTACAGTAACATACACCTCCAAAATCTCAGTAGCTGAATACAAGAAGGCTTTATTTCTTCTTGTTGCAAAGTCAGCTACAGGTCCAGGCATCTGTTTCCATTTGGTTTTATTGTCATGCAGCTACACTATATAGATTATGTAGCCTCCCTGGTGAACATGTGGGGAGAGCAAGTGTTAGGGAGATATATATGGCAACTGAATGCTTTGCTTGGAAGTCATGTTATTCTTCCACTCCAACTCATTGGCTAGAAACAGTCACAGGATCCTACTTATCAACAAAAGAACACCATGCTGTGTAAATCTCCTGGAGCACAAAAGGAGAGGAAAATCAGATAGGGTGAGAACTAGAAGGCTCTACCAAAGTAAGAAAGTTAATTCTCTGAAGTTTAGTGACTCCTTTAGGTTTCCATTAATGCTCTCTTTCTCTCTCTCTGTTTCACTTAAGTTCAACTGAATTCTAAGTTATTTTTCACAAATACAATTATATAATTTTTCACACATTTATTTTTTCATTTCTTTTTCCTCTTCCTCCCTCCCTCCCTCCTTCTTTCTTTCTTTCTTTCTTTCTTTCTTTCTTTCTTTCTTTCTTTCTTTC